>NC_073304.1:150777478-151079145 GCF_027595985.1 Sorex araneus | reverse complement strand
GTTTCATGAGTACAGAGCCAGGAGAAAACCTGAACATCGCTGGATGTGACCCAAATACCCTCTCCCAAATTTCTTCTTCTCTCCTCTTCCTCCTCCTCCTCCTCCTCCTCCTCCTCCTCCTCTTCTTCCTCCTCTTCCTCCTGCTCCCCCTGCTCCTCCTCTTCCTTCTCCTCATTCTCCTCCTCCTCCTCATTCTCTTCTTTTCTCCCTCCTATTCTTTCTCTACCTCTCTTCTTCCTCCTCCTTTTTCTCCTCCTCTTCTTCCCTCTTCTTATTCTTCTTCCTTCATATCAAACCTAGGACTCCAACACATACAAGGTGAGGTCTTCATTGCTGAACTCCTGATCCAGCCCCAGATGACAGCCTTTTAGAAAAAACACAGGAGAGGCTTGGAGACATCACGATATGGGGAGAGGGGGTCCTGCTTTCCTTGCACAGGGACACCGTGTGATGCCTGGCATCACCTGATTTCTGGAGCACCTGGTGTAACCCTGGAGGCCCCTGAACACCAGTGGATCTGGCCTTGTTGGCTCCTGAGCACATCCAGGTGTCTTGGGATGTCCCTGGGCTCTGGCATTAAACTCCAAGTTTAGGGTTGGAATCCACCTACTTTAGCAGTGAGCTACAAATAATAATGATTATCATGATTACAAAATCCCACTGATTGTCGAGTTGCTCGAGTGGTCTCAGTAACCTCTACATTCATCCTATCCCTGAGATTTTAGAAGCCTCTCTCTTCTCGGCCTTCCCAACGATGCTGCATTGGAGGCTCTTTCAGGGTCAGGGGAATGAGATTCAGCTGGTTACTGGCTTTGGCATATGGATACACCATGGGAAGCTTGCAAGGCTGTCCCATGTGGGCAGGAAGCTCTCAGTAGCTTGAAAGTTTCTCCCAGAGGGAAAAGTAGGTTATAAGATATTGCTTTTGGGAGCTTGATTATAGTGATTATAACCCAACAAGTATTTGACGAGAATCTACTTAATACCTAGCAGATTCTGCAAATGTGTCATTGGCCAAGACAGACAAATTTCTGTCCTCATGGACTCTCTAGGCTAACAGAAAAGACAAATAAAATACAGAAAAAGAGGAAAAGTAAGCTGTTAGAAAGTTTTCCATGTTGGGAAAAATAAGGATATGAAGATAAAAGAGTTGCAGGGGCCCTGTTTTATGGAGAAAGTCAGGAAAGACGGTAATGAAGGGAGATATTTATTTTTATTGTTTGGCTTTTTTGTGGGGGGGCACACCTGGCTGTGCTGAGGGCTTACACCTGGCTCTGAGCTCAGGAATTACTCTTGGTGGGGCTTTGGAGGCCATATGTGGCACCGGAGACATATGCAAGCCAAGTGCCCTGCCTCCTGGCCAAAGTGTATTCATTTAAACCCAGACTTAGAGAAAGAAAAGGAGCCAAGTTTGCAAATAACGGAGGGGCAAGGTGGGCACTTTCCTGGTGGGGGCAGGCTACAGAGCAGAAGCTGACAGGTGGGAAGGGCTTGCTCTGAGGGGAACCCAAAGGCCAGTGGAGAGGCTTCCAGGGTGAGAGGGAGGAAGTGGCACACTCTGACAAAGTGCCACCATGTTCAGGAGCACCAGCTGGGAATGGATTGTGCTTTTCTGCCACATCAGCTGTGATCTCATACTTTCCCCCTGACCTTTCCAAACCTTAATTTTCTCATCTGGATTGTGGACTTAATGTCACAACATCAACGATCTCACAATGACGTGGATATAAATGAGAAAATGCAGGGAAAGGCTTAGCAGAGTAGATGTGATGTTTGGAGGAATCAAGGGTCACAATTTTTTGTGTGTGGTGGTGGTGCTCCCTGGCGGGGGGGGGCGGAGGAGCTTTTGGCAGTGCTGCCAGGGCCCCCTCAGTGATGGGGGTGGCACTAGGGATTGAACTTGCACCCAGACCAGCAGGACATGCACTGAGTGCCACATCTGGTACCCTCCTGAGGTGAGTTTTGTGTGGTTACCCTGAAGATAGGCCCCAATCCCTCAAAGTCTTACTTTTAAATATTTTTCCTGAAAATGTCAGCTTTGTCATAAACACTCAGAGACAAACAGAACTTTAGCAAAATTCAATAATCATCCGTGTGTCTGCTTGTATGATGGGCTGAGGTGTCTGACAAGAACCACCTGGAACTTTAGCATTGCCTTCCCTTTCCTAGTCCTAAAAAATCCCAGTCTCCCAGGTTTCTGTAAGGCTGAGGGAAAAATAGGTAGATCTTCAGTTTCATAATTAGACCTGAACAGTATAGTTCAGGTTGTGTGAATCCCCAGGATGTTTGGTGTTATGGGGAAATTGAGTGAGATCGGACCTACCCTCAGGGGCTGTGGTCTGTTGATCCCACATGCTGCTCCCTTCTACCAAAACTTCAGAGTAAACCTCACCCAAGAGAGGACTGGCAGAAAAACCCAGTTGTGTGGGAACCCGTGACTGAGATTGGGACTGGGCCTCCTCCCCCAGCTCTCTAGTTTTCCAGTAGCTTGACAGTCACACCCACAAACTGCCCCCGGCGCCATATAATCTCATCACGGCCAAGACCCAGAGACTACAAAATAAAGCTCCCAGAAGAGAATGATGCAGAATTTCCTGGAGTGCATGGCCACATTTGTGGCTGTGTGACCTCTTACACTCTATCTCACTTACTTATCAAAAGTAGCACACATTCCTCCGCCGACATGTAATCCCAGCAGCCGCACATGTGCGGCCTCTCCGCTGCTGCACGACCATGGCCCCGAGGCCAGCTAAACTACTTTGGGCACCAGCAGCTTCTTACAGAAATGTCTCTAGACTTTGAACTGAGCCATGGCCGCCATTTCATGATGACCACAAAAGGGAGGTACAAGCTTACAGTGCTGCAATTTCTGGCAGAAATTTCCCTGGACTTAGTTACTAAAATACAGAAATCCAAAACCTCATATCTCTTCATTCTCAGCAATGTAAAACAAATTATCAAATGCTTCCTTTTCAACAGGTCTAACTTTGGGGGGAAAACTCCAAATAATAATAGTGAGGTTTTGGTTGAAATATTGAATGTAATAAAAGTAAAGAGAAAAGTAAAGTGAAATTTATCAGCTACACAGGCAGGGGATGGGGGGCAGGGTGGGGGGAGGTATGCTGGGGTTCCTGGTGGTGGAATATGTGCACTGGTGAAGGGATGGGTGTTTGAGCATTGTATAACTGAGACTTAAGCCCGAAAGCTTTGTAACTTTCCACATGGTGATTCAATAAAAAATTTTTTTAAAAAAAGTAGCACACCATTTCTCCGCGCCCGCACCCCCAGAATGACTGACGAAGAGGATGGAGCTGCTTGGGACACCGGCAGCCCACCAGCAACCTGCAGTATGTGACTTGAGAGTTTCCGCCAGGTCCCCCGAGCGGGGGCCTGGCGTTTCTCTTTTTTTTTTTCTCTTTAATCTATCTCTCTTCCCCTCAACTTCTGGGCACAGCACAGCATCTACCCCACTTCTGAGCACAAAATGGAGAGACGCACCCAAGTGCGCGGCGCGGCTGGCGGGGGATCGAGGGCGGGGAAGTACCGGTCTCCGCCCACATCGGACACTTAAAGAGAGTGCAGCCACGTGGGCTTTCCCATTTCTCCGTGCCCGCACCCCCAGAATGACTGACGAAGAGGATGGAGCTGCTTGGGACACCGGCAGCCCACCAGCAACCTGCAGTATGTGACTTGAGAGTTTCCGCCAGGTCCCCCGTGCGGAAATCTCTCTCTCTCTCCTTCAACTTTTTCCCTGGACTTTAGACAGAAACCCAGAACCGCGAGGCCGCTGCTGCGGCCGCGCGACCTAATGTCATCTTAGTATCAGCAGTATGTAATGGTTCCTTCTTAATGGGTCGGACTTTTGTGGGTGATCCTAACAAGAATAGTAAGTATTTTGTTGAAATATTGAAGGCAATCAAAATGGTAGCCATCTCTCTAGACTGAACTAAGCTATATCCCCACGCCGGCTGAGAAGAAATATCCTTCTTTCTCGGGAAGAAACGTGGCGTGGTGTCAAACATAGTGTGATGTCCATTAAGCAAACAGACCTGGTGGCGTGGGAATGGGAAATAAGGGGAAAAATTAGGTACATGGACCAGCGGGACGCTGGTGGTATCTGGAGCCGGAGCCGATATCAGCGCAAGAGCTTTGGTTCCAGAAACGGCTTGCAGACACTCTACTAGACTATCAACTAAGCCAGAGCCCCACGCCGGCTGATGACGGGAAATAACCATCCTCTTCGGTTTTTTTCCCTTTGTCAGACAGCGTGGCGATTACTAAACAGGCGTGAACTCGGTGGCGCGGGGCAAGGGGGAAAAAGAAAAGTTATGTAACAAACAGCAGGACTTAATATCTCTATATGCTTAGTAATGGAGAATTATCAAATGCCTCATTGGCAATAGGACTGTCTTTTTCTATTTGGGGGGAAACCCCAGCAACGGTAGTGAGTTGTGTGTTGAAACATGGAATGTAATCGAGATAAGCGCAAATGAAGTGAAACTTATCACGTACAAGGGTGGGGACTAGGGAGGTGGGAGGGGGCGGCAGATATACTGGGGGGGTTGGGGGTGGAAGATGGGCACTGGTGAAGGGAGGGGTGTTTGAATATTGTATAACTGACATAATCCTGAGAACTTTGTAACCCTCCACTTGGTGATTCAATAAAAAAAAAAAAAAGTAGCACACATTTGTTTGGTTTTAACATACTTTCCTGTATTCTCTTATCTGCAGGCTTAAAAGGCTCCAAAATGAAATACAACAACCTTCACACACTTCCCTCTTATTGTGGTAGGAAGGTGCTCCGTGGTGGGATTGATGTTTGAATATTATCTGTAATGAACTATTGTGAACTACTTTATGCACTGTCATCCTGTTGTTCATCGATTTGCTCGAGTGGGCACCAGTAACATCTCCATTGTGAGACTTGCTACTGTATTTGTCATATTCAATACACCACAGGTAGCTTGCCAGGCTCTGCCATACAGGCAGGATACTCTCGGTAGCTTGCTAGGCTCTTTGACAGGGGAATCGAATCCGGGTCTGCGACGTGCAAGGCAAACACCCTACCCACTGTGCTACGTGTACATATATATATACATATATATATCATGTACATATATATACATGTACATATGTATATGTATATATACGTATAAAACAAAAACAAAACTTGAGAGTGGTTGGGGCCAGAGAGCTAGTACAGGGGTTAAAGCATATACCTTGCATGTGGCTGACCCCAGTTTGAGCATCTGTTGTACATGGCCCCCACCCCAGCACTGCCAGGGGTCACTTCTGAGCACCTAGGCAGGACTAGCCCCTGAGCACAAGTATCTCCTCCCAAACAAAACCACGTGAGACCAAGTGACCCCTCAGAAGAAACCAGGGGCTGTGTGAAAGGGGAGGTAACTTAAGTCAGGGGACGCTCATTGTGTATTCTAGCATGTGGCTGGGGAGGGTTCAGGCCCACTGAAGGGCGACTCCACCAGCCCCTGGTAACTCACACCTCGTGAAATGCAGGCTATTGAGTCTGAACTGCAGCTTCCACAATGCTGGCCAGCAGCTACCCCCGAGTTCACTTGCAACTCAGCTTCCGGGTGGCTCCTGGAGAAGCTTCGGGTTGCTTCTGGGAAACCCGGGATGCTAGGCCGCGAGGGCGGTTCTTGCTCTCTGGTTAAGGCTCTGGGCGCCCCCTGGTGGCTGTGGAGTGCGTAGCTCTCGCTGAGTGCAGCTGCAGACCCAGGAGCACCAGGGAGCACTGAGGCTGGCTTGAGAGACTGATGTAAGTCCGCATCCCGCCTCGTTTGCTCAGGCCTTCAGTTATGGTGGGGGCAGCAAGACTCTCCGCTAAGAGGCAGAAAATGAAGAGAAATTTTACCTTGAGCTTGTGTTTGATGAAACCAAACCATGTGTAACCAAAACTTTGATGAGGACACATAATTCACCCAGTTTTATTGATTGGGAGTACAGGGGTAAGGCACTTGGCTTGCACATGGCTAACCTAACTTTGTGGTTGACCTTTAAGTAGATGCATTTTAACAGACTTTTTTTGGCGGTGGGGGGCGCAGTTTTATACCTGGCAATTTGTACTCAGTTTTGGGGGGACAGCTGTATACCTGGCAGCTGTGTTCAGGCGACCAGGTGGAACCTTGATGTCCCACATGCAGTGAGTGTGGCTATTCCTTTGGACTGCTTTCCAGCCCCTCGTTTGAGTAGTCTGATTTTTTGTTTGTTTGTTTTTTTTTGGGGGGGGGCAGAGTCGGCTATACTTAGGGTCTACTCCTAGGTCTGTTGCCAGGGATCATTCCCAGTGGTGCTTGGAGTTCTATATGCAGTACTAGGATGGAATCAAGTTCTACTGTGTTCAGGGCAAGCACCCTACACAAAATTAATGTACTACAGTCTCAGCTATTAAAAAGTGGCAGTCTTAGGGTCTGGAGTGATAGGACAACTTGCTTGCCTTGTACACAACCTACCCAGGTTCAATCCCCAGAACCCTATATGGTCTCCTGAGAACTGCCAGGAGGGAACACAGTCAGAAACAAGCCCTGAGAACAGCCAAATAGGGCCCCAAAACGAATAATAATAATAATAATTTTTATCATTTTTTCTCTTGTGTTTTCTCTTTGCTACCCAAGAAATAGTTAAGATTGATCAATGTTAGTGTATTATTAATTGTTGTAGCTCACATATATTACCTCTCATGCTCACCTATAAGAGAGATGCTAGGTCTGTTTCAAGGTGAGGAAAGGATGCTCAGTCACACTGATGACTCTATTAGCATCCGAAAAGACCTGGTTTCTAAGTCTCCCTCTTGAGAAAAGCGACTGCCTGGGAGCCTGCAAGAGAATTCAGTTTCTACCCAACAATCATGGAATAGTAAGGAGAAGTAACACATACTATGTGTCTGGTCATGTTGATGAACAGCTGGCTCCAACAGGAAGGTTTTCTGTCATTAATGCCACACTCAATGCTAATACACCTACTGCAACGTTTAAAGGCCAGAGAATTTTATATTATTTTATTTTAACTGAATCACAGTGAGATAGTTACAAAGTTGCTCATGATTGAGTCTCCATCATATAATGTTACAACACCAATCTTTTCACCAGTATGCACTTCCCACCACCTACATTGAGAAATTTTAATGCTCTTTAAAACATGGAGGGCTTTAACGAATTTATTTGCTACAGAGGTGATGTATTTTATTTTAATCTTTAAATTAAAAAAATTGTTTCTTTTTATTAATCAATTTGTGGAGGCCACACCCAGCAATGCTTGAGGGTTACTCGGTACTCAGGGATCACTTCTGGCGGGATTGGAGGACCATATGGGGTATTGGGGATTGAACCCAGGTTGGCTACTTGCAAGACAAGTGCCCTACCCGCTATACTATTTCTCTGGCCCTGAGGCCATAGATTATATTTTATTTATTTATTTATTTATTTGCTTTTTGGGTCACACCCGACAATGCACAGGGGTTGCTCCTGGCTCTGAACTTAGGAATTACTCCTGGTGGTGCTTGGCGGACCATATGGAATGCTGGGAATTGAACCTGGTTTGGTCACATGCAAGGCAAATGTCCTACCTGCTGTGCTATCACTCCAGCCCTGGCCATAGATTTTATTTTATTTTTATTTATTTATTTATTTATTTATTTATTTGCTTTTTGGGTCACACATGGCGATGCACAGGGGTCATTCCTGGCTCATGCACTCAGGAATTACCCCTGGCAGTGCTCAGGGGACCATATGGGATGCTGGGATTTGAACCCTGGTCGGCCGCGTGCAAGGCAAACGCCCTACCCGCTGTGCTATCACTCCAGCCCCTGCCATAGATTTTAAGTCACGGTTTCTAACAAGAGAACATGAACTTGCTCAGGCTGAGGTAAACTAGAGTGACTGTTTCATCCATACAAACTCCTGCACTCTGATGTCCCAAGAGACTTCTTAAACTCAGGGCATGCCACAGTGAGGCCCAGCTGCCCCTCTCAGTAACCCATGCAGACCGGTGATTTATCCCAGCATTCTTCCACCTTTTACACATATAGCTGGAGGCTGGCCATACTGGTTCACGGATTATAACTACTGTGGAGCCCAGTTTTCAACCTTTCTATATCTGTGGACCAATACCAGGCCATAAATGGGTGGTTGAAGCAGATTTATGTTTCCTGCCAACAGTACCCTCGCAAGAGCCGTGGCGTACAAAGGAAGCTCTAAGCACCAACACCCCCCACCTCCGAGTCTGAACCATGTTTAGGGGTGTTCAAGATAAAAATGACATCTGCTCAGAGTCTTAAAAGTATCCAGTCCTAGGGGATGGGAAGATAGTACAGCAGGTAAGGCACTTTCCTTGCATGTGATAGACCCCGGTTCAATCCCTGACACCCCATATGGTCCCCCAGCACTGCCACAAGCGATTCCAGTGGCCCAAGAACTTAAAAAAATAAATCAGGTGTTCAGTCAGTATATCTCCCCACCCCTCACTGGCTGTCCGCTCTCCTGAAGTGTGAATTCGTCACGCATAAGGAATGAGCCACCGTCATCCATGCATTCCTTACAGCACCCAGCCCAACAGCTGCGTTCAGCTTTCCAAAGCCAGTCTGATGGTCTTATCACTAGATGTCTGAGCCAGAGTGAGGAGAGCTATGTTGGAGCCAGCCTGAACACGAAGTATGACAGGTCCAGACACTTTCTCAAGGAAGCTGAACTTGTAAGGGACAAGTGAGAGAGTCGTGGCCACATGCTCATGTGCCAGGGCAAGACTAACAATTTCAGCTAGTCATAGAGAAGGTAATTTATGCTTAGAAATTTCACTGAGATCTTATTCAACATCTTCCTTCCCAAACTGGTCTCCTGCCTGCAGCTGGGGCCTCTACTCAGAAAATCCCTGATGGTTGGGCTCCGTCCTCTTCCTCAGGAATCACCCCTGGCAGTGCTCAGGGAACCATATGGGATGCTGGGATTCAAACCCGGGTTGGCCGTGTGCAAGGCAAACGCCCTACCCTCTGTGCTACCACTCCAGCCCCACCTGCTTGGTTCTTTTGATCCCCAGCTCCCATTCTTTAGGTGGGAGCTCAAATCTACCTCATTTCCTCCCTTTATTTAAACACTGTTATTTACAAAGTTGTTCATGATATACTTGTTGCAGGCATTTAATATTCCATCCCCAATCCCACCACCACTGTCACCCTCCCTCCACCATTGTCCCCATTTTCCCAGCCACCCCTCAAGCCTGCCCCTCTAGCAGGCACATATATAAAAAAAATAATTTACTTTATATTGCTTATGTAATTAAATAGTTAATAGAATTATCAAAAGAATATGTTTCTGTAAAAGAAAATTTGTGAAAATTGTTATATCTCACCATGGGGACAATAAGTCCTTGTCTGGGGGTTTACTAAGCTCTTGATGAGCTTAGGTGAGTCTTATGTGTTAATGTTTTTACTTATTGAGCTTAGTTTGCTTCTATGTTTCTTTCCCATCTAATTTGGGGTCCCTACAGGGATGTCAGTATTTGTGGTTTGGAGGTCATGACTGAGTGCTCCAGAAAACTCCAGGCAGTGATTTTACATGGCAGCTATTGTGGGATGTGGGTGTGACTTCTAGGGCTTCTGGAAGTATGGTGTGTATTGAGGGGAGGCTTCCTGCCTCCACTCCAGGAAGACTCCAGAATTCACAGCCTGAAGACTGGAGCAGCGGAAGTTTCTGGCAGTCTGGTATCTCTGCAGAGCTTCATCGTGAGGTGGTGGAATCGGGCCTTTGGCACGATGGCAGCTGTGGGTAAGTGGGTGTCGCTGCTGGGGCTTCAGCGGGGTGAGGACTTGGTCCACCCCCTCCGGAGAGCACCCCAGAGTTTACAGCACATAGTGGTGTTTATGAAATTTTTAGCCATTGCCATTAGGAATAATTCCAACGACAAAGGGGCAACATTAGGATGTAAAAAACACTAAATAATTTAAGTTGAATTATGTCAAATTGAATATCATATAAAGGAAGAAATAGTAAGATGCTGAGGCAGTGGGGGATCTTATGGATCAGGCTGAAGCATTAATCTTAAGAATTTGGAAACAGAGGTTGGAGATAAAATAGTATAGCTAGTATAAAACATTTGCCTTGCACACAGCTGACCTGGATTCAATTCCCAGCATCCCATATGGTTCACTGAGCCCACCAGGAGGGATTCCTGAACACAGAGCCAAGTGTAAGCCCTGAGCACAGTTGGATGAGTGCTCCAACCGCCACTCCAGACCCCCACTCTTCCTGGTGCCTAGCAATTGTGAGGTCCTGGATTTGATCCCTGGCATAGTACTGTTTCCACCTGTCCTTGCATTGGTTCTGCATTCCTGACAGAGGTGACCCTGGTGACACCTCAGGTCATTTCTGATGATCGTGCTTACACTAAAGTGCTCTGAGGATGGATAAAGGATGAACTGGTAGGCGGAATAGTTCTTTCTGGCTGGTCTGCCTTGTTGGTGTCTGACAGGGGTGCGTGAGGCCATATCACTGCTGTCTGCCTCTGCCCTCACTGCCTTCCTCTGCTCTCACAAGGTGCTGGCCTCATGCTGGGCCCCGTTCACAGCCAGTTTGGACTTGCCTTTCGCTGCAATCATCCAGGAATTCTTTAGGCTGTGACGGGGAGATTTAGGAGATTAGGGAGTGTGTAGAAACAAAGCGAGGATTATTACCATCAGGCACAGGTGTGGTCCTATCACTGCCTGAATTCCATGTACCGCTCTCACAGTGTTTGCAGACAGTTACAAAGGGTCAGTGTAAAAATAAATAAGTAAAAGGGTCATTGTGAGGGGGGCAGAATGTTGAGTCAGCCAGAAGGGCCTTTTTGAAAGGCAGTGGGTGCTGGGGAGGGCTGTCCACGCCCACTGGCATTGCTGGTACATGGGTCAGTGTAAATCGACTTTGTGGTTCCTTTCATATTTATTAGACTACATATTTCATTTGCAACCCCCCATTTGCTTTCTTTTCAATTCCTGCATGTACTCCTGCTCTTGCTTTCTTTCAATAAACTTTTCCAACATGCTCATGGTTTGAATCAGGGGCCACACCTGTTGGCACTGAACTGAACTCATGGCCTTAGGTAGGTGCTGCACCAGTGAAGGTACAACAGCGAACTCAGTGTGGAGCCCCTGGCAGACCAGGCCCTCTCTGTCTCTCTCCTTCTCATTTCCTGGGTAGTGGTTTGCACCCCCCACACCAGGGTTTTACTGAGCACATTCTAAATGCTTTCTGAGCCCAGGGATCTGGTTCCATGGCCCCACCTCCAGGAAGCTTAGGGAGGAACTCTCCCTTCTCCCACTCTCCCTCAGGGTTCACTGGGAGTTTGCCTGGGAAAGCTGGCTGAGTTTTCAGTTTTCATCGCTGACAGGTGACAGGTCATGGGTGGCTTAATATCTTCTTTAACTATTAGCTCAGTTCCTGTACAGCAGAGCAGAGGCACGTGGCCCCAATTCTGGGGTGCTCTGATCACTGGGAGGTTCCTTTTCCTTGTGAACTAACCATGTATTTTTTAAAAAGTTTTTTTTAAATAAAGGCAAGGACTAGATACAGAATAATCTGTCAGATGTTGGAACTTAAAGATGCAAAGCAAGGTAGCAACAAAGGGCCAAAGACAACACAATGGGAGAACTGACCCACAAAAGGAACTTGAACGGAGATGGGGTGTGAAATGGAAGGGCTGAGTCCTTGGGGGCAGGGGTGGGCCCCCCCCCCCCCCCGCCCCTGCACCAGTGATGAGTGTGGTGCCAGGATTATGTACACAGGAAACCATCATTAACAGTGCTGTTATTCACAGGACTCCAATCAATTAAAAATGTACTAAAGGGTGGGAGAGAAATAAAAATAAAAATAAAAAAATCTATAGCTGTTTGCAGTAGGAAGGGGCTTGTTTTACTCTATCCTCAATCATGACAGAAGTGCTAGTGTTAGGGCTCAACTCTTTGTCCACAGGGATGGGTCTTTGCTTGACTCTCTGTTTTCTGAACTTTGTTCGTGAACATTTTTCTAGCTCTGGACTTTGGGCCAGTGCTAGAAGCCCTGCTGCCCTGCTGTGTGAGGGCCTGAGCCATCACTGCCCCACATCGTGGCCTGCTGTCACTGCCACTGTTAGTGTCCCTACCTGAGGCTCCAACAAACTTTTTTTCCCAGTGAAAAAAGGACATAATTCTTATTTATTTTTATTTTTTTAATTTAATATTTATAAAGTTGTTCACAGTCATTTAATTACCTTCAATATTCCAACACCAATTCCTCCATTGTTACACCTCCCACCACCATTATTTCAAATTTTCCCACTACCACCCAAGCCTGTCCCCAAAGCAGGTCCTAAAAATTTTCTTTTATATTGCTTATTTTGAATAATCTGCTAAAAATGATCCAGAAAAGTTTCCTTAGAGGAAAGTGTGTGAAGATTGTTGTATCTCACCCTGGAGCCATTAAGTCCTTGTATAAGAGATCACTAACCTGTTGTTACAGTTTGAGCCTTGTGTGCATATATATATATATATATATATACATATATTAGCACACAATAAAAATATACATATATATATTTGATCGAGATCAGTTGCCTTCAACTTTACAACCCCATCAAATGAGGTGTGCTACTCTTGGTAAATCAGTGACATAGAGTATGAGATGTCACATGGCTGCAGATGTAGCTGCACACTTCAGGAATTTTAAAATTTTAAGTAGGGTGATACATTGGAGTTAAATTTTTAACTGGATGGTGACTTTGGGGTCTGGAGGCATCTCTGCAGCTTGTTGCTCTCTTCTGAAATGTGTTTGTGAATCTCTGGATTGTGGCCATTAATGAGATTCTAGGAGCCAGAGGCAGTTCGTAGATGTGACTGCCAGGTTCCCAGAAGAACAGGGAGATGGGGGAGGTTGCCCATTCCCAGCTCCATGAGAGCCTGGAGATTTCAGTCACAAAAACTGCATACCTGAGTTTTTCAGCAGATTCATTCTTATGGACGAGGCTTGTCTCAATCCTGTGGAGATTGGCCTTGAGCATGGTGGCAATTGGATTTGGAGCTCTTGGCTGCCAGGGCTGTTTGGGAAGGTGGTGGGCTCACCCGCCCCCTCTAAGGTGCTTGTGATGAGACAACCTGGAATGGGGTCTAGGCTCAAATAAACTTGACCTCTGCTGCATGGTGACCAACTAACTAAGTGTGCAGCCCCTGGACAGGCAAAAACAATGACAAAAAAGGCAAGGGGAAATTCATTGTATTTTATTTTGCTTTTGGGGCCACATGTTACTCCTGGCAGTGCTTAGGGGACTGTATGGGATGCTGGGGATTGAACCCAGGTTGTGCCTTACCCATTATTTTATCTCTCCAGTTCCAGGAAGGGGGAAATTTAATTGAAAAAATTCTCTATTAGATTTGACACTGTGTCTATAGTTCAGTTTGGGGAGAGCTAACATACTAGGAATCTCAAGTCTAACAGGCTCTGAACATAGTACATCATTCTACTTTATCCCACAAGTTAATAAAAGGTTTTCAAGGATGATGGCTGTCTTTTCTTTATGCATGTGCCAAAATCAAAGTTTGAAATATTTCACTATCACTTTCTGAAGTCCAACAGATCCCAAAGTCTCACTCCCCACCACCCTCCCCCTGCCCCCAACAACAGTATACTGATGTCAAGAAAGAAAAAATAGGTCAGTACAACAGAATGGAAAATCCCAAAATAGGTTCACAGGTATTTGGAGAAAGACAGTCTTTTCAACAAATGGGACCAGAACAACTGGATATCTCTATCCATAAAAATGATGTTAGAATGAAATAAATTTGTTATAAGCCTGCTTAAAAGGGCAGGAGGAAGAAGCATCATTTATGACAGGAAAGGAATGGGGGTTACTGCAATAAGGCTCAAGTACAAAATAAAATTAAGTGAAATATGTTTTAGATGCCAGAGTTGAAAACTTAATTATGTAAATGAGATCAGGCAGTATACTCTATTGTATTAAATGATTTGAATTTCCTTGTTTCCAAAGGTTAAAACCATATAGTAATTACTCATTATAAATTGACTTTTGTTGATTTTTCTTCTGACAATTCCATTTTTCGCTTCTTTAAATTGTATGAGATAAATCTGTGATAGGTCTGCCATGGTGGGGGCTGACTTGGGGGTGAGAGGGACCCTGACACTGGTGGTGGGACTGGTGTATACCTGAAAGAATTCTATTATGAACAGCTTTGTAAATCATAGCATCTAAATTTTAAAAAATTAAAATGCCAAGGACCATGACTAGTCAAAACCTTTGAAAAAAAAAAAGACCGTTTTGGAGAACTAACCCAGGCTGATTTCAGGCTATCGTAATCAAGACACTGTAGTATAGGGGTTGAGATTGACCTCTTAGCTTTTCTATAGTGAGATAATGCTTGTCTGTGCTATGTATACTAACCTCATGACTTAAAACACTGCTAAGCAATTCTGTACTCAGAATACAACCCAGTGTCCACACCAAAGGTAGTGAAGATGAGAACTGACTCATTGTTATCTACACTTGAAGAGCATCCATCATCTGGAGAATATTAGTGATGAATGGCTTTAAATGTAAATTCCCCAGATATTCTTTACAAGGGCTGGAGCAATAGCGCAGTGGGTAGGGCGTTCGTCTTACACACAGCCGATCTGTGTTCGATTCCTCCGCCCCTCTTGGAGAGCCCGACAAGCTACCGAGAGTATCTCGCCCCCATGGCAGAGCCTGGCAAGCTACCCGTGGCATATTTCATATGCCAAAAACAGTAACAAGTCTCACAATGGAGACGTTACTGGTGCCCGCTTGAGCAAATCGATGAGCAACTGGATGACAGTGACAGTGATTAGATTTGACTGTGAAATTTTTGTAGGTCACCAAAGGTACAGATGATAAAAGAACAGTAGGTAATCAGACTGTAAAATATAACACTTCTGTGCATCAAAGGATACTAATCAATGCAATGAAAAGGTAAAAATGGTCAAAAAATGGTCAGAGAGGAGAGGCTGGAGTGATAGCACAGTGGGTAGAGCTCTTGTTTTGCATGGGCTGACCCTGATTCCATCCCCAGAATCCGATATGATCCATCAAGCCCACCAGGAGTGATTCCTGATCCAGAGCCAGGAATAAGCCCTGAGTATACCCAAGTGTGCCCCCACCCCCCCCAAATGTCATTTCCTCCCAACTCCATGAAAATATGCAGAAAGAATGCTCAATATGACTAATAATTAAGGCAATGTAAATGAACCAAAAGTGAGACCTCGGGACCGGGGTGATAGCACAGCGGGTAGGGCGTTTGCCTTGCAAGTGGCTGACCCGGGTTCGATTCCCAGCATCCCATATGGTCCCCTGAGCACGGCCAGGGGTAATTCCTGAGTGCAAAGCCAGGAGTAACCCCTGTGCATTGCCAGGTGTGACCCAAAAAGCAAAAAAAAAAAATGAGACCTCATTGTACCCAAGAGGATGACTATGACCCCAAACCAGAAAATAACAAGTGTTGGTAAAGATGTGGAGGAATTAGAACCCTGTTCCTTGCTAGGCTAGTAGGAATAAAAGTGTTGAAACTGCTATGGAAAATAGTATGGCAGTTCCCGAGAAGTTAAATCCAGAGTTTTGAGGAGGAAGAGGTGGAAAGGGGGCGGATGGTTCCCAGGCAGTGAGAGGGGATTGATTGCAAAGGTGTTGAGACCCAGCACTGAGCCCCCACTTCAGGGGCCTGAGAGAACCAGCAGGCTGAGAGCTGTGCCAGAACCCACCACAAAGGCGCTCGGGGACCGGGATGAGAATGACTTCTGAGCTGAGTGATAAGAGGAACTAACACCCAGTTTTACAAACACCACCAGGTTTGCTTTTAACAGCTCTTTGATAATAAAATGGAAAACTGAACAAAAGAGGCCAAACTGGGAACTGGGAAAAGAGTTAATTTTCTTGCAAAATAGTAAAGCCCCTATCTTCTGTAATGTAGAATTTTTTGCAAATAACCACAAATAGGGAATGAAACAAAAGAGGTTCTGGGAGAAGGATGCAGGGTCCCTTGAGAACACTGGACCTGGGGCTTGGAGGTAGCTCAGGAGGAGGTTGTTCTGCAGGTATTGATGGCCTTCAGGCTGAGTGTGATTCTACCTGCCATTGGTGATCCTTACTGCCACAATGAAGTGTCTGATCCACCACAACTAAAGTGTGTGGCCCTTGGTGAGCATCACAGCTGAGAGTGTGTGACCTCTGGTCACTATGACAACTATACCAACAATAAGGGAAGGAAACGAGAAAAAGAAAATAAAATGAAGGACATGTGGGAGAAATAAAACCACTGCGAAGTGCTTCCTTGCATGTTTGATTCTTGTTTTTGCAGCCTTAATTTCACATGCCCCCTTCTGTTTACCCTCATCTTGGTTTTCACTCTGTGCAAAGGGTTCACCCCAGGATTAGGTGTTGAACGGAGAGCCAGAGGGCAGCAGGTAGGGTTTATGCCTTGTGTGTGGCCAACCCAGTTTTGATCTCCAAGCACTGCCAGGAGTAATTCCTGAGCGTCACCAAGTGTGGTCCCCAAACAAACAAGCAAAAAAATCCCCAAATGCTGAGTGTGCAATGAGGTCTTTTAGGGCACTCAGATCCTGGAGACCCAGCTGTTAGCCAGAGGTGGTCACATGATCTAAGTCAGTCCAAACCAAGGGCATCACAGTTCTTTTGGTAAGAATTCTGGACAAAGGCCATTGTTTCCACTGCCCGCCCAGTGTTCTGAGAGGTCACAGGCCCGAAATGCTAATAATCATCTCAAGAGCACAGGGAGAAGCCTTCAGTGCAGGCCAGTGTGGAAAGAGCAGAGTCAAGCAGAGCAGAGACCAGCAACAGCTCTGAGAGCTGGCAGGAAATCTTCCTTGACTGTTAGGTGAAATGAGCAAAAAAATTACTGCTTTTGCTTAAAACAATTTAAATAGAATTTTCTCTCTCTTGCCACAAGAAAAATCCTAGCTGTAGGCAGTGAGGCTGAGAGGCTGGGCTAACTCTCTGAGCACTCTAGGGAGCTGTGGGCGGAGACTGTGGGAAAGCAGTTATCAGCAGAGCTCAACATCCCTGGTTTGGAGATGGGGTGTGGGGCAACACAGAGTATCCAGAGCCAAGCAGCGTGCCGGGAAAGGGGAGAGGCAGGGCGTGATAGCACATGTGAAGACTGCGTGTCCCAGCCAGAGTTTAGCCAGCTTTCCCAGCAGAAAAGCATTCAGCTGCCCTGGGAAGGGTCAGTGGAAGGTAGAAGGAAGTTTGTGTGGGTGAGCATTCCAGGCAGAGTCCAGGCCCAGACCTGAGAAAGGCCCATGTTTATTATTTATTTTATTGCCACACCCAATAGTTTTCAAAGGGCTCCTCCCAGTGTGGTGTTCAGGGTCACCCCCAACAGTGCCTAAAATTAAAGCCAGGACTCCTGAATACAAAGCACGTGCTCAGAATGAGAGGCAAGCTTCTGCTGTTGTTTGTTTTATTTGGGGCCACACCTGATGGTGCTCCTGGCTCTGTGCTTAGGGATCATTCCTGAAGTGCTCAAGGGACCAAATGGGGTGCTGGAAATTGAACCAGAGTCAGCCATGTACAAGGGAAATAGCCTACCTACTGTTCTATTGCTCTGGCCCTGAGGCCAGCTACGTGACAAGAATATTTTCTGCCTTCTTCACTCCCATATACCTGATACACAAATCGCGGGATACATCACAAGCAACTGCTCCATTCAACCATCTGGACCACATCTGTTTTTTTATACAGGGAAGTCAAAGGCAAGTTGAAACTCAGGACCTAGTAGTGAACTTAGGAGGTGAGTAGGTGGGTGGTAAACCAAGACACAGCAGCGCTATGCACAAGCTGGGAGGGCCACAGCCTGGGCGGAAGCATGGTCGTTGTAGGAGGTTCACCCTTGCAACTTCTTAACTATGAATCTAGATTCTGCTTTGGTGAATCTTCTTCCTCTTACTATCCCCAGTTTCATGCTCATTGGCGGGCCTGTCCTCTCTCTTCTCTCCTCCCCCACACTCTCTCTTGCTTCTCAAGCTAGATCTCTCCAAACCTCAATTTCAAATACCCACTGGGCATTGCCAACTAGACCTCTGAATGGTACCTCTATTATAACAAACCCTCATTGCTCTCATTGCCTCCTCCCCAAATCAAATACTTCCATCCGAAGTCTCTCACCTTGCTTGTAAGAGACACTCCATAGTGTTGTTGAATTAGAAGCTTGGTGTTTTCATCAGATCTTCTTTTTATTTGTTTTGGGGACCACATCTGGCAGTTCTCAGGGGCTACTCTTGGCAATATGGTTTTGGTTTTTTTGTTTGTTTGTTGTTTTGTGGTGATGTTCTGGGGGCCACAGCAAAGCTGGGGACAAACTGGGCCTCCTAAAGCAGATCATGTGCTCAGTCTGTCAAGCTATTCTCCAGTCCCTGGATCTGACTTCTTATCAAAACTTGAGGGTGCCAACCAAATGAAGATCTTCCAATTGGCTGCTGAGCCTGGTGTCTTAAAGTTCAGAGCCCACATCCCTGTATGGAATAGCAAATGGGTCAGAAACTTAATGGAACCTTCCCAAGGAGTGTTCTTTTCATGCTGCTAATGAATTAAGAAACTCATTCAAAAGAGAATGAAAAATCTGGAGACATGCTAGCCTGAAGCACTGTCCTTCCTTCTGGAAAGTCAGAGTCTAAAACCAAAAATACACACAGGGGTGACGGTGCCAATGACTAACATTACTCTACGATCCCACAAACAATACATCCCTCAGTCCAGGGTGTGGCCCCCCAGCCTCCATGTAATAAATCCTATCACTACCTCCATCTCTAATGACCTCAGAAATTATATGATTCATTATATTAATTTATGAAGAAGGAAATGACATGTCATTCTGTTAATTTATGAAGGAACTAATCTGCAGAGGTTTTAACTAAGGAGTTAAAAGTCACATTATAGTTGGATGAGGATGTGGTGGTTTTTTTGAAACATCTCTGTTCCTTATGCCATTTGTGGGGAGATGTGCAATGTTAAACCTGCTTCTCTCCATCTCTGAGTGTCTCTGATGCTGGGTTAACCTTCATGCCTCCTTTTGAGGCTCCATCACTGCTGCCTTAACAGAAGATGAGAACCTACAGCCTGACACTATCCCAGGTCTGTGGACAAGGAAGGTCTTGTTTTGTCCACGCCAGCCCTTTCTCTCCCCAACACGGAGTTCCTTTTCACCTCAGGACTTTTAGTACCCTGACTGCTCTTCCTACGGAAAGACCCTCTTTTATCTCCCCAAATGTTTGCTCCCTCTCACCCTCCAGATCTAGGTGCAAACATCATCATAAAAGAGTACTTCCCGGGCCCCAAGGCCTCTCCCTGAGTCCAGCCCATGCTCACAGGCCTTTTTCTATTCATTCATTGCCCACCAACAGAACATAAGCTCTGGGAGGCTGACCCTGGTCACTTATGTTGACTGTCCTCAGAGCCTCTGGCAGTGCCTCATGGGGGTGAAGAGCTATAGAGTAGGGTGACTGATGACAAAAAACATTGAGCGTCCATGAGTCTGAGCACTATAGTCATAACTGTCTACACCCAAGATGCAATTTTTATTACCAGCAGTTGCTTTCAGCCATCTAATTTACACTCTTCCCTCCATGCACAAACCTACTTAATCTCCAGTATGTGTTTTTAAAAAAAATCTGTTTTTATTAATACCAGCAAGAGTAGCTGAAAAGGGTGGTGGGGTGTTGGGCTCAGGATGTGTGGGTTGAAGAGGACACGATGACAAGAGGCTGATAGAAAAGCTGTGGGGGTCAAGGCCAGGCTTGGCGCTCCTCAGTGTTACTTCCTGCAATGGGCAGACTTAAGAAAGGATTCATGGCAGGCGACGGCCAGGCCACCAATGAGATTAAGAAATTCTTGAAAATCGAGCTGCCCATCGGAATTAAGGTCCAGTTTCTTCATCATGCGGTCAAGGACGCCAGGATCCTTTTGATTCTGTAGAAATAACGACAATAAACACTAACGGTGCTTGCCAGTGCACTCCCTAAGCCTCCTTCAAATCTGTGGTCACCATTTACTCTCACGAGAATGTGGGGTCCTGTTGGGGAGGGATTCAGACTCATCTTCCAGACCCAGAAACAAAGGAGGCCAGTGAGATCCCTTAGATAAAGGCCTGGGACTTGAACTGGGGCTTGGGGGCTCTTTCCAACGTTCTTGCTGTGACCGTTAGGGACATTCAACTTTGCTATAAAACAGTAAAACACTTTTTAAGTGTTGCTGCTCCTTTTGCGAGGGTCATAGAGGGGCATGGAGCAAACAGCATCTGCAGGTACACAGGCCCGGCTCCCATGGGCTAACTGGTTAAAATCTTGACTTTGACAAGATACAAAGTCAATCCTCACTACACATAGGTATGCTATTGCCTCAGGAGGCACCTGCCAGCTGTCACAGCACAGCAGCCAGAGCAGCATCTGCAGCTTTGCAGAAAGTCCCACAAGACACTGGGGGAGGCTTGGAGGAGGGAGAATGAAAATTGAGATTCCTTTAATTTTTCTATCTTTATGTCATGTAAATGCCTCTCTCTAAGTGGAAAAAAAATACAAAGCAAAGAAACAAAAATTAATCCCCAGACTCTAACTGATTTGTTTGATAACTGACTTTTTTTTCTCCTTTTCTTTTCTTCTTTTGGTTCCGTGCCTGGGAATCGCTCCCAGTGGTGCTCAAGGAACACTGGGGTGCTCTTAATAAAATCCATCATGAAAAGCATGAACTCAACTTGGTGAGCCACCTCTCTGGCTCAAGAACTGGAATCTTGGGGCTGGAGAAATAGCACAGCGGATAGGGCATTTGCCTTGCACGCGGCCAACCTGGGTTCAATTCCCAGCATCCCACATGGTCCTCCAAGCACTGCCAGGAGTTATTATTGAGTGCAAAGTCAGGAGAAACCCCTGAAATAACCAGGTGTGACCCAAAAAGGCAAAAAATAAAATAAAAAGAACTGGGATCTTTAAATGCCTGATTTAGAGAAAAAGGAAAGGAAAAACCTGGAGGGAGGGAGGCTGTGGTCCAGCTGTTCTCTGCCATCTGGTTTCATGCTCTGAAACGTTTGGGGCGAGGGGCACACAGTACCTGTGAGAAGGCAGCCAGTTCTGTTTTCATGAAGCTCAGGAACTCCGTCTTGGAGAGCTGGCAGTTGTTGCCGTCCTTGCCGGCATACTTCTGGAAAACTGCAATCAGAGACTCAATGCAGCGTTCGGTCTCGGTAGGGCCAGACATGGTTGCCTTGGGAGAGAAACACTCAGGCTCAGATAAGATGTCAAGGACCAGAGGCCCAGCACTCCAGGGAACCTCATCTCTTTATTTTGAGCTAAAGCACATTCCTAAGACATTTCTTAGAGTTTAAAAAGGGGCCAAGACAACTAGAGTCATCTTCCATGAGCTGCAGTTCCCCATTCCCCACCGTCCACAGGTCACTCCACAGGGACAGAGCTGGGTCGAGGTGGGGCCTGCAGCCTGTCCAGGAGGGGTGCACAGAGTCAGAGGATGGACCTAAGCACAGCCGCACGCCAACCGCCTTGCTCTGTGCCTGCGGACCCTTCTGCTAGAGACCCAGTGGTTTCTTTTTCTTTTCTTTTTTAAAAAATTTTAAAAATTTTATTGAATCACTGTGAGATAGTTACAAGCTTTCATGTTTGGGCTACAATCTCACAATGATCAAACACCCATCCTTCCACCAGTGCACATTCCCCACCACCAATATCCTGGGTATACCCCCCTCTCCCGCCCTCCCCCTGCCTCTATGGCAGACAATATTCCCCATACTCTCTCTCTACTTTTGGGCATTATGGCTTGTAACACAGACACTGAGAGGTCATCATGTTTGGTCCATTATCTACTTTCGGCATGCATCTCCCATCCCAACTGGTTCCTCCAGCCATCATTTTCTTAGTGATCCCTTCTCTATTCCATCTGCCTTCTTCCCTCCGCTCATGAAGCAGTCTTCCAGCTATGGGGCAATCCCCCTGGCCCTTTTATCTTCTGTCCTTAGAGACCCAGTGGTTTCAGGAGCGACAGAGGCGCGTCATCGTGCCAGCTCTTTGCAAAGCTGCTCTTGGCACCTGCGACTGCCGGCCGGAACCAAACACCACGGTACTACTGGGAGGGAAGCAGGAGGCGCGAGAGCTTTCGAGTTCCCGAAAGCAACTTTCACTCTGGAAGGCTCACATTACAGCAGGGAAAGGGCAAGAGAAGGAAACGGCCCTGGGTCTCGGCCTGCACACCACTGTCTTCAGTCTCTGGACTTTGCTCCTTTTCTGCCAAACCTCTCTGGCTACTCGTAACCAGAGAGAGGCTGGTTTCTAACGGGCTCTAAGCTGGCCACGCACAGCTTCGGCGACTCCCTGTAACACCCACGGCTGCAGCTACAGCGCTGACCCTCGGCTTTTGTCGCACCAGGAGCAGCTGAAGTTCATCTCCTTCGCTGGCCGTACACAGGAAATCATCATCTGGGAAATTGCTCTGCCGAGTCTGTGGGTCCGGCCTGCCACCCGGCACGGAGTGAGGAGCCCTAGACGCCCCCCGGCGGATCAGAGAAGCAACTGCAGCCTGACTGCTGTCCCGGCCACACCCTTCCAGTCTTCAAACTCCCGGAATTAACAACGATCAATGTTTGGACGGTGACGTCTACCGCTCACCATGGTAAGCGGCTTTTCCATTAACTGTACGGACTTCCCGGAGCAGAGCTGGAGCCTTCCGGCCGTCACTAACGTACTAACTTGCTACCTGCTTCCTCCTCTCTGTCCTGCCCCTCTCCCTGTCCCCCTCCCCTCTTCCCAGAGCGTTGCCGGCTTGTTGGATCCTTCCCAGGAAGTGCATTGTCCCGTATTGCTGGATCCTCCCCCACACTGAAGAGAGCTTTATCTTAAAAGTGGTAGTAGGTTCAAGATTCGGGGGAGGGGGAAAGTGAGTCACCGTAGCCTAGAAACAGATCATGTTTGCACAACAACTTGCCTTGTCAGAGCCAACCCGCACAGTCTCACTAACATGTCAGACCAACTAACAGGAAGATGTCCAGGAAGGCCCCAGGTACAAGGGAACTCCCAGAGAAGGGGGCCTACAGTTTCACGACAGGAGTTTCCCCTGCCTCTATCCATTTTGGAGTTCAAATGCCTTGATTTTCAAAGTGGCTTTCTGCTTTACAGAAGTAAAAGCAGAAACTATTTTTCTTTAGCTTCACGCTTGACTCAGTTTTTTGTTTCTCTTGAAAATGATTGTGATCAGCCACACGGAAACATATACAACCCCATGCTAGCCCCCCTCCCCATATTCCAGAGCAAAAAACCAGAATTGTTAGTTTATTGAAAGGCAACTGCAAAATCTGGAGAGCTGGAGATGTTTCTGGGTGGTGGAGTTGGGGGAGGGTGTGCCCCCAAATAAGAAAGTTTTGCCTAGGGAGAGGCAGTCCCTGGGGAGTGGAAACCTGGCCTTCTGCCTGGGTCCAGGGTACCCAGGAACTCTGGGCCCAGAGTCCAGAGTTTGGAATTGTGAGAAGAAGAACACAATATGGGAAAGAGTTTTCAAATGCAAGCTAAAAACAGTCCAATTTGTAGAATTGGGATGGGGAGGGGGGAAGGAATGAAAATATGAAGGTTTGGGAAATAAACAAAAATTTTTGTTCTCATTTTAGTCAACACCTTCGGTTTTCCCTCAACAACCCTTCCTTCTTTCTCTCCTTCCTTTCTCTCTCTTTACAAAGGAAATTCTCTCTCTCTCTCTGTCTCTCTCTGTCTCTCTCTGTCTCTCTCTCTCTCTCTCCAGCTATGTGTTCAGGGGGGTCACTCCTAGTAGGTTCTGGTGACCATATAAGGTGCAGGGGATTGAACCCCAGTTTGGCTGTGTGCAAGGCAAGTGCCGTACATGCTGCACTGTCCCTCTGGCTACTCCTTTTGTTTTCTTTTCTTCTCTTCTACTTGTTTTTGGACTTCACCTGGTGGTGTTCAGGGCTTACTCCTGGCTCTGTGCTCAGGGATCACTGCTGGGGCAATATGGGGTGCTGGGAATTGAGCCTGGGATGACCCTGTGCAAGGTATAGCCCTGCTTGCTATACCGTTTCCCTAGCCCCCGCTAGCCTTATTTTTAATGGCCACACCCAGTGGTGCTCCGGCCAGCTGGTAGAAAGTACTATGCAAAGCAAGTGCCCCAGTCCGCCAGCCATTTTCCTCCCCAATTTACCCATCTTCCCCGGGGGTTCAGAGAAAACATTCCTGATCTTCTCCACCTGTTAGTGCCACTTGCCGTTCATCCCACCTGAAGTACGGAGAGGAGGGAGAGTGGGTGGGTGCCGGGCGACACACTACAGCAGGGGTTGGCAAAGGAGTCTTGTACAGTGGGATGGAAAATGTTTTAGGCCAGTGTGGCCCTCTAGACGTCTGCCGCCTGCGTTCATTACACAGCAAACATCAAAATCAAACAGGCTTGGTCAGGAGCCAATAAAATTTTGATGAAATCTGATTAAAAATTTTTTCCACGTTCCCCAAAACCTAGTGTTCCTTTGGTGTACTTTTCACCCTTTGAAACTAAAAAAAAAATAAATTAATTTAAAAAATCATCCCGTCGTTTGTAGCTGACAGGTGGAACGGAACCCTACCTGGCTCGTGCCGAAAGTTTGTGCCAACAGAAAGGAAAAGATTGAAGCAGAGGGTGGGAGGGACGAGGGAAGCGGAGAAACCCGGCAGCCGAAGGTGGGGGGAAGGGCCTGACTGGCCGCTCCCACATTCCCCGCCGCGGCTCCACTTCGCGTCGGTGCCTGGGCTTGGCTCACTGCCAGCGGCCCGACTGAAACTTTCTCCCCCGGCTCAGACGGCTGCGTTTGGGGGCCCGCGCCCCTCATCACACCCAGGACCCCGCCGCCTGCCGTCCCTCCCCCACGCTCCCGGGAGCGCCCGCAGGACCCGCGCAGTCCCTTCCCGGGCGGGAGGCTCGGCCGTGGGGCGCCCCGAGCGCGCAGCCCCGCGCCCGGCAGACGCCCGCGCCCCCTTCGGTCCCGCCGCAGGGGCCGTTATTCGGGCGCGCTCGGAGCCGCTTCCTCCCGCCTCACCAGCCACCAGCTCTCCCGGCCGCTCGAGGCGACTGCCCCGTCGCAAGCAAAGATCAGGCCGGCGGCGGGTCAGCGACGGCCGCGCAGCTGCTCCCCCGCTTCCCCCGGGATGAAGGACAGCCCGCCCGGCTTACCGCGTCGGAGGGCGAGGCGCAGGCGAGCGGGGAGGCGAGCGGAGTGCGGGGCGCGCCGACTGTACGGTCTGCCCAGCGGTCCCCGCCCGTCCCCGCCCGTCCCCGCTCGTCCCGCGGTCCCCGCCCGCTCCGGTTTGACTCACGCCGCCCCCTCGCCAGGCCCGCCCGCAGGTCGGGACTTGCCGGCTCGGGCGGTCCCCACAGTGAAACGACAGCCTTGCCTGAGCCGTTCCCTTCGCCCTGGGAACCTCGAAGAATTGCCACTTTTCTGAATATGCGGTTTTAAAAAACATTTTTTAAAAAAAGTTCAGGAGGGGCTGGAGCAATAGCACAGCGGGTAGGGCGTTTGCCTTGCACGCGGCCGACCCGGGTTTGATTCCCAGCATCCCATATGGTCCCCCGAGCACCGCCAGGAGTAATTCCTGAGTGCATGAGCCAGGAGTAACCCCTGTGCATCGCCGGGTGTGACCCAAAAAAAAGCAAAAAAAAAAAAAGTTCAGGAGTTTTTTTTTTTAATTGCGTCACACCAGATTACACACAGTGTAACCTCTGTTACACACAAGAGTAACACACAGTGGTGGTTACTCTTGACTCTGCACTCAGAAATTATTCCTGGCGGTGGTCGGGACCATATGGGATGCTGGGAAACGAACCCGGGTCGGTCGCCTGCAAGGCAAACGCCCTACCCTCTGCTATCGCTCCAGCACCTGGAGATTTTTAAAAGATCTTATTTTTCCATAATGTTACCAAAAATTATTTTTTTTTATTTTTGCTCCGTGGTCTTCTGGAATTCTGTGCGTGCGCCCTGTGAATCTTCCCCTTGGCAGACTTTGGCGCTGGTCTTTCAGGCCCACAAATGAATCTGTCTTTGGACACAAGACCCTCAGGTCGGGTCGTTAATGTGGAATCAGTGGTCCTGAGAAGCCAGAACATTTCTGTTCCTTCACACTGAGGATAGCTTATAAAGGGTGGTGGTTTGTGCCAAATACAGCATACTCACAACATTTCACACAATCGACAAAAGTAAAAAACCAGTGGGATCAGAGAGACAGTACAGAGAAGGGGCAGGAGGGAGGACGCCATCCTTACACGTGGAGGACCCTGGTTCTATCCCCGGTATCCAATATGGTCCCTGAAAACCAAACAGCACCAGGAGGAATCCCTGAGTGCCTAGGCCCTGAGCATCTCCAGTTGTGGGATAACAAAAGCAATCTTTAGGGCATTTACTCCTGCCATTTGTATTGATAAGCAGAACCTTTGTGTTCTGATCCTAGGTCAGATACATCTTTGCAGTACTTTTGCCCAAATCCCTCATTCCCCAGAACATCCTTCTGCATGGCTGTAAAAGAGGTTATGTTGCTTTCTATTTTAAGAAGAGAGTGCTCTCTTGTCAGGAAGTCTCAGTGCCAAATGCTTGGGCACCTTCTCTCCTGCAGCTTTAGCTGATCTCCCACAAGCAACCTTCATTCAACTACTCCAGGCCCACAATTCTAGGTGTTTGCTCCTGAATTTCCTTGGAAGGCCCACCTCAAACTTAATTCAAGAAGTAAATTCTTACTAAGGAAAAAAATCTTTCCTTAACTGGCTTCTCTCTGGCCTATTCTCCTGTGCCCATCTTAACAATGTTGGCCAGGTCTGAACTAAATTCCTTTCTCAGCAAATGCTCCTAGGGCTGAACAAGTGCGGGTAGCATCAATTTTATTTGTATATCCTCCTGGACCAGCTCCTCGTATTTCTGTTTTTATCTCCAGTGTTCTAGTTAAGGTTTTTATCTTCTTTTCCATCCAGTTTCTTAACTGGGACCTCCAATATGTCATACTGGAGGTCATATGTCATATTCCAATATGTCCAAAATATACACTTACCTACTATAAATATGATCTGATCACTTGACTTCTTCAAAAACAAAACACTGGCCCTGTACATAGTAATACAGGGCTGAAAATTCCATTTTGGCTTCCAGTTACCCACTGAGCATCATTATATATAACCCAGGAGGACCAATGAGCATCACTGGGTGGAGCCCTGAAGGACCAATGAGCATCTCTGGGTGTAGCTCTGAAAGGCCAATGAGCATTGTTGGGTGTAGCTCTGGAGGACCCTTGAGTGCCACAGGAATGGCCCCAGTGGTCCCTAATACCACATAGCCTCAGCATTGCCACATCTTTAAGCCCCGGCATTTTGCCATCAGGCCCCGTTGGCTGAGAATCTCTGGGCATCTGAACTGCTTTGGAGTTCTACCCTCTACCCTCTAGTACAAAACAAACAAACAAACAAAACATAACCACACAATGAAAGAACCTAGCAAAGTGCCTCCTCAAATTTGACATCAAATCGAAATTTTGGAGAAATTTTTACTCACCCTATATTATCAGAAACCCATTCTGTTCCGAGCACAGTGGAGGCACAAGGCATACAAACTTGATTGTGATACTGTGTCTTCCTTTTAGGTAAACTTTAGAGTCATGGCAGTTCAGAGCAATGGAGGTTTGGGGCTAGTTCCATAGATGGTTCCCAGGTCCACACATACCCTAAAATTGTACTTCTGCACAACTACAAATTGTAGTTCTGTATGAGAAAGAAAGCGCTAGACACAATGGGGATTACGGTGCTCGCCTTGAACCTTTAATTCCTGACTCAGAAATTAAATCTCTGATATCACACATGGTTCCTCAGCACTGCCAGGGGTCAATCTTGAGCACAGATCCAGGAGTAAGCCCTGAACATCACTGAGTATGACCCCAAAAGATCCCTGGGTATGACCCCAAAACTAAGAAACAAACAAAAATAAGAGGGCGAAGATATTTTAGAGCTTTTATTTGATTCTCTGAAAAATTTAAAGAACTATGTAAAGAATTCTTTAATAGTTTAAGGAACTTTAAACCATTGCATAATTTTTCTTATAAATTATTTTCTATCAGAGAATGGAACACCAAGTAAAATGTGATCGGAGGTCATGCGGGGGAAGGGTGATGCGTGCCAAATGTAGGCTAGAGAACGAACACAATGGCCACTCAACACCTTTATTGCAAACCAGAACACCTAATCAGAGAGAGAGAACAAAAGGGAATACCCTGCCATAGTGGCAGTGTGGGGTGGGGGGAGACGGGACTGGGGAGCGTGGGAGAGATGCTGGGTTTACTGGTGGTGGAGAATGGGCACTGGTGAAAGGATGGGCTCTCGAAATCTGTATGGGGGAAGCATGAGCACAAAAATGTATAAATCTGTAACTGTACCCTCACGCTGACTCACTAACTAAAAATAAATAAAGTATAAAAAAATAAATTATTTTCTATCAGAATTGTGGGTCTGCCTACACTGCCATTCTCATGAAAGGCAAACACTCCTTTAAACTCCTGCTGAAGGACCTTCCCAGTTGCTGAAGTTTTGCTTGATTTGACGCTGCCTCAGTTACACCTGGTTGGAGTGGGAATAATTCTAGGGTAAAGGACTGCCAATACATAAAATGACAATAGTCCATCTGTAACAAAGAAGAGCTGGGTGTCAATCAACTTGTTGTCCTTGAGAAACTGAAATTAGAAACCCAAAGATTGCCTTGTCTTCAAGACAAGCTGAACCTGAACGCATAGAGACTCCAAGACTCCCAAACTCATGGCAAATCAAACGTACAAAGAAGCAGATCCTATGAATAGGTAGAAGTTGTGAAGTCTGGAAAAAAATATCTTCCTTTTGCTAATTCATTTTCTATTTTCTATTTAGACAGGGAAAAGGCAGTTATCTGGGTACTAACTGAGTTGTATAAATGGTGAAGCCCTGAGAGAGAAGAACTTAAGGTTCTATTTTACTAGTTTTTGTTTTTCCTGAAGCTGGTTGTTTTCTTTCCGGATTTTCTGTGAGAGTATTTCACTTACTTCTCTAATCCATGAGGCAGCTCAAGTGAGAAAAGAGCCAAATTAAATAAAATGAATTGCCCAGGGCAAGTCTGGGATCAGCCCCTCTTAGGCAGGGCTGCCTTTGTGGCAAGTTTGGGGGGTTGGGCTCAAAGGGGCCCGGTCAGTGGTTTACAGTCTGAGAAGGGAGAGTTCAGGAAGTGCAGATTTGCCAAGTAGATAAACAAGCTCTTTGTCAAACCAAAGAGCTAAAGCTGACAAGGAGTTGAGCGTGAGTAAGGACAGATAAATGAGTAGCAAGAGACAAAAATGAGAGACATGAGGAAATAGGTGACTGGGGGAACCGTGGGGCTTCTGCTGTGCAGAGTCATTGTTACATGCAATCTGAGCTCTTTGCAGAGTTGTAGAGGCTCATAAATGATACAATAGAGCAGTGTTTCCCTAAGTAGTTCATGCCACAGATTGGCTCCTCCCAATTCCTCTGGTGTTCCAGAGAGGTGGGAACCTCTAGTGTGATTGGGGGGTTTCTATTTGTTTGCTTAAAGAATTTGGGGGGGGCCCTGAGCCATAGTACAGCATTTGTACTATGTACAGCATAGTACAGGGGAGGGCATTTGCTTTGCGCATGACCTACGGGGGAGGGGGGTCAGTCTCCAGCATCCCACAGGAATAATTCTTGACTGCAGAACCAGGAGTCACCCCTGAGCATCACCAGGTGTGACCCAAAAAGACCCCCTACTACCCAATAAAAAAATTTCTGGTTAAGTTAGGAGGATTTTATTTTCTTTCTTTCTTTTTTTATTTTATTGAATCACGGTGAGATAGTTACAAGCTTTCATGTTTGGGTTGCAATCTTACAAGGATTTTCTGTGTATTTTATTTCCCCCTTGAAAAGAGGGTGGTAGGCTAAATACATCAGAGTGTGACAAGCATAATTTTAGATAACCAAGGTACAATGGCAGTGCTGGGAAGGACGTGGGTGAAACTGTCTGAGGAAAGCAGGTCAAAGTGTGATTGAGTTGGGTAATGAAGGAGTCTAAGAGTCCAGGTTGTAGCAGGGAAGACTGCTCGATAGCCGGAGCTCATACTTTGGACACAGGAGTCCCAGGTTGAGTCCAATACTGAAGAGTCCACCAAGCAAAGCATGATCCTCTGAGCACCAAGTGCTCCCACACTTGGTGGAGGAGGAAGAGAGCTAGGAGGAGCCCAGAACACCACAGTCTGTGGTCCAAAAAACAAAACTGCAAACAAACCAAAAGCAACAACAAAAACAATCCTCTCCAGCCCTCCCCTCCTCCCCAAAAAAACCCCTCTAAAACCCAATCCCACAATTAGATAGGATAAGACCATATATAAGATCATGGGTGCTAAAATAAGACTGTGGAATTCAAACTCTAGAAAATATGTTATTTATTAGAAAGAGCTTCAGTGTATGATTTCTTTGCTCTCTGCCTGAGTTTCCTCACCTAGACAATGGAGAAAATGCCTGTATCTACTTTGTATGATTGCTATGCTGTTTATGAGGATGATGGTGTTATTCCCACAAAGTGTTCAGATTTAAACACAGATAAACTAAAGTGTATCTTTAGATGCTGGAGAGATAGTACAACAAATAGGCACTTGCCTTGCATGTGGCCAACCTGGGTAGGCTGGAGTGATAGCACAGCAGGTAGGGTATTTGCCTTGCATGAGGCCGATCTGGGTTCGATTCCTCCGCCCCTCTCAGAGAGCCCAGCAAGCTACCAAGAGTATCCCGCCCGCATGGCAAAGCCCGGCAAGCTACCCATGGTGTATTCAATATGCCCAAAACAGTAAAAACAAGTCTCACAATGGAGACATTACTGGTGCCTGCTCGAGCAAATGGATGAACCACGGAATGACAGTGACAGTGATCTTATGTGGTTTCCGAGCACCCCCAGGAATAATTCCTAAACGTGGAGCCAGGAGTAACTCCTGAGCATCACTGACTGTGGCCCCAAACCAAAAACTCAAACAAAAAAATCAAAGACCAAAATAATGCTGTGTCTTTAGTGGTTGTCCCTACTGTGATTTGTGCGAAAGCAAGAAGGAATGAAGTGTCTGCCTCTCAGCATGAGGCTGCTCAGGAGCCCTGGATACTGAGTTTGAAGTGATGGAAACTGTGAGGTAGAAACTATGGGATGAAACCAGAGAAATGAGGGCCAGAGAAGTCAGGGCTTTGCCCGTACATTTGGATTGTATTCTATTGTGAAGGAGCAGCGACCACTGACAGGGTGTTTTTTTTTTTTTTAATTAGAAAGTATGATATGATACTTCTTTTTTCTTTTTGAGTCACACCCAGCGATACTCAGGAGTTACTTCTGGCTCTGCACTTAAGAATTACTCTTGGTGGGGCTTGGGGGACCATATGGAATGCCGGGGATCAAACCTGGGCTGGCTGCATGCAAGGCAAACGCCCTACCCACTGTACTATCGCTCTGGCAACACTTTATTTATTTATTTATTTTTTTAAAAGTGTAGAAATGTAATAGGGGAAAACTAGAGGCAAGGATAATACTAGAATACTTTTGCAAACAATTGGATGAAGTGGACATGAAGGCCTTAATCATTTGGGGTTGACCTCTACTTGGATGTGGATGTGGGGAGCTTATAAAGGGAAAACTCACTCTAAAAGAGAATAGGATTAGGAATAGTCATATTTATATAAATCTCTCTGTCTCTCTCTTTCTCTCTCACACACATACATGCTAGCAAACGCGTGCTTGAGCATGAACATGAAATCTTACTTCAGAGTCCTTGCATATCTGTCTACCAATAGTCTTCCTTATTTTTCTACGCATAGTCTTAATCTGTTTGGATACCATAAAAAATATTTATACTAGGTGACTTAAACAACAGAAGTTTATTCTCTGGGTTCTGGAGGCAGAGAAGCCTGAGAGCAAGGTGCTGGTCTATGTGGTTCCTGCTGAGAATTCTCTTCGTGACTCACAGAAGGTGAGCCTCTCCCTGCACCTGCCCATGGCAGTCAGTGAGGTTTCTCTTCCTCTTCTTCTTCCTTTTTTTCTTTTTTGGGCCTAACCCAGCAGTGCTCAGGAGTTACTCCTGGCTCTATACTCAGGAATTACTCCTAGTAATTGGTATTTGGTATCGTATGGGATGCCGGGAATTGAACTAGGTTGGCCATGTGCAAGGCAAGCACCTGACCCATGGTACTATCTCTTCAGCACCACTTTCTTTTCTTATAGATCACAATTCTATTGAATTAGGACCCCATTCTTAGATTCTATTTAACCATAATTATCTACTACAGACCTGCTCTTCAGATATTGTCACTTTAGGGATTAGGGCCTTAATATGAATTTGGGGTGGAGAAGGGAGATAGTTTAGTGTTTGACATCCTCCTTTATTCAGCTTAGAACTCACTCCATCAGCACTCCTTATCCTCCAAGACTGGCCTAGGCATCTATGCAAAAACAAAGGTAACAGAACAGGCCCAAGCCTCCTGAACTCAGAAAGGCCTGCTTGCAAAGTAGTCCTTTGGCAAGGTATCTGGATTTCAGAAGGTTTACCCCCACTCCCTCATTGTGCCTTTACTGTATGCATGATGGTGTTTATGCTTTATGCCAAATCAAGCAGAAGCCACAGTTTTCAGGATTAAAGACATTCAAATTTTTTGGCAGATCTTGCAAAATTCTCATCTCGCGGATTAGTAATTTTTGGATAGAGAAAACAAGTCATTTCTTAGACCTATAATTAGTTGCATCTGCTAAGACACAAAATAACAAACGGATTGGTCACATTCTTGTGTAACAAAGGAAATGGGAGGCGTTTCTGAGCCAGTGGCTTCAGGAATGCAACTTGGGTTCTGGTTGTCTCCTTCTTGCCCTCTTTTCTCCCTTCCCAGCCTGGCCCCGTCCCTTTGCTCCAATTCGTATCTCTCAGCTCAGGGCCAAATTCCCACTGTTGCTTAGTCATACCTTGATCTGCAGCCAAAATAAAAACAAACAGGGGCCGGAGCGATAGCACAGCGGGTAGGGCGTTTGCCTTGCACGCGGCCGACCTGGGTTCGATCCCCGGCATCCCATATGGTCCCCCAAGCACTGCCAGGAGTAATTCCTGAGTGCAAAGCCAGGAGTTACCCCTGAGCATTGCTGGGTGTGACCCAAAAAGCAAAAAAAAAAAAAAAAAACCCCCCCCAAAAAAAACCCAACCAACCAAACAAACAAAACCCCCTCAAAAGCCCAGCCAGCCCCGGGACAGGAATGACCTGTTTCTCAGTCCACTTCTGGCTGCTGGCGGGGGCTTCAGTTTCCTTCGGTTACGGTTACTACGTCTCCTTGAGTTTGGCGGTGCTGTTTAGAGGAAGAAGAAAAGCAAAAACTCCTCACCGCAGTATGAATTTTACGTGACAAACTTAGAACACAAAAGCTTGTTTAAAAGTGCCGAGCTGGACAGATTATTTAGTCAAGTTATTATTTATTGAGCACCTGCCCTGTGCCAATTCAGAGCAAGGTACACCGTGGGACACGTGGGTGCGGCTGTTGGCCAGGAGTAGCTCTGCTGGCCCTCCTGGCAGCAGGAGAGCAAGGAAGGCTGTTTCTTTAGAGTCAGATCCCCTCTTCGGATTCCCTGGGAAGGAAAGTCCTAGGCTAGTGCTCGCTCCAGACCAGGCTTTCACTCAGAGACTCAGGGAGTGAAAACAATGATTGTTACTTCCTCTGCATTTGCAGCCCTGGGGCAAAGGGCTCTACCCAGGAAGTGACTCAGGCATTTGGCATGTCTGAGTTTCTGAGTCTCTGGGGGTTTATTTCCCAGGAGAGCTGTGGGTGACCCCAGGAGCTGGCCTTGGCATTTCCTGACCTCAGACACCTCAGCCGCCTACAGAAACTTTGACCTAGAGTTAAGAGGATTATCAGGATACCTGGTGGGGGGCTATAAAAATGCCAGGACGCTTTGCCAGAGGGAAGTGCAGGCCTACCTTGTTTCTTCCTTGCTCCAGCTTCCTGATTCACGCGTGGGTCAGAGCCGGGAGGGTGATGCCCATATTACCCATTCATTTCAGGTTTATCAGCTACAAAAGAATTCCTGGATTACAGGAATCACATGAGGCCTTAAACAGTATTATCAGGAAAAGAATCACCATCACTTATGATCTACATTCAAAGCACTCTCTTTATAATTTAAAAATAATTTATTGAAAAGCAAATAATAATTATTAGAAATTATAATAAGAATTATATATAACAAATTCCAATCTCTACTTATTTTCCTGAATTTGAAGACACACATATATATGTAGGTTTACTTGTGTGTTTGTGTGGGTACACTTGCATAAATACACATAGTTATTACTTGAATCAGCTGTTGCATATAAATCAATACCATGCACAACTCGTAAACACTATTTCCAGATTTCAAGTACATTTCTATTTTTTTTTTGCTTTTTTTTGGGGGGTCACACCCAGCGATGCTCAGGGGTTACTGGCTCTGTACTCAGAATTACTCCTGGTGGTGCTCAGGGGACCATATGGGATGCTGGGAATTGAACTGGGGTCAGCTGCGTGCAAGGCAAACGCCCTACCTGCTGTGCTATTGCTCCTGCCCCCTCAAGCACATTTCTAATAAGCTCTAGTTCTACGTTACTTATTATTCTCTTGGTAAGATACAATAAGAACCACATTTCTGATGAGGAATAAATATTCAAAACATGTAAGGAACTCACATAACTTAATAGCAAATAAAAAACCCAATAAAAATGAGTAAACATGTTTTAAAAGAACATATTTAAATGGTCAACAGGCCCATGAAAAGGTTTTTAACATCACTAACCATTAGGTAAATGCAAAGCGAATCCAGAAGGAGATATCTCGTGCTTATTAGAAGGTTATTGTCAAAAAGTCAAAAAATGTAAGTAAATGTTGGCAAGGAAGTAGAGAAAAGAAAACTATTATGTACTGTCAGTGGAATGTAAATGCAGCAGCTGCTATTGGAAAGCAGTGTGGCGCTTCCTCTAGTTTCTTCCTCTAGTTTCAATCTTTGAAACTAAAACTACAGTATGATCCAGCATTCCACTCTTGAAAATTCCACCCTCCTGCTCACTGCAGCAATATTTGCAATAGCTAAGACATAGAAACAACCTATATGTCTCCCTACGAACAAGAAGCTAAAGAGGCCTTGGTAATATATAAAGATAAACACAAAAATGATTAAGCCATAAAAAAGGAGGAAATCCTACCATTAGCAACAGTGTGGGCGGACCCCGAGGGTATTGTGCTAAGGGGACTAAGTCAGACAGAGGAAGATTGGCCTGATCTCATGGCATGATCTCACTTACAAATGGGGGTGAGGGAGCAAAAACAACCAAGGAACACAGACACAGAGAACTGTTGGTGGTTGCCAAGGAAGGGAAGCAGATGGGGGAGGGAATGGGACAACTGTGTGAAGACGGTCAAACGTACAAACTTCCAGTATAAGAAAAAAAAAGGTTCTAATGATATATGTATAGCATGGGTCTAGCTAATGATATTATAGTGCATTTGAAGGTTGCTAAGAGAATAGATTTTAAAATAGATTTTAAAAATAGATTTTAGATCTGTCACTGTCACTGTCATCCCGTTGCTCATCGATTTGCTCGAGTGGGCACCAGTAACGTCTCCTTTGTGAGACTTCTTGTTACTATTTTTTGGCATATCGAATATGCCATGGGTAGCTTGCTAGGCTCTACAGTGCGAGCGAGATACTCTCGATAGCTTGCCGGGCTCTCCGAGAGGGGTGGAGGAATCAAACCCGGGTCGGCAAGGTGAATGCCCTATCTGCTGTGCTATCACTCCAGCCCTATTTTAGATATTCACAGAAATAAATACCAGGATACATTTCTTTCTTCCCCTCTTCCCCTTCCTTTCCTCCCTTCCTTCCTTCCTCCTCTCCTCCCTTCCTCTCTTCCTTCCTTCCGCCACATCTGGTAATGCTCAGGGCTTACACCTGGTTCTGATCTCAGGAATCCCTCTGGCTGGCTTAGAGAATGGGGACGAGGGGCAGGGAGGTACCATATGGGATGCTGGGAATCAAGCCCAGTTTCGCTGCATGAAATGCAAGGGCCCTACTCTTCCTTCCTTCCTTCCTTCCTTCCTTCCTTCCTTCCTTCCTTCCTTCCTTCCTTCCTTCCTTCCTTCCTTCCTTCCTTCCTTCCTTCCTTCCTTCCTTTCTTTCTTTCTTTCTTTCTTTCTTTCTTTCTTTCTTTCTTTCTTTCTTTCCTTCCTTCTTTCCTTCTTATTCTTTTTTTTCACTTTTTGGGTCACACCCGGTGTTGCACAGGGGATACTCCTGGCTCATGCATTCAGGAATTACTCCTGGTGGTGCTCGGGGGACCATATGGGATGCTGGGAATTGAACCCAGGTTGACTGCTTGCAAGGCAAACGCCCTACCCGATCCAGCCCCTCAAAGATTAATTTCTTACCATAAGTCTCATTATGACATCTCTTTAAAGGTTCCATCTCCAAATATAGTCATATTCTGGGCATGAATCAAAGTTAGCATGACTCCTGACCCTTCCTGTTCCACTGAGTCATACTGGTTGATTAATTGTCCTACTCCCCTACACTGGCCAATCTATTGAAAGTATTTTCATTCAATAGATACTGTTACTCTAATGAGTGATTCTTCTCTTGCATTTGGTGCTAAGCCTCCTCCAGCTTCTCCAAGGGAGTCTCTGTCAGTCAGAGAGTCACAAAGACAGTCATTAGAGGGTCAGTGGCCCTCTAATGACTACCCCCAGAGAACCACAGGCAACACCTAACTGATCAGTGATAGTAGCTGATTCAACTCTAGGTATCAGTGAGGTGAGGAAGTCTCAGTGGAACCATATCTTGTTGTCTCACACACTGAGTCATGAGATTAAATGCATGCATCTAGGTCAGTGTCATCTGAAGACTCAGAATATGAAGTTTCACTGACATGATGATCAATTTCACCATGTTTTAAAAGGCTGGCCACAGATCTCTTTGCATTGATTTTTTTATTTCTCTGAAATGGTGAAATGTATTATTTTGTTCTCCCCCTCCCCTTTAGTCCTGTGTTCAAAGAAAGTGAAAACAAACAACAAAACCTGACACTAGACAAAAAGTTGGTGCCTTCAGACTTAAAAAAGAAAATCTCTTGAAAGCTGATGCATCACTGTGGGAAAAACAAAGAAAGCTTGGTGAGGTCTTGGTGATGTTTCATTTCACTCCCTGCATCTCAGGCTTTGTTGGGGAAGAGAACACCCAGGTAGGTAGGGTGAAACCACTTGAGCTTGTGGATTACCTGAAGGTCTTTCTGTCCCGTCATGGTTCCAGAGTGCGGACATAGACTCCCTCCTTCGTGCTCTGCTCAGTCTCAAAGGCCTGTGCTATAAGGGTCTTTAGGCCTCTTTTCCTGGTCTCCCAGTCACACTCCAAGAACCGCTGGGTCAGTCAGTCAATGACAGTCTCATTTCCTTTTAGTCCTTGTGTTGTCTGTCCAATGAGCCCCTGACCCTGTCCTTGTCATGTGCTCTCTGCTGTGGCTGGGCCTAATGGGGAAGGTCACACAGCCACGAGTGCCTGTTCTTGCGAAGGGCAGCCTGTGTGCCACGCCCCACGCCCCTTCCTTGCCTGGCTTAGTCAGTTCCCTAATCCCTTGGACACGGCTCAGGTCTGCTGATGTCTTACTCTCATCCCTCAGCTGCCATCTCTGCCACAGGCCCTTTCCTCTGATTCTTGGAGAAATCCAAGTCCTTAGGGATGATACCTTTTCATTTCTTACACACACAAACATCTTCTTGCTTCCTAGTGTTAGGGGCAGGGGCGGCAGATCTCTGCCCGGGGGAGGCTCGGAGAGGCAAAAGAACACAACCAAGACAACTCTTTCTGCAAATGCATGGGGTTTATTTAAGCCAATATAGCTATATTGGGACCTTCAGCTGTGCCTCAATAGCGTGGCATAACCGAAGGTCCCGAACTCCAAAAAACAGGCTGTATTTATACCCTTTTGGGGGAGAAGGGAAAATCACACATATTGCACCATCAAAGGGAAATCACGCCTATAGATCAAAGGGGATCACAGATAGGTCACTTAATTTGCATATCTAAACATTTGTTCACTGTTAACTATTTCTCTGCAAATGTTTGCTTAGCGTTCCTAGGGCAGTTTATTGGCCCATTTGGTGACAGTTTCCTGCCCAGCGGGAGGTCACAAAGAAAATATCTTTCAAAGCAGTCAAACAGTTACAAAGGCAAATTTAACTCTTAACCTGCCCTCCTCTTCACTAGGACACTAGGACATCTTTTCTAGGCCAGTACCTCAATACCCCTCCAGTGCTTGATCTTGCCATAAAAAAAATTCCTCAACTTTGGGCATAACTTTCTCTCTTCTTTTCTGTATTTGTTTGTTTGCTTTTGGGCCACACCCAGTGGTGCTCAGGGGTTACTCCTGGCTCTGCTCTCAGGAATTACTCCTGGATCTGCTTCAGGGACCATCTCGAATGTTGGGGATAGAACCCAGGTTGGTTGTGTGCCAGGCAGATACCCCCCCCCCACCCCCCCGCCGACTGTACTATTGCTCCAGCTCCTTTCCTGTATTTTTGGTCCTCTCTGCAGGATTTTTTGGCAGTCTATAAACAGAATTAAATTTCATCATTTGAAGAGGTAAAATGTGCTTCTCCTTTGTATCACTAGGAGTTATTTTGTCCTCTCCTCATTCCCTTTGTTAATTGTTTCTGCAAGTCATACACTTATAATCTGCTGGGATGATACTTGGGCATGTGTGACGGGCTGTGGTACAGTGCTGGGATTATTGAGTTGGTGGCCTCATGCTTGCCAGGCAGCAGGTGCTCGATGCTGAGTTATCTGAAGGGCCTGTTGGGATTATTGTAACATAGAGGCTTGCTAACTAGATCACTAAAAGGGCAAAAGATAAGGGCATATGGGAGGTGCAGATTCAGGAAGTAACAGGTACCCAATCTGGTGAGCCAGGGAAAGAGGCTGGAAGTACCAGAACTCTGCACCAGGGGCTCTGAGACAGACCTCAGAGAAGAGCTGCTTCAAGCACTTTTAAGCACCAAAAATTCAACCCATCTTGGGGCTAGTTTTGAGGGGTTGGCGGTGAGGGCTCTGTCTGCTGAAAGTAGAGTGCTGGTAGAGATCTGCACCTCCTCCTTCGATCATGAGTTCATCTCTTACAATGAGGAAATTATTCCATGACACCTAACTGGTAGGTTTACTGAGGCCATAAAAGCGATGGCTCTCTTGAGGGAAAACAACAATATCGTCTTGGGGTTCATGGAAGCCAAGAAGTGAAAAAATGAACAAGGTGTGGCATAAAAATTAAAATTCAGGGCTATGGATGTGGCTTAGTGGCAGAGTGCATGCCTGATGTGTGAGGCCCTGGGGTTGATCCCAGGCACCCAGCACCCCTGAATTTTCAAGATTCAGGAAGGCAGATGTTTAAAAATTCAAAGACACCGTGTTATACATATGAGAATCACTGCTGTGCTGTTGATTTGTGATTGCCTGTTGATGATTTTGACATAGACAGGGAAGTAGAATTTCCATGGCAGCGGGATTCCTAGGATGTAATAAAACCACCTATCCATAGGCCATCAGGGCCCAGCTTGTGAGCACAGGAGCTAAGACCTGGCAAGACTTTCACCTGGCACCAGCAACAAACCCAGAGAAGGCCAGACCCCCCTCCAAGAGAATCTCCAGCAGAAAAAAAGTGTCAGGAAAGGAATTTCAAAGAAGACCATAGTCTATTCATCCTCTAACCCCTGGGAAACCTTTCTAGGAAAGGGCTTTTACCTGGGTAGAAGGGGCTGGAGGGGGGTGAGTAGGTTGGAAAAACCCTAAAAAAGCCACCTTAAACAAAAGAAGCACATGGATAAGCTGCCCGAGCCCATGTGCTGCTCACATGTGTCACCTGCGTCTCCCCTCTTGAGATGTGTACTTTCATGCTTTAATATCTAGTTCTGGGACTTCAACATTTCTAAAATTCAGGGTCTTTGGCACTTTCTGCCTTCTAACCTTGGTTACAGATGAACACCAGAAGGGGCAGATGTCTCAGCCATTTGATTTTTTTTTTCTGCTTTTTGAGTCATGCCCGGTGATGCACATGGGTTACTCCTGACTCTGCACACAGGAATTACCCCTGGCGGTGCTCAAAGGACCATATGGGATGCTGGGAATCGAACCCAGGTTGGCTGCATGCAAGGCAAACACCCTACCCACTTCACTATCGCTCCAGCCCCCATGTCTTGGCCATTTGAAATGTAGGGAAGAGCCAAGAAGTAATAAAGCTCACGTTCAGCCCAGGGCCAGCACCGTAAATTGAGTTCTTTTCCTCATTCCTGATGGCCTCAGTGGTCTGCCAAGGATCTGTGGACCAGAGCGTGAAGCTTGGAGAGTGAGTGCTTCAAGCCACAAGGGGGCGCACGAGCTCCAAGCATGATGCTCCTTAGGGCCTCTAGCTCCTGGCTGTGGTCTTTTGTGGTCTTTTAACAGTGGTTAAGGGTCAGCGGACTCGTTCTCCAGGGCGCAGGCAAAGTTTCCGGCGTAGAAGCTAGAGGAGGATTAGGACAGCAACTATGGAAGTTAAAAGTCCTTCATGAAAGAATGATGCAGATGAGGCAGAAGCTGCGCAGGTCTCTTTGTTCATGATCCCCAGGTTCTTTAATATTTTCTAGAATGAAAATACTGAGTGGAGTTCATGCCCAATTTAATCAGCTTAATCAGTGGCTGAACAAATAGTAGTACTCCTACATTAAAAAAAAAAACGAATGAAAATATGGAGTAAGGCTCAGAGCTGGAAGGTAGCACTGTAGCACTGTCGTCCAGTTGTTCATTGTTTTGCTCGAGTGGGCACCAGTAACGTCTCCATTATGAGACTTGTTGTTACTGGTTCTGGCTTATCGAATATGCCATGGGTAGCTTGCAAGGCTCTGCCAAGTGGGCGAGATACTCTTGGTAGCTTGCTGGGTTCTCCCGAGGGACAAAGGAATCAAACCTGGGTACGCCGCATGCAAGGCAAACACCTTACCCGCTGTGCTATCGCTCCAGTCCAGAGATGGAAGGTAGAAAAGTTTAATGGAAAGCAGGGAGAAAAGAAGCAGCTCCCCAAGTGGGGAGGAACTTAGTGCAGGATTAAGTGAAATGTAAGTTTTGTGTAGGTCCTTTGCATTTCTTATCAATTGACAAGTATTACTGAGAATGCGGGAAATCTGCAGGGTGAGCTGACTGGTTTGAGTCTTTCTGGCTATCTGCCTCAGGTATTGTCTGTTATCTTAGTCTCCCTGTAAGCCTTAGCTCTGGGGCAGAATTTTATGGTGAACAATTGTTAATTCCCTGTTAATCAGAAAAACCCAGGAATTTGTAGGGATCAAAAATGTAGAATTGGGCCAGCCAAAAGCCAGATTGCTTACAGAAGCTGGCAAGGGTAAACTGAGGCTTCTTCTTTCAAAAGGGATAATATCCACTGAATGGAGGCCTGAAATGGAGCCTAGGAGAGTCAGGGCATTAGCTAACTCATGGGATTCAGTGGGGCAGTCAAGTCCTTCTGGGTTTGATTCATATGCTGAAAACTTAAGCCCCAGTACCTCAGAACTGAGTGCATTTGGAATCTACAACAAGGGGGTTAATAATAAGAAGTGAGATTAATAATAAGAAATTGGTATTGGTGTTTACCCTCCTTCTTCCCCCTTTTTTCTATTCCTCTCAAAATTCCCGAAATACTTGGAATTCCCCTTCCAAGGCAAGTCATAAAGGTGTCTTTTTTTTTCTTTTGGTCACACCCAGTGATGCTCAGGGGTTACTCCTGGCTCTGCACTCAGGAATTACTCCTGGTGGTGCTTGGGGAACCATATGGGTTGCTGGGGATCAAACTCAGGTCGGCCGTGTGCACGGTAAATGCCCTATCCACTGTACTATCGCTCTGGCTCCATAAAGGTGTCTTTTGATAGGCTTATGCGGTGGTGACTTTTAGATGAAGTCTAAGATTGGGCTGGTAGCCAGGCAAACTAAACAGGTGGTTGGAGGGGAGGTGGTTGGATCAGTTGCTGATGGTCGTGACTATGTGATTAAAGCCTGCCCACCCTCACCAGCCCTGAGCGAGGGGAGTGGGCTTGGAGAGCTTCCTTGCTGGGAATATGTGAGAGGTGTGGGAAAGAGGTATGTGGAGAGAGAACGTGGAATCCTCACGCTTTCCCCCAGTTTTTCCTATTTATTCCTTGCCCTGTGCAACTCCACCTGGCTCTTCCCTCAAATTTCTATGAATTTCTTTTATAGAAAACTCAATAAGTTAAAAAAAAAAAGAACCCCAACTTAACAAGTTGAGTTCTGGGAGTTGCTTCTACAAATTTATCCAAACCTAAGGTCATGGTTGTGGGAACTTCTCACTGTAAATGGTTCATCATGGGCACAGGGTTGGTGGGGGTGGGGGTGGTGGGGAGAGACAGGGAGGGACAGAGAGAGAGAGAGAGAGAGAGAGAGAGAGAGAGAGAGAGAGACAGAGACAGAGACAGAGAGACAGAGAGACAGAGAGACAGAGAGAGGAGAAGAAACAGTGAGTGATGTAGGCAGGTAGATGAGGGAAGCCCCCCCCCAACCCCTCCATGGCAATGGAATTCCTAGGAACTAATAAAACCACATAGTCCTAAGACCCTCAGAACCCGCCTTCTGAGCAGAGGGAGAGCTGGACCCCCTTCCAAGAGGAGCTCCAGCAGGAGCAAAAGCCAGGAACAGAGTTTCAAATAGGACCCCTGACCATCCCAACTCTACCCTCTTGGCAACTATCCTAGCAAGACGCCCCTAGCAAGAAACAGCTAGGTAGAAGCCCAGTGGGGAAGGGGGAGAATCTCCAGAGGAGCTGCCCTCCTTCCCTTCCTCAAATCCTCCAAATAAAGTCTGTTTTTACTTCACTGCTGGCCTACCCCTGAAATTCCTTTCTGTGAGGAAGACAAGGACCCCAAAACCGTGGGAAGTCCCAGGACTGACTTTCCTTTCTTGCAAAGAGCAAATCCTCACTCCAGCCTGAGTCCTGCTCTCCCTGAGAGATCGGGTGGTGGGGATTGCCTCCTGTGCCAAGAAGACCAAATGGACGTCAGTGTGGCTTCATGGAGCTGGCAGAGCTCTGACCTGCATTCCCACAGAGGGCTGGCCACGTGAGAGAGTTGTACACCAAGGACAAAGGCCCCGGAAGACACCAATAGACACCAATATGTCTCTCTCTCTCTCTCTCTATATATATATATATATATATGTATATATGTCATCCCGTTGATCTTCAATTTGCTCGAGTGGGCACCAGTAACGCCTCCATTTGTCCCTGTCGCGTGCTAGTGCAGCCCAATGATATCTGCTTGCTCCAGGCACAGGAAGAGCGTCAAATCTTTCTTTTTGATTTTTTTATTTTATTAGTTTTTAAAATTTATTTATTAGTGAGTCACAGTGAGGGTACAGTTACAGATTTATACATTTTCGTGCTCATGTTTCCCTCATACAAAGTTCGAGAACCCATCCCTTCACCAGTGCCCATTCTCCACCACCAATAAACCCAGCATCCCTCCAACCCTCCCAATCCCATCTCCCCCCCCACCCCACCTCCGCCACTGTGGCAGGGTATTCCCTTTTGTTCTCTCTCTCTAATTAGGTGTTGTGGTTTGCAATAAAGATGTTGAGTGACCATTGTGTTCAGTCTCTAGTCTATATTCAGCATGATTCACCCTTCTCCCGAGTGGCCTCCAACCACATTTTACTTGGTGTTCCCTTCTCTATCTGAGCTGCCTTTTTCCCAGAATGTGAGGCCAGCTTCCAAGCCATGGAGTCAACCTCCTGGTACTTATTTCTATTATTCTTGGGTGTTAGTCTCCTACTCTGTTATTTTATATTCCACAGATGAGTGCAATCTTTCTATGTCTGTCTCTCTCTTTCTGACTCGTTTCACTTAGCATGATATTTTCCATGCCGATCCACTTATATGCAAAGTTCATGACCTCATTTTTTTCTAACAGCTGCATACTATTCCATTGTATAAATGTACCAAAGTTTCTTCAACCAGTCATCTATTCTAGGGCACTCGGGTTTTTTCCAGATTCTGGCTGTTGTTAAATAATGCTGCGATGAACATATGAGTGCAGATGTCATTTTGACTATACTTTTTTGCTTCTCTGGGATATATTCCCAGCAGTGGTATTGCTGGGTCAAATGGGAGCTCAATTTCTAATTTTTTGAGAATCGTCCATATTGTTTTCCAAAAGAAGCCTCAAATCTTTCATTCAGGGATTTGACAAAGGAATATGACCATCTAGTTGGTGGGTGGCTACGAGGTCTTCTGACGTCCCGTGGAGTCCAGTCGGTAACAGCTCTAGTCCAGCGTTTGTCTCTGAATCGCATTACATGACTGGCTCATCTGATTTTTGATGCCTTGGCAAACGAGACAGCATCCCTGTTTCTTGACTGTCGATGGAGGTCAGAACTCCGGATTCCTTCTCTCACTTGAGTGAGATGTGATACTCCTAGCATAGCTCTTTCGATTCCTCTTTGGGATACCCTAGTAGTGTTCTCATCCTGTTTGCGTAGGGCCCAGATCTCTGAGGCATATGTTAGTGCAGGAAGAATGGTGGAATCGAAAAGATGTGCCCGGAGTCAGAGTTTCTTCGTTCTCTTAACCACGTCTTCGACGCTCTTGAAGGCATTCCACGCTCCTCTCTTCCTCCTGTGCAGTTCTGGCACCAAGTCGTTCCTCATGTTTATTTCTCGACCCAGGTACACATAGCTGCTGCATTTGGAGATGTTTGTTCCATTGAGAGCAAATGGAGCTTCAGGGACCAGTTCGTTTTTCATGAACATTGTCTTGTTGAGATTCAGCTGCAATCCAACATTTCCACTCTCGTGGTTGAAGTCGGCCAGCATTTGTGCTGCTTGGCCAATGTTTGGTGTTATGAGAACGATGTCATCAGCAAAGCAGAGGTGGTGTAATTGTCTATCTTCACTCCCATTCCTTCCCATTCCAGTCATCTCATGATGTTCTTGAGGGTGGCACTGAAGAGTTTCGGTGAAATGGTATCACCCTGCCGCACCCCTCTCTTTACATCAATGATCACTTCCTTGTAGAATGGTGAGATCCTGGTGGTGAAGCCACAATACAGCTCGTGGAGGAATTTGATATACTGAGTTTGAATGCCCTGTTTGGCCAGGGCTTCGATGACTGGCTCAGTCTCAACAGAATTGAAGGCATTCTTTAAGTCGATGAACATTAGACAGAGAGGCATCTTGAACTCTCGAGAAACTTCAATGAGTTTGGTCACTATGTGGATATGGTCTATCGTGCTGAATCCCCTTTGGAACCTGGCTTGCTTGCATGGTTGTCCTTCGTCTAGTGTTCTGCCTATTCTATTCAGAATGACACAGTGAACAAGTTGTAGACGACAGACAGCAGGCAGATTGGGCGATAGTTGCCGATGTCGTGGATGTCTCCCTTCTTGTACAACAGAACGGTCCTACTGGTTTTCCACTGAGATGGAACCTTGCATTCAGACAGGTAGCATGTGAAGAGTTGAGCCAGTGTATTGATGAGTACTGGTGGCAGATTCTTCAGATGTTTGGATCTGACCTTGTCCGGATCAGGTGCTGTACGCATCTTTACCAACGAAACAGCGTGTCGGATTTCAGAAGGGAGAACCTTGGGAACGACATATCCATCCATCGGAATTTGGTATGTGGGCAGGTGGACATGGCTGTCAAAGAGATCCGAGTAGAAGTCGTGAATAATCTTCTCTATTGCCTTTCTGTAAGATGTGATAGATCCATCGGGACGTAGGAGGGCAGTCATCTTGGTCTTGTAGTTGGCGAAGGACAGGCAAGCGTTACTAACACTTTTCCCGGCTTCTGCTGCACTGGCCAACACTGCTGCTCTTCTCTCTTTGAGGTCTTCCTTTATTGCATCTCTGCACAGCTTTGTGAGCTCGGACGTCAGCTTGTGGTTGCCTGAGGCTCGAGACAAACCACGTTGACAAATGAGCTCGAGAGTTTCCGAAGACAGGCCTCTGTTTGTGGCTTTCTCACTCTTGGCATTCTTTGCACAGTCATGTGTAGGATAACATAGTCTCAGGTAGTTTAGGTTTATTGGGTTACTCCTGTTACGGTGCTCCCATTCCTCTGTGTTTATTTGTAACTTCTTTCTTAGTGTTCTATTGACTTGCAAATATTTTTTTTCTTTTCTCCTTGAGTCCTTTGCATCGTTTATTCAGAGCAATGTCCTTTTTGTATGGACACAGGAAGACTTAGCAAATGCCATGCTTTTGTAACCTGGGAGTCATTTGACTCTACATGATATTTTCCTCCTTGGCATCTGTTCTCTCAGCTAAGCCTCATTTACCCTTACTTCCTAGAACCCCCAAAAGCAGGGTCCCGACGAGGGACGAGACGGACCCAGGGCAAGTGGTGAGTTGTGTGCTACCCTGGCATCGAGATGGGCCTGGTCAAAGTGCCTAATGCTTAACTATAAGTTAAGAGCTTGATCATGGACAAATGTTGTCATGATCCAAACAGTGATAACTAGATTTGGACCCTGCTAGGGTGAGGAATGATTCATCTGGCCTGAGTGCTGTAGTTGAGTCTGGCAAGATGTTCCCAGGAGAGCTGCCTTGCAAGCCTCAATGTATCTCTTGCTATGTCCATACAAAAATAACTAGTATTAAGATGTTAATGAGTGTTTGGACTAAGGAAAGGAGAAAAACACCTTAAGAGTCAGGAAGGACTTTGGAATGCCGGGCTCTCAGGAAGGGCTTTCTTATGATGATTTTGCTACCTAGCAGTGTGTAACCTGGGGGCAAGGGCGAGAGAGGAAAAAGGGAGGAGAGAGACAAGAGAATTCAGAGGGCTGCAGTAGATCCAGAGAGAGGACGGAGCTGGGAGTGTGGGAGATGAGAAAGATGGAAGATTGAATAAATGGTAACGAATCAGCAACCAGCTTGGTCCTCGTTCCTCCCTTGCCGGTCCTTGGCCAAAGGCCATCCCGATCCAGCCCATACACAGCGGTTTCCAGAGCACCAAACTTGGGCAGTGAGACAGAGCCGCCCGGAGAGCTCAAGAGTGCACATGTCCCTCAGTGTGCTTTAGTTTTTTACAGTCATGGAGGTGCTGAACCAGTCGATCGTATTCCTCGTCGATGTTGTTAAAGATGGCATCTTCCCACTTTGCTGTGCCAAAGAGCTCCCAGTGGGTAGTCATTCTGGGAGCTGCCTTCATAGACTTAAATTTTGCAGACTTTTCTCCCTGCTCTGTGAAGTAGAATTTTGCATGAAGGAGATGGTGGTCCGATCCTGTTTGGAATTTTGGGACAACAGCGACCATCGGTCAGGCAAAACCTTCGATTGAATATGATGTGGTCAATTTCATCGTGGAACTGTCCACTGGGAGACTCCCATGTCCAGCGTTTTGATTCGGCACCTTCATCCTCGTGGTGGGAGGCGGTTTGATATTTCATAAAGCCCAAGAATTTCTGCAGCATAGAATTCTCAGCAAGATGCCACCTTCATTTAGGAGAATTATTGAAAATGTGGACGTGATCACAAGGCCCAAGGACATGGAAGACACCAAATGAGCCAATATCTTGATGTTGCTTTTTTGGGTCAGGGGGGGCACACCTGGCAATGCTCAGGCATTACTCCTAGCTCTGCACTCAGAAATTACTTCTGGAGGTGCTTGGGGGACCACAAGGGGTGCCAGAGATTGAACCTAGGTCAGCTTCATGGAAGGCAAATGCCCTAACCACTGTACTATTGCTCTGGCCCCTTGATCTTGCTTTTTGGTTCTCAAAATTTAAGAAAATAAATTTCCCTTTATGCCTCTTCACCTTTCCAGTCTGTGGTACTTTGTTTTGGCAGCCCTGTCAAAGGAATACAAGTTTCAGACCCTGAATCAATTATGACAAGTGTGAGCCTGGGTAAATTTTTATCTTCTCATCTATATGGGAAAGCTGATTTCTGTGTCATTGAACTGATTCAAAGACACACTTACAATGCCAGTTGTTAATTTTAGATATATTTATTCTTTTTTTAATGAATCACCGTGAGATACAGTTACAAGTTTTCATGTTTGAATTACAATCACACAATGATCAAACACCAATCCCTCCACCAGTGCACATTCCCCACCACCAATATCCCCAGTGTACCCTCCCTTTCACACCCTCCCCCTGCCTCCATGGCAGGCAATTTCCCCCACACTATCTCTCTCTCTCCTTTTGGGGACCATGGTTTGCAATACAGATACTGAGAGGTTATCATATTCGGTCCTTTTTCTACTTTCAGCACACATCTCCCATCCCGACCAATCCCTCCAATCATCATTTTCCTAGTGATCCCTTCTCTATTCCAGCTGCCTTCTCCCCCTGCTCATAAGGCAGGCTTCCAACTCTGGAGTAATGTTCCTGATCCTTGTGTCTACTGTCCTTGGGTGTCAGTCTCATGATATGTTATTTTATACTCCACAAATGAATGCAGTCCTTCTATATCTGTTTCTCTTTCTGACTCATTTCACTTAGTATAATACTCTCCATATCTATCCACTTATAAGCAAATTTCATGACTTCATATCTCCTAACAGCTGCATAGTATTCCATTGTGTAGATGTACCAAAGTTTCTTTAACCAGTCATCTGTTCTAGGGCACTCGGGTTGTTTCCAGAATTTAGCTATTGTGAACAGTGCCGCAATGAATATATAGGTACAGATGTCATTTCTACTGCACTTTTTTGCACTCGGGATATATTCCCAGAAATGGTATTGAGAGATCATATGGAAGCTCAATTTCTAGTTTTTGAAGGACTGTCCATATTGTTTTCCAGAAAGGTTGGACCAGTCGACATTCCCACCAACAGTGAAAGAGAGTCCCTTTTCCCCACATCCACACCAGCACTGGTTGCTTTTGTTCTTTTGAATGTGCGCCAGTCTCTGTGGTGTGAGATGATATCTCATTGTTGTTTTGATTTGCATCTCACTGATGGTTGGTCATGTGGAGCATTTTTTTTCATGAGCCTTCTGGACATTTGTATTTCTTTTTTCTTGAGAAGCTTCTGTTCATTTCTTCTTCCCATTTTTTGATGGGTTTGGAGGTTTTTTCTTGTACAATTCTACTAGTGTCTTGTATATCCTGGATATTAATCCCTTATCAGATGGGTATTAGGTAAATATTCTTTCCAATTCTGTGGGTTCTCTTTGTATTTTAGTTACTGTTTCTTTTGAAATGCAGAAGCTTCTTAGTTTGATATAGTCCCATTTGTTTATGTTTGCTTCCACTTGCTTGGTCAGTGCTGTTTCATCCTTAAAGATGCTTTTAGCTTCAATGTCATGGAGGGTTCTGCCTACATTTCCCTCCATGTGCCTTATGGATTCAGGTCTGATACTGAGGTCCTTAATCCACTTTGATCTGACTTTTGTGCCTGGCATTAGACAGAGGTCTGAGTTCATTTTGTTGCAGGTAGCTATCCAGTTTTCCCAGCACCACTTGTTGAAGAGTCTTTCCTTGTTCCACCCCAAGAATATCTAAAACAATCCTTTGGAAAAAGAAGATGGGTGGCATCACCTTCCCCAACATCCAACTGTACTGCAAAGCAGTAGTAATTAAAACAGCATGGTATTGGGCTAGAAACAGACCCACAGACCAATGGAACAGAGTTGAATATTTTGTCACAGACCCTCATATATACGACCACTTACTATTTGTCCTTTTGAATAAGAAATTGCTTGCATTAAAGAGTATCTGGCTAGGGCTATAGAGATAGCACAGGAGTTAAGGTACTTGCATTGCATGTAGTGGACCCTAGTTCAATCCCTGGCACTGTATAGGGAGCACTGCTGGGAGTGATTCCAGAGCACAGGGCCAGGAGTAAGACCTGAGCATCACAGAGAATGGCCCAAACACTAAACAAAGAAAGACGGAAAAAGAAAAGCAGTCTGCCTTGCTGAAGTGTGTACATGAAAGTGGAGATTATTCTTTTGTGCCAATAAGGTGAAAAGACTGCTCTTGGCTAGAATTTTTTTGTAGGGTTATCATTTAAAATTGTGAATAGGATTGGGTTATATTTGGAGGACTTTGATATTGGGGTTATAGTACTTTTGAGAAATTAATACTACTTTTCTTATATTTGTATTTTCTGATACAGTATGATTTAAGTAGGGATTATTTGTTCCACAACTACTTGATTTGTTTTGTTTTTTTTTGCTTTTTGGGTCACACCCAGCGATGCTCAGGGGTTACTCCTGGCTTTGCACTCAGGAATTACTCCTGGCAGTGCTTGGGGGACCATATGGGATGCCGGGGATCGAACCCGGGTCGGCCGCGTGCAAGGCAGACGCCCTACCCGCTGTGCTATCGCTCCGGCCCCCTCCACAACTACTTGAAAATATTCACCTGTGGAGTATCTTGCCAAAGGCTTTCAGGAAGGTAGATGTTTGACAACCTTCTCAATTTTCAATTTTTTTTTTGGTTTTTTTTTTGGGTCACACCCAGCGATGCTCAGGGGTTACTCCTGGCTTTGCACTCAGGAATTACCCCTGGTGGTGCTTGGGGGACCATACGGGATGCCGGGGATCGAACCCGGGTCGGTCATGTGCAAGGCAAATGCCCTACCCACTGTGCTATCGCTCCAGCCCCCTCAATTTTCAATTTTTATGGTTAGACTTTCTGTGAAATCAATTTCCCAGAAAAGTAATCTATTTCACCTTTGGCCTTTCTTTGCTTTGTTTTATTTCATTTTTATCTTTACCCTCTAGGAATAAAGTTGGTACAACTCTAGACTTCTCTAACTGTAGCTAGATTATTTTTTGTTTTCAACACGTGTATTGTCTTTGCTTTCTTCTTTCTTTCTTTCTTTCTTTCTTTCTTTCTTTCTTTCTTTCTTTCTTTCTTTCTTTCTTTCTTTCTTTCTTTCTTTCTTTCTTTCTTTCTTTCTTTCTTTCTTTCTTTCTTTTTTGCGTCACACCTGGCGATGCTCAGGGGTTACTCCTGGCTCTGCACTCAGGAATCACCCCTGGCAGTGCTCAGGGGACTATATGAGATGCTGGGAATCGGACCTGGGTCGACCACGTGCAAGGCAAACACCCTATCCACTGTGCTATCACTCCAGCCTCATTGTCTTTACTTTCTATCTGTTTGTGTTAGCCACACCTGGTGGCGACTCTTGATCCAGTGCTTTGAGGTTACTCCACAAAGATGTCCATATGACTCCCCCCATCACAAACACATGCCCAGAGATCCATGTGGTGCAGGGCATTGAATCTAGGCTTAAGCACGTGCTCATCCCATAAAGCTATATCTATGACCCCACTTTCTTAATTATTTTTGATAATTTTATAAATATCTTGGGTTGTTTTATTTATTGATTTGTTACACAATCATTATCTTTTCTAGTCATGAATTTCTACTCACATACTTACATTTTTATTCCACCTGCTTTCTTAGGTCTGTTTCATATCTTAGGTTTCTAAGGGATTGAGACAAATAATTTATTTCCTCTTATTCTTTATTTTCAAGTAGATAAAATGTCTAAGGTTGCAGCCATAGATTTTAATATTTGTGGATTTTGTTGTTTAGAAAATATATCTTAATTACAATTTAGATTTCCTTATTTTATCTTCTTTTGTTTTGTTTTTGGGTGGTGCTCAGGGCTAACTCCTGGCTATGTGCTTGGGGGGTCCATATGGGGTTCTGGGAGTTGAACCTAGGTTGACCACATGCAAGGCAAACACCCTACCTGCTGTACTCAGCTGCAGTCCTTAGATTTCCTTCTTAACCTGAGTTATTTAAAGGGATGCATTAAAATTATAAATATTTTGATATAGTACTCCATGGTCAATGTCTAATATTGTAGCATTGTTAAATAAATAAATAAAATAAATTTGTTTCTTTTTTCATTGAGTTTTATTAGCTTTTCTAAGTTGTTCAAGGGAGCCCTAGAGGCCTAGAGAGACAGCTCAATGGGATGACCACATGCTTAACCTGCAGAAGCCCAGGTTTTATCCAAGGCAATGAAAGATCCTCGGGAACTCTTAGAAGTAACTACCAAGTACAGAGTTGGAGTAGCCCCTGATTGCTGCCAGATGTGGCTCCAAGTCTGAGGCTGAGTCTACAGAATCGAGCTTATCTGAAAGAAGGGAAATGAGTGTGTGGGAGAGGTCTTAGGGACACTGATAGAGGGAAGTGGGGACTCTGGTGGTTGGGTGTGGTATTAGAACCATGTATGAATTAAACTATCACTAATATCTGTGAATTCTGGTAAATTCTCAATAAAATGGGAAAAACAATAATAAAAATGCAAATATTAAGTACTTTTTAATCTGTTAAGTACTTATTATATGTCAGGAATTGTATTAAGCATTTTAGCATATTTATTTAAACATATTTCTTATATTCATTTAATGGATTTTCTCCATAGGTAACATTATTTTTATCATTTCCACTTTACAAATGAGGAAACTAAGACAAAGAAATCTTGTCCAACATCATAAAGCTGTTTTGATGGATCTAGGAGTTTATCCAGTTTATAGCTTGCCTATCTCTCCTATGAATTGATTTATTTTCTATTTTTTCTGCTAATGATGGTGAGAAATATGCCCACACTCTTACTCTCAGTTATGCTTTGCATTTCCAGTTCCTTTTTCCTTTTCTTTGTGTGTCATATTGTTATGACATATGAAAGTCATATGTCAAACATATAGTGCATGTTTGACATATGACTTTCTCCCACTAGAATGTAAACTATGATGGAGTCTGCAGTATTGTGATTTACAGGATACCTATATCTATCTTTATAAATTTACTCATTTATGCTTCTCACATGTTGGTGGTCTTCATCCACAGTTCCAAGTTTACAGCTCTTCAAATCCTTGGAATTTTCTAGGAGTCAGGAGTGTTAAAGGAGTCTCTTATTACGTCAGTGAAGGTAACTTTTGGAAAACTTTTGAGGAGTTGGCGGGCAGGAACTGCTTATCAGGAATACCAACATGAATAGAGGTCTCCAGGGAAAGGAGAATGGCTAGAGGATGTGTCCCAAACTAGCACCAAAACTCCACAAGGAGGAACTTGAGAAAGAGACAGAAGAGAGAGCGAGAAGCATTAAACATGTGGAGAATTTGAAGATGAAAAACTTGGAGAGTGCATGGAGTGTGCCACACACTTCCAAACACCTTTTCCTGGTTGCCTTCCTTCTGGCAATTTCTGTGTTGTGCCCTTTGTTTTGTTTTTGTTTTTTTTGCCTTTTTTTTTTTTTGCTTTATGAGTCACACCCAGCGATGCACAGGGGTCACTTCTGGTTCTGCACTCAGGAATTACCCCTGGCGGTGCTCAGGGGACCATATGGGATGCTGGGAATCGAACCCGGGTCGGCCGCGTGCAAGGCAAACGCCCTACCCGCTGTGCTATCGCTCCAGCCCCTGTGTTGTGCCCTTTGTAAAAAAATTTTTTTCTTGCTTTTTGGGTGATATCCGACAGGCATTGCACAGTGGTTACTTTGGACTTAGGAGTTCTTCCTGACGGTGCTCAGGGAACCATATGGGATTCTGGGAATCGAATCTGTGTTGGATACGTGCAAGGCAAATGCCCTACCTGATGTACTGTTGTTGCTCCAGCCCCATGAGTAAATGCTTTTCTGGATTTTGTGAGCTGCTCTAGCAAGTTAATTGAACCCAAGAGGGGAAATATAGGAACCTCTCATAAATGGCCAGTTGGCCAAAAGCAAATAACAGCCTATTTGTATTGAGCACCTGGATAGAGGACAGCCTTTGGAAACTGAGATTTTAACCTCTGGAATTGGATACGCTCTCTATATTTATTGTATCAGAACTGAGTTTAATTCTTGAACATTCTGCTGGTGTCTGAGAATTAATTGCTTGTTGGTGTGTGGAAGCCTCTTCACACTTAGACTTGCCTTGTGTCCAAGATTCATCCACAGAGGCATTAGCTTGCTTGTGACTTATCCTCAAGAGCAGGACAGTGCCCAGTACAGGGTAGTTGCTCAATAATTGGATGATGGCAATAATACCTTTTAGCAATAAAAATAGACCCATTTCATGTTTTGTATCTTAAATTTTATAAGTTTGTTCTAAATATAACAACCTTTGCTTTCTTTGTTCACATTTACATAATCTATTTGATATTTTTAACTTTTAAAATAAATGATTTTGGGCTGGAGCCACAGCACATCAGATAGGGCACTTGCTTAGCATATGACTGACCTGGAATTGACCCCCGGCACTCCATAGGTCCCCTAGTCTTGCAGGAGAGATTCCTGAGCATCACCCCGCGTGACTCAAAAACAAACAAACAAAAAATAACAAAAGCAAATAAGTAAAATGATTGGTTTCATTTTATTTTTTAAAACATTTATTTATTTTATTGAATCACCAAGTGCAAAGTTACAAAGCTTTTAGGCTTATGTCTCACTTATACAATGCTTGAACACCCGTCCCTTCATGAGTGCACATATTCCACTGAGGTATACAAAAATCCCACTATACCTCTCACCTCCCCATGCCCCCACCCCCGCCTGTGTAGCTGATAAATTTCATTTCACTTTCTCTTTACCTTGATTACATTCCATATTTCAACACAAAACTCACTATTGTTGTTGGAGTTCCCCCCCAAAAAACAGCCCTGCTGAAAAGGAAGCATTTGATAAATAGTTTTCCATTGCTGAGAATGAAGAGATTCTTTTTTTTTTCTTTTTGGGTCACACCCGGCGATGCACAGGGGTCACTCCTGGCTCATGCACTCAGGAATCATCCCTGGCGGTGCTCAGGGGACCATATGGGATGCTGGGAATCGAACCCGGGTCGGCCGCGTGCAAGGCAAACGCCCTACCCGCTGTGCTATCACTCCAGCCCCAATGAAGAGATTCTTCATTCAAGTTTGGGATTTCTGTATTTTAGTAATTAAGTCCAGGGAGATTTATGTCAGAAATTGCATCATTTCCCTTCCTGGGGCAGCATGGGGCTATGGCTTAGTTCACAGTCTAGAGACATTTCTGCAAGCAGCTGCTGGTACCAAAAGTAGTCTAGCTGACTTCTGGATCGTGGTCGATCAGCAGCAGAGCAGCCGCACACATGTGTGGCCACCTGGGTCGCATCTCGGGGGAGAGAGCGCCAGTATCGCACCCGTCCAGAGATCACCCGAGTGTCCTGCTGTTGCAAGTTCATACCTCTTTTTTTTTTTTCTTCCCGCGCCTCCAACTTTGTACCTCCTTAATGGTCCTTATAAGATGGCGGAGGCCATGCTGTCTTTCCCAGAAAAGGGAAAAAAAGGCTGAGAAAGAAAGACCTTTTCCCTCTTCGGCCGGCGTGGGGCTATGGCTTAGTTCACAGTCTAGAGACATTTCTGCAAGCAGCTGCTGATACCAAAAGTAGTCTAGCTGGCCTCTGGATCATGGTTGATCAGCAACAGAGTGGCTGCACACAAATGTGGCCACCCGGGTCGCATCTCGGTGGAGAGTGCCAATATGATTGCTTTCATTTTATAGGTTTCAAAGCAGCATACAGCAGGACCATTTGTTGTTACTTTGTTGTTACTTATTTTTTGGATTTCAGTAGGTAAATATGATATTAATTACTATTAGTTACATATTAATATTAATTACTATGAACAATAGTGAATGAATTGTTGAGTGGCTATGTTTTTGAGTAAAAAAAGTTTTGTTTTGGAGGCTGTGATTAACATTTTATCTTATTTTATCTCTTAATTTGAGAGTGATGAATTTCAAAAGAATGGAACAAACTGGAGAAATAAATACTTGCTAATTATTTATTGTTAATCTTCGTAAGGGTAATAGTTTGAACATGCAGTTACTCCAGATATTTCTTGATAACTCAGTTATGTTAGAATCATAAGCCTATTCTACAATATTACTTAACATTTAATTATTGTCCCTAAAATCATTCCATAAAAAGTATCCCAGAAACCAAAAGTTGAAGAATTCTACTTCTTGTAGATTAATGGAGAAAGAAAGCAAGAATGCCTAAACCAACGTGTTCAACCAACGAGGAAGATGAAATATCTAGGAGTAATTGGAAGGGACTTCAGAACTCATCATCAGAGGAACTGGTCTTCTCTGGGATCCCGGGGCTCTGCTTATATTTGTTCCCAGGCTTGCGAATATGATAGGATTTGTTCTTCTGATCATCATCATCAACACAGTCTTCCCATCTTTCTTCCCTGTCTTGGGACAAATATTCTTCGGGATCCCAAATTGGGTAGTAGTGATAACTTCTGTTCCTATCATCTCCAAACATCCCCAGATCTGGAGAAGTTAGCCTATTTACTTTATTTTTCATTTTAGGAGGGTCATGTAGGCAATAACACAACCAGTTACCTTTCTGTTTAGGAATCAAGTATACCTCACAGGTAATTGGACCAATTTTTGCGGGGAGTGTTGATCTCTGAGGATCTAAACCTCTAAGCTCACTCTTTTCCTGCCCAGAATACTTTTGATCCTGTGCTTCCCCTAGTGGCTCTTTTGCTTCATAGTCAGTTTTTCTTAGAGATGAGCCTCTTCCAGGGCTTGAAGGTGGCCTTTGCTCACTCAGGGCTCTTACTTGTCTTCTGTCTTCATCCCTGGAATCAGGGATTTGGTTTCTATGTTGGAAAGTTTCAAATTGTCTTGAACCTGGTCTCTGATCTCTAACTTGACTTCTCCCATAATTCCTGGGTTGTAGGCTCAGTGCTCTCTCTTGGTGTTTTCTGTTGTCTCTTGGTAGTTGAGTGTGGTCTTCATATTGGAATGGTTGGCATTCTTCTGGAGGCTCCTTAAATTCGTGTCTCTCATCATTGTTAGGTTCAGGACTTAGTTCTCTCACTTGATGTTTCCCATTCTCTCTTGTTGCTGAGGTTTGTTCTCTTACTTGGGGTCGCTCATATTTTCTTGGAGTTAGTGTCTGCTCTCTTATTTGATGTCTCCCTTCTGTCTCGGGTTTGGGTTGCTGTTCCCTAAATTGATATTTCCCATAATTCCTGAGCTGAGGACTTCCGTCTCTTGCCTGATACCCTTCATTATCCCTTGCTGAAAGTATCTGGTCTTCATGCTGGGATCTTTCATACTGTTTTGGAGATGATATATGTTCCCTAGATTGTCCTCTCCAATCACTCCAGTCTTTTGAAATTTGGTCTCTCTCTAAATGTCGCCCATCAACCCCTGATATGAAGATGTTATCTCTCTGTTGGAATCTTTCATGTTCCCTTGGAACTGGCCTTTGCTCCCTACCTTGAATTGTCACATCATTTCTAATTTCTGGTCTCCTGTCTCTATCTTGGTTTTGCCCATCAATCCTGAGTGCTGAAGTTTGGTCTCTTATTTGGTACCCCTCATCTGATGAAGTTTGTCTCCATTCCCTACATATTTGTTTTTCATCATTATGGGGCTCTGGACTTAGGACTCTCACTTGATATTGCCTATCATTACTTGTATCTGATATTAAGTCTCTAAGTTCTAATCTTTCATGTTGTCTAAGAATTGGTCTCTGCTCTCTAATTTGATTTCTCTCATCATGAATAGATTCTGGGCTCTGGTCCCTCTCTTGGTATCTTGAAAAATCCCTTGATGAGGGAACTTGGTATCTGTGTTGGAATATTTCATATGGTATTGGAGCTGGTCTCCTAACTTGATTTTCATTATTATCAAGCTGTAGTCTCACATCTCTCACTTGGTGTCTCATATCATACCTTTGTGCTGGGGTTTGGTCTCTCACTCTGTATCTCTCATCTTCTGTTGGAACTAATCTCTGCTCTGTAACATGATATTTCTTATCTGTTGGTGCTAATATTTGTTCTCTCATTTGATGGTTCTCAAATTTTGTTGGAGTCAGTCTATCTTCCATAACTTGTTTTCCCTCATTACTCTTAAATTCCAGTCTCTGCTCCCTAATGTGAGATCTACCATCATCTTTGAGTTTAGGACTCAGGGCTCTTACCTGTCTTCTGTAATAATCGCTGGGCTCAGAGATTTGGTCTCTATGCCTCAAAGTTTCATAATTTTTTGGAGCTCGTCTCTGTATTTCATCTTGACTTCCCTCATCATTCCTGGGTTGTGGGCTCAATTCTCTCACTTGGTATCTTCTATCATTTCTTGATAGAGGTATATGATCCCCATGTGGAAATATTTCATATTGTCCCAGAGATTGTCTCTGTTTTGCAACATGGCATATCTTATCATCTCTTGACATTGAAGTTTGTTTACTCATTTGGTATCTTTCGTAGTCAGTTAGAGTTGGTCTCTGTTCCTTAACTAGTTGCCTCTCATTGTTCCGGGGTTCTGGTCTCTCCTCAATAAATTGGTGCCTCCCAGCATTACTAGGCTCAAGACTCAGGTTTCTCATTTGGTTTCTATCATCATCCCTGGGTAGAGGAATTTGGTCTCTGTGTTGGACTCTTTCATAATGTTCTAGAGATGGTCCCTGCTCTGTAAGATGGTCTTCTCCATCATCAATTGGTGCTAAGGCTTTTACTCTCTCTTGCTGTCTGTCATATTCTGATAGAGTCAGTATCTGTTCCCTAACTAGCTGTTTCCCCTCCTTCCAGTGTTCTGGAATCACATATATCTCTTGATATCTCCCATCATCTTTCAGTGCTAGGGTTCGGTCTCTCACTCTAGGATTCTCATTTTCTGTTGGAGTTGGTCTCTGCTCCCTAACTTGCTGCCTATCTTCATTCCTGAATACTTCTTGTTGCTCCTTAACTTGTTTCCCCCTGTAATTATTGAATTCAGTTTTCAGGTCTGTTACCAGGTATTTCCCATTGCTGCTGGGGTCAGGATTTTGTTCTCTAAATTTACTGCTCTCATCTTCCAATTGATATCTACATTGAGATCTTCCATGTTGTCCTTGATCTGGTCTCTGCTCCTTAACTTTGCTTCTTTCAACACTACTTGATGCTGGAACTTCATATCTCAGTTGGTGTCTCTCATCCTCTGTTGGAGATGATACTTGCTCCCTTACTTGGTTTGTCCAGTTATTCACATTTTCTGGACCTAGGTCTCTGACTTGCTTCCCATCATTTTTAGGTTCTGAATTATATTTCCTAACTTGGTATTTCCTATTGTTATTCACTTCTGGACTTATGCCTCTCACTTGGCGTTTTTCATATGTTGCTGTACTCTCTTCCTTAGATTGGTTTTTCCCATTATCCCTGAACTCTGGGCTTGAGTCTCTCACTTGATATTTCTCATTTGCTGTCCCTGGCATTTGAATCCTTATCTTGTATTTCCCATTTTCGTGTATTATTGGAGTCTGGTCACTAATTCCTAATATTTCATCCTCCCTTGGAGATAGCCTCTGTGTTCTAATTGTATGTTTTCCACCAGTTTGAATATTTGAGTTCAGTTCTCTCACTGGATGCCTCTCTTCATCCTTTGGTATTGAGTCTTGAACACTCACCTGTTGTACCTCATCATCGTTTGCCTCTAGTCTTTGTTCTCTAATTTTTTGTGCTTCACTGAATCTGGGTTGTGGACCTATATCTCTATCTTGGTATCTTCTCTCAAAAATTGTTGCTGCTACAGCCTGATCTCCACCTCCTTGTATCTCATTTCTTCTTGGTGAAGATCTCTTTTCTCCACTTTGTATTTCACTGCTATTTAGTTCTGGATTCTGGTTTCCTTCTTTATGATACTCATCAGCTGTAGGTGTTGGGGTCTGCTTCCAACTTTTTTGTCTCATATTAAATTGGAATTCTGGGTTCTGGTCTCTCATTTGAAGACTCCTATCATCAATTTTTGTTGGGACCTGCTCCCATGCCATGCTCCCATGGCAACTTCTAGATTCCTGGGATGCTAGGCTTGAATCCTTAATTTGCTGTTGCTCATTATCATATGCTGTGGTATCTTGATTTATAACTTTATGATCCTGAAAATTCTGAAAATTTGACTTCTGATCTTGTTCTTGAAGACTATCTTCATTTCTTGGTGCTGGGATTTGGTTTCTTATTTGTTTTTTGAGAACTTCCCAGGTCACAGGGCATAGGCCATTGTTAGGTCTCTGGTATTGTCCATGACTCTGAAGTTTAGGTGTCATATCCCTTACTTGGATTTTATCATCATCCTGGGATTCTACAATGTGAGCTCTTACTTGTTGACTCATATCATGCCATGATATTTGGATCAAGTCTCTTATTTGGAGTCTTTCATCATTCTGGGGTTCAAGGCTCAGGTGTCTTGCTTCATCTTGGGGAACATAATGTGACTGTAGCCTATGATCTCTAACTTGATGACTCTCATCGTGTCTCAGTGTTGTGATCTCATCTCTTACCTGATGTATCTCAACGTCCTGAGAATCTAGGTTCTGAGTTATCACTTGACAGTTCTCATTATCTCTTGGTGTTGTCATTTGCTCTTTCATGTGGTGTTTCTGAACATCTTGGGAATCTGGGTTGCTGTCTCTTATTTGATGCTTTTCATCACGCTGTGATGTTGACATCTGGTCTTTCATTTGGTTCCTCTCAACTTCCTGGTATCTTAGGTCCTGGTTTCTATCCTGGTAGCTCTTAGCATCCCCTGAGATTTGAGTTTGCTCTCTCACTTGGCGACTTTCAACATTTTGTGGTTCAGGACTTGGCACTCTAACTTGGTGTCTCTTAATGTGTTGTGGCCCTAGGCTCTGGTCTTTCACTCTACAGTACTCATCAGCACCAGGGCTTGGGCTCTGCTCTTGCATTTCATCTCTCTGGGCAGCTTGGAACTCTAGGCTCTGGGTTTTTCTTTGGAATTTTTCTTTCTGCAAATGCTTGGCTTCTAGTTCTGTTGCTTGTTCTTGAATTTCAGATTTTCTATCACTTTTTTTAAATTCAGGGCAGAGAAGATTTTTTAAGCATGCATAATAAGTTTTTGTTACTCCAAACAAAAGCAAAATAAATTCACTGAAATCAACTGTTTTGTCACCATTTTGATCCAGTTGTTGGAGGATTTTCTCTGTTGTCTCAGAATTACTTGTATTCTATGAGAAAAGAATCAAGAAAGAAAGTAGTGTATTTTCCCTTGATAATCCTTTTAGTATCTTTTTTTGTTAAAAAATTTCTTAGGGGATCTACAACAATCCTGTTTCTCTTTTTGTTAGTTATAGAATAATGTTTTCCACAGTGTAATATATATGTTTTATATTTTCATATTACAATGAAGAAAATATTTTATTTTCAACAAATAGTACTAGAATATGGCATAAAACATTGTTCTAAACATTCCAGCATGTTCTCTTTCTCCCATTCTCATTGTTGATCCTCTGTAATGTTTCATATATAAAATACAAGTCACCAAAGTGGATTTCTCTTCTGTATCTAAACAGAGGAACAAATTTTTACTGTGTATTCTTTCCCCCCCTCTAAGATCTCTGAGGAATTTTACCAGTTTCAAACGCCAATCTACTTATTTGCTTTATTGAGCTTATTTTCTCTACTTTATGGTAGACTAAATTGTTTGCATAATCTCCTTTTCTCCTAAATTTAGTAAAGCATAACAGAATGCCTTATTATCAGTAATATTCTAAAAAGTCTTACTTGCACCCTACCTCTTTTTCTTTTTAGATACCACATATACTTCTCAACCTTTACCTCCAAGTTTCTTGAAAGAGTTATATGCAAATGCCTCTATTTACTCTTTCATCTGTGTCACACTGTCATTTATTTTACCATCAAAGTGGTTTGCTTCATGAAAAATACAATGAAACTTTCCATTCTCATTTTGGAGCGCGCGCGCGCGTGTGTGTGTGTGTGTGTGTGTGTGTGTGTGTGTGTGTGTGTGTTGCATGAACCTCAGGGGCTATTGCTGGCTTGTGCTCAGGAATAACTCCTGGTGGTGCTTGGGTGACTTATCCTGTGTCAGAGACAGGACAGGGATCACAGGCATGCAAGCCCTACCTTAACTCCTGTATTATCTCTTTGGCTCCTCCATCTTTATTTAATTTAACCACTCAGAATCCATTGACACAATTCATTAGTCCTTACTTAGAAAGCATCTTCTATTGAATTCCATAACTATACCACTTTCATGTCTTTCTTCCTATAACTCTGCCCACTCCCAGGTACCCACCCCCAAATCCAACACGCACTTTCTACTTTCAAATTCTCATTTATAATCTTCTTTAAATATTGCCTCTAAATATTAAAGTTTCTCAAGATTTTGTCTTTAACACTCTTTTTTTTTTCTGTTTGGGTCATACCTGGCAATGCACAGAGGACACTCCTGGCTCTGCACTCAGGAATTACCTCTGGCGGTGCTCAGGGGACCATATGGGATGCTGGGAATCGAATCTGGGTTGGCCATGTGCAAGGCAAATGCCCTACCCACTGTGCTATCACTCCAGCCCCTTTAACACTCTTTTTACTTTTGAACCTTATAATCTATAAAATCTTGTATTTTTTTGTCAGAAAACAGAAAATGATGATAATTTTGTTTGTTTTTACTTTGGGCCTACCCTTGGTGGTGCTCAGGATTTACTTGTGGCTCTGCACTCAGGATCACTCCTGGTGATGCTCAGGGGCCATATGCAGTGCTGAAGAGCAAACCTGGGTCAGCTACATGTCAGGCAAGTACCTGAACTCCTGAACTATCTCTCTGGACAATTATTAGATTTTTGTCATTGAACCAGGTTGCCGTTCTGAGCATATATAACGAACTATTTTGGTGTATCTTTTCTGTGATATGTTACAGGAAGGAGGAATTAAACATTTCAAAACCTGATTTCTTTCTTTTTTTTTTCAAAGCCTGATTTCCTGACTTTCCTCTGCATCTACTTCTCATCAGATTTGCCTCATTTTAATCAATGGCATCATCACCCTTCCAGTTTCTCATGTTAGAAGCTTGGTAGTTACCTTTGATTTTTTCTTCACATTTACCTTTAAGTTCAACCTACCACAAAACTTTCTGTTTCCACTTTTAAAATGCTATCAACACATGTTTTTTTTTTCTTCCCCATTGCTTGGACTCCAGTCAAAGCTACTATCACCTTCTGTCTGCATTGTTATGGTAGCCTCAAAATAAGTCTGTTTGCTTCTGCTCTTGCCCCTTTAAGATATATTTTTCCATCCAGAAATAAAGTGTTTAAAAAACAAACCCACAAAGTAAATCTTGTTTTTCCTCTGTTCAAGATTTCTTATTGGCTTCCTGTTAGGTTTGGGAAAAATTCTGAATTCCTTAACATGGTCTGCAAAGATCCTTATGGTGAATTCCTCTCCTGGTCGCTACCTTGATCTCCTGCCTTTCCTCCTATCCAGTCATAGAGAACTTCTTCCAGTTTTGTAAAGATATTAAGCTGGTTATTCGCACAGTAATTTTATTTATTAATTTTATTTGAAAGAAAAGTTCTTTCTTCCTCTGGAATCTTTTCCTTCCATTCTTTGCCCAACTAACGTCTCATATCTTTCACATTTTATGTGAGAATCTCACTTCCTCAAAGAAATTTCTCTGATTCTCTACTAGAAGAGAACATTATTTATTTTTACTTATAAAATTTTACGATGATCTATTTTATGTAAACTATTTGAAAGTAGAAATATGCCTATTTTTATTTACTTTTTTTGGTTTGATTTTGGGACACACCTAGAGATGCTCAAAGGTTACTCCTGGCTTTGTAGCCAGGGATTACTCCTGGCAGCAGTACTCTGGGGACCATATGGGATGCTGGGGATTGAGCTCTGGTCAAGGCAAGATTCCTACCTGCTGTCCTATCACTCCACCCACTACCTATTTTTTAAATAATTCTTCCTGAAGCCTAGAAAGATACTAGCTCTTAACTGATACCAAGTTAATATCAGCCGAGTTAGTGAATAAGTGTATGTATTCCAAGAATAGTTTCAGAAGATAAAAACAAAAAGGAAAGTGTAACAGAATGGTTATTTCATTCATAACAAATAAAAAGAACAATTATTACACAGTATAATAAGTATACCTGGGATAAAATGGGAGTCTAAAAGACAAATACCAGATTACTTTGGCTATAGTGTGGTAGTATATTGAAATGATGGTGACAGGGAAGGAGAGGATCAAAGGTGAGGGCACAATTCATTAGGGGACATTGTAATATTCCAGGAGGAGACCTCAGTGCCCTAAAGCATTGCAGAGGGAAGAACTTGAGAGAGATGTCCAGGCCTGTGAGCTTCTGGTTTAGAAGTTGGAATGGTAGGACTTCGTGATTGAATTAGATATGGTAAATTTATAAAGATGAAGGTAATTAGGGCTGATGGCCAGGTCCCCAAATTAGATCAATTAGTGAGTAATGTTCCTGAAATACAGAATATAGGAGGACAACAACATTTGAGAGGGTTATTTTTCAAAGGATGACTTTGAAATCTTTATGTAATATTCCAGGGATATTATATAATATGAAATAATGTAATATACAAGGAATATTTAATAGATGTTTAAAGTGTCTGAAGTTCAGGAGAGAAATCTGGAATGATTGACTCTGTAAAGTTTAATATACAGAGAAGTTGAAACAAAAAATATTAGTGACATTGCATACATGAATGCAGACTGAGAATTTCAGAGAATATCAATCTTTAGGGGATGATCAGAGAAAGAAGACTTTGTAATAATCCTGAGGAAATAACTAGAGACCTCAGGGAAAAGCCAGAGAGGGAAAGGCAAGAGGAGTCAAGAAGACAGACAACCCCCCTGGTCAGTAACTGGGGAAGAAGTGTGTTTTCTTACCTCCAGAGCATTTTCCAACTCTTGTTGGAGAAGTTTCTTAAGTTCTGTCTTGTTAAGCCGGTGACAATCCTCGTAATTCATTGAATGCTTGTGGAAAACATCAATGATGCTGATGATGCTCTTCAGGAGACAGGGAAGCATTTTGCTTTTTCAACTGAAGTGTGCCTGGAATGTGACAAAAAAATTCAATGTGTTTTTATTTTTCTAATTGCTTCTTTCTCCATCTCTTCGAGATAGACTTAAGAGTAATTTGAGACCTATTTCTAATGCCAGGTGCTAGTGGGCTTTGGAAATCTTTGAAATTTGGCACCTTTGGTTCATCCTTCTTTTCTTTTCTTTTTTTTTTTTTTCGCCTTTTTGGGTCACACCGAACCATGCCCAGGGGCTACTCCTGGCTCTGCACTCAGGAATTACTCCTGGCGGTGTTCAGGAGACCATGTGGGATTCTGGGGATCCAACCCAGGTCGGCCACATGCAAGGCAAACAACCTTCCTGCTCTACTGTTGTTCTTACCCTCTTTTCTTTTTAAATTCACCGCCTTTTTAGTGAAGTTCTATGAGTTTCTGAAACACAATAATGTAACACAGATTTAGGAGTTTCATCCCCATCACCTCAAATCCCCAGTCTTCATTTCTAAGATATTGATTTTATTGTAATATGTGCAAAGAATAAAGCAGAAACTGAATCTGTCCTTTATGCTCTGTGGCCATAAATGTACTGCATATAAGTCTCCTAAAATTAAGACTGTATGGTATTCATTTCAATAAGCAAAGTAACCCATGTGGACAGTGCTGAAAGAGGGGTTTCATACTCTACATCAGATTTTCTTTTCCTTTGTACTTATTCCTATTATGATATATGCCATATTATCTATTAATTGCTTACATCTTATCTGACTCTTTCAGAGATCATTTAGCAAAGTTCAGGACCAGGTCTTACCTATTTCATACCACCTAGAATACAGTAGAAGTTTAATAAGTGTTTGCTGAATAGAGACATGATCAAATGTAAGATTCCTAGTTTGAATGGTATATTTATATGTGGTTCCATTTTTGCCTTTCTTTAGAATCACCAGAGACCTTTGAGAAATAGATGCCAGGACCTACCTTCAGAGATACTGATTTAGATTATTGGTTGTGAGACCTTGGACTCTGCATTTGCATAGTTCTTGAATCTGATGCAATTTCTACAACCATTGGCCACCTGTACTCTAGGCCATTGGAGCTAGAAGATTCATTTATAGTGGCCTTAGTATTTAATTTAGTTGATAAACATATATTTTTAAAGATATTTTCAGCCAGCATGACTGTGTGGTTTGGGGATATGACATGAATAAGGAATAGTTTCTTTCCTCCGGAAACTCAAAGCCTGCAGGAGGAGATGCAGAGTACCTCAGTGCACTGACAAACACAGCAGTGACTGGAAAATAAGACAGAAACTGCCTTCTGATGCTGCCTTCCTGAATATATCAGAGAAATATTCTAAAATTATTAGCCTTGTGCCTCTCATTCCAATAGGAACATATCAATGTAATAAAATTATATAGAAAGGCAAATTTACCCTGCTTAGTCTAGCTGCCTATAAACAAGTATCAACAAAGGGGAGCACTTAAGAAAACACAAATAGGTATTTTTCTCAAAGGACTTACCTACGTTGCAAAGAGAAACAGAAGAGTCAAACCCGAGAGCTCGTGGACTCAGGGTTTGGGAAACCTGGTGCTTTTAAAGGGGGTTTAATTGTAACTTTGGGCCAGATATTTTACAAACAACACCCTTGATGTATAATAGTCTGATTCATTGTCAACCCAGCCCTACCAAACCCTCTTTCTTCTCCATGGAACTTTTAATCTCAGCATTTCCTTGAATGTCCATCCGACTTTACATTTACATTCTGATTTCAACCTGACATCTCAGACTATGTAGCACTACTGGGCCATATAGATAATGCACTGAGGTGCTCAAAAAACAAACAAACAAACTGTGAACCAAGAATGGCTGTGTCCTGAGAATCATGTGTGTTTGTGTATCTGTGTAGTGCTAGGCATTGAACCCAGGGCCACACACTGATGGCACTTTTTCTGACTCTCTTCAATACTTTGATTTTTAATAGAAGCTATTTCTGTTTCAAATATGGTCTCTTACAGTTTATAACAACATATTTGATTTGAATCTGCTCGGGCCAAAGTGCTCAGTGATAATGGGTATTTGCTGTCTTATGATGATGAGCCCAAGTGTGGTGTTGTCGTCACTCCCTTCTGACTGTTCCCCTGTGCTGATGGCTCTGCTTCTTGTTACTCCTCTTCCTGTGTCCATCAGGTGTGTCCCAAAATATTTTTCCAGATAAATTCCAAAGTATATTATTTATGAAAATGAAAAAAATCGAAGAGCTTCTTTAAACTTTTTAGGGTTTGTTTTTGGGTCATTCCTGGCAATGCTCAGGGTTTACTCCTGCCCCTGCACTCAGAAATTACTCCTGGTGGTGCTCGGGGGACAATATGGGAATGCCGGGAATTGGACCCAGGTAGGTCATGTGCAAGACAAGTGTCCTACCCACTATACTATTGCCCCAGCCCCTCAAAAAGCTTTTTAAAAGAGATGTTCTACAATGAGTAACTGTGTAACTCAATGTCTCATTATTTTTAAGTTTGTGTAGGACACAACCAACAATACTGAAAAACGTAAGATTCAAATTACAACAACCAGACTTAAAAATGTGCCTGCCAAGGAGCAACTTGGGAACACCCGTGGAGGAAGCTGACACTGGTTGTGGAACTGGTGGTAGATCACTGTATGTCTAAAACTCAAATATGAATACCTTGTAGATCATAATGCTTTAATTAAATTTAAAATATTGTTATTATAACACATTGTAAGTGTGAATGTACTTTGTCTTGAAATGCTGTACTTGAATGTAAATATGTGCCACATTTTCTACTTGTGCTTTCTATATTTTGTAACTATGGGGAACATATATAAACATAATAACTTGAGAAAATAAGGCATTATAAAGTTTATTATATAGTTTATAATATAATATAATATAATAATATAATAGTTTATTATAAACTATGTTCATAATCAGAGAGCCCCCAGATATATCCTTGCATGTCTCCTCATTCCTGAAGGAGGAGGAGGGTATCTTAACTTCCAGGCTCTCCTATGGCCCAGGTGGAGTAGGTTGCTCTGTGGGCAACAGGCTTAGCTATTGGACTTGCCCTATCTGTTCGTTGCCACTGTTGGAGTGATTGGTACAGAAATTTTAATTTTGGCTTTGAAAAACTTTTGTTTGGCTTTGGATCCCACTCTGAGTTGCTTCCTGGGAGCACTACGGTGCCACAGATTGAATCTGGGTCTCCTGCATGTGAAGTGTGAACATTAGCCCTTTGACCTGTCTTAAATAGTTTGAATTTTGAGAGAAACTATGTTTATGTGAATGTCTCTCTAGCCATCCCGATAAATCTTTTTTTTTTTGGTTTTGTTTTGGGCCCACTCCCTATGGTACTCTTGGACGTGAGGTACTGGGGATCAAACCTAAGACCCAAACCAACTCTTTGGGCTTTTCTCTGGCCTAATAGGTCAGTTTTATTTATTGGTTTCAAGTGTATGATGATGGGCCTGCTTTTACTCATACATGTGTTATACTGACCGCTTTTGAGTCTGTCTTGTCTAATTCTCGAAGTCTTTTGATTTCCTGCTTTTCACGTTCTCACTTTCTGATTGTCTCTAATATGTCTTCTCTTGTCTTTCCTCTCTTCAATACTTTAGTCTGTTTCTCGAAGTTTCTTTCTTTCACTACCATTTCTTACTTTATATCTCTTCCACCTCCCCTTTTACCTGCTTGTTCCAGAATATCTGAAATGGCATCCATTTTGTTCTTTCATTTTCTTGATTTATTAGAAAAGTTATTACTTTCTGTTTTTGTTTGTATTTTACTTTTATTACCTTTTGTCCCCAGAGACCCTGTCACTTTGAGCTCAGGAAATGTTCTGATGTGCCCATGGACTCACAAATTACTGTCTGACTTGCAAATGGATCAATTTAGAAAAGTTCTTAATGAAAGTCCCCCTTAGGTGTTAACTTCAGAAACTTTCCCATTTCATCAGCCTGAGTCCGAAGTTCTGCAGGAGCAGAGCAGGAAACAAACTTGGGGATAATTGGCTACTCGCAGAGAAATCCAAGGTTCTCTTAGCTGATCAAATAGCTCTGACAACTTTTGGAGAGTAATTGCTTTTCTCCAAGGCTTCTCTCAATTTGGGATTTATTGTGGAACAACCAAATCTGAATTGACTTAGAAAAAGAAGAATTATAAATGATAATTCTCTTATAAAATTAAAAATTTTTTAATGAGTCAGCTGGGCTGGAGCAATAGCACAGCAGGTAGGGCATTTGCCTTGTATGCGGCTGACCCGGGTTTGATTCCTCTGCTCCTCTCGGAGAGCCTGGCAAACTACCGAGAGTATCTCGCCCACATGGCAGAGCCTGGCAAGATATCCCTGGTATATTCAATATGCCAAAAACAGTAACAAACCTCACAATGGAGACATTACTGGTGCCTGCTCAAGCAAATCGATGAGCAATGGGATGATTGTGACCGTGACTTTTTGTTATTATTGATTACATTTTTTTTAGGCTACACCTGCCTAATTAGGGGGTAATTCCTGGCTTAGTATTTGGGAGTTGCTCCTGGGATTATGCAGTGTCAGGAACTAAATCCAGAAATTCTAGATACAAAGTATGCACTCCAGCACTATGGGCTATATTAATGGGTCCCTAAATTTATTATTTTTTTTTGGGGGGGGGAATGTGTTAAAGCCACACTTGAATATTCTCATGGCTTGCTCCTGGCTCTGTGGTCAGGGATCACTCTTGGCAATATTCAGGGGATTGTACTGGGGATCAAACCCGGGTCAGTCGTATGCAAGTGTCTTACCTGGTGGTATAATATCTCTCTGGCCTCCAAATTAATTATTTTCTATAAGGAAAAAATAAAAGCAGAGAACTCTCAAAACTGATATGCTTAGTCCTGGTTATCAGAGCCAAAGTGACATTTACTGAGATAAGAGCCTGCCACAATCAGATAGCAGGAAAACTAGGTGTCAATCTGGTCTCTTTTCTATCAGTTTTTTCTATGATAGTGCTCACACTGTTTCTAGGAAGAGGGCATTTTGGACGCAGAGCACATGGTCTGTGATCAAAGGTTAGTTTGAATGACTTGTGCTGTGGTAGCTTTCTGGTGATAGAACCATGGCCTCTCAGTTCCAGGTCTGTCTGTGGGACTCCCTGGGAGCGTTAATCGTGATGGTGCAGATTAAATACAGTTTATTTCAAGACATCAAGTCTTTGTGGGAGAATGATTGGCATCACTGCTGGTGGTAGCTGCCCCGTACTCATTCCAACTGCCTGCCGTGTACGTTTAGAACCTATGGGTTCTCTGCAAACCTCAGCAGCAAGTGCAGGTGACCATCATGTCCTGGGTGTGTCTCTAGAACAGTGTGATGTTCACAGAAATACCTTGTTTTTAAGCTCATCTGAGGAAAAGCTCTATACAAATCCCAGTTATTATACATATATATTAATAAGTTCAGCATGATTAAACCCTAGACATTTGTTCTATCTGAGTGAAACATGGAATTCAACAACATGGGCGGATAATTACAGACATTTAAGATTCCCCAAACCCCATTTTCATTAGGAAGGGATGTAACTGAAGGAACTAGGCCACGAAGTAGGACCCAGAGATTCCTGATATGTTCTTGATTTAGCTCAATATTTTCTTGATTAGAAAATGGAGGAACTTAGAAAACGTGTATCTTTTGTGTTCTCCTTGGATAAGAAAAACTCTTTGACCGAAGACTTGTGACTTTTAACCAACTTTTCTTATGTATCAGGGCCTATCAGTAAAACTGAAACTGTTAATGATTTTAAATAAGGCTCAGGTCAATATGGGATATAATTTTCTCTCTTATGATTCAAACATTGATGTTCTGGATCAATTAAGTTTTTCCCACTGACACACACAATAATGTGTCAAGCTTTTGATTCTGAAAAAATTGAAATATTGTTAAAATTAAAGACACTTTTGTGTCTGAGAGATAATACAACGGGTAAGGTACTTGCCTTGCTTGTGACTGACCCAGGTTCAATCCCCGACTCCCTGGGTCTCCTGAGTCTGTCAGGAATGTTCCCTGTGCACAGAGCAAGGGGTAATCCCTGAGTACAGCTGGGTGTGGCCCCCAAGGCCAAAATATGACAATAAAAACTGAAGATATTTTGAGGTTAGAGGCTTGGCTCAAACGTCTGGGGCACATGCTTTGTGTATAGGTACTCAAGGTTAAATCTCTGGCACCGCAGGGATTTAATAACAAATTGGGAGTAGCCCTGAAACTTTACCATACATGGGCTCAAAAACAAGCAAGAAAACAAACAAATAAATGAAAGGAAATTTAGACTCATATCATTTCACCTGACCTCTTTTCTCATAGAGACTATTATCTCTACTAACTTGGTATTTTTCTTTGAGGTATTTTCTTTGCTTTTTTATGTTTTTAGGTAGGAAAAACCAAGAAGAATGTCCATACACATCTCATATATTTCTCCCTGTGGTTTGGCCTTCTCTCCTTAGATGGTCTGTGTCTTTTTTTGAACTGGGGATCATTTTATCTCTTTGATCTGGTCTCCACCCTCTTCATCCCACTCCTAACTTTGGCACGGAAGTGGGTGTGATGTGTGTGTTTGTGGTACCTGACTCATTCTTGTGATATTTTGACACATTGTTGTCACATTCAGTCTTTTCTTGATAAAATGTTAAAAAAAACAGAAACTCTTTTTGTATATTCTTGGAATAAGATAATAGTAACAAAAGAATGGTGAGTTCTTTGGTGGGGGTGGGGAGTGGGAAGAAATAATTAAATAAAGATTTGTTGTTTGAGAGGAAGGATTATAATATTTTGCTCAAGTGGAGTTAATAACAAGGCCAAGGAAGACCTCTAGACTCTGTGTTCAAAACCACTACACCTCATGCAGTAGAAACCAGACATTCCCAAGTGATATTTACCCCATCCCTTCCCTTGTTATGATGACCTGGTATAAGTGCAGGTATCTGGTTGCACTGCTCCCACACTTAGTTGTGGTGCTCCTCTGGGATCTCACACTTTAGTTGTGCTGTTCAGAGGCTGGAAATTCTGGGGGCCCCAAATAGCAGTGCCATTGGGATCACATTCTCAGCATGTGGGGTGATGCTGGGGATCAAACTTGTGATCTTACGCAGATGCTCTCCCACTGAATTTCTTGTGGGTGGTGTGGTAATGGCTCATGTAGACTTTAAAAGTATCTGGAACTCTTTGGGGAGGTCTTTCAAGCAATATTCAGTGTGTCTGGAGACTATTGGGCCAACTTAACCTCAAGATTCAAGGCCTGGGCCCTAAGACGCAATGCTTCTTGGATGCAGTGGTGCTTAGTGCCTTCAGTGTTTCATGCAGCAGTGCCGGAGGTGCCATGTAGTGTCAAGGGTCCAAAGAATAAAAGTGTGTGCCCCAGCCCTTTAAGCTACCTCCCCCAAATATCTGGGATATTTAAATAATCAACTTTAAATTCTGAGAAATTGTCATTAGTTTAGAAGCTTTTGTTGTTGTTATTGTTTGTTTTAGGCCCACACCTAGCAGTGTTCAGGGCTTACTCCTGACTCTGCACTCAGGGATCACTTGTGACTGGACCTGGGGCACCATGTGTAGACACGAAATCCCATTGATCGTCAAATTTTTTGAATGATCTCAGTAACCTCTCCATTCGTCCTATCCCTGAGATTTTAGAAGCCTCTTTCTACTCGGCCTTCCCAACAATGTTGCATTAGAGGCACTTTCAGGGTCAGGGGAATGAATCCCAGCTTGTTACTGGCTTTGGCATATGGATACACCATGGGAAGCTTGCGAGGCTCTCCCATGTGGGCAGGAAACTCTCAGTAGCTTGCCAGTTTCTCCCAGAGGGAGAAGTAGGTTATAAGATATCGTGCAGCCTCGAAGTGGCGCGTGCTTCTGGGAGCTTGCTTTTAAGTCTCTGGATGTTAGCCGTTGATGGGATTATACACACCTGGGTTCCTCTGCCGGTTCCTTCATATGTGAGGCTTGTCTGAACGTGTGGAGAGGGGCCTTGAGCATGGCTGTGGCTAGGTTCCGGAGGTCTTCGGCCGCCGGGAGCTCTGCTTGGGCAGGGAGGGAAGCTGGAGCCCACCCCCTCGGAGGGGCCCCAGGGAAGACAGCCAGGCGTGCCGGCAAGAGACTCCTTCAACTCACAGTGGGACCTCACCACACAACAGATCCTGCCCTACATTGATGGTTTTCGCCACGTCCAGAAGATATCAGCCGAGGCAGATGTGGAGCTCAACCATGTGTAGTAGCAGAGTTCATTCGAACACTGGCCAGCCATGTGCAAGACAAGCACCCTGCTCGCTGTCCTGTCACTCTGGCCTGTTTAGAATCTCTTTTCAAGGAACTGAAACAGTGCTGATAGAAGAATCTTCCTCTCGAATCCTGCCTCACACTCCATTTCCGCAGAGCTTTCCTCATGCTCTGCCTTTCCAGGAGCAAACTTGAAAGAAGAGCTTTTTTCCTTTATTTTCACGGGGAGTTATATAGAGTCTGACAACCTCTGCATTGGCTCTGAGATCTTCCTCAATTTTTTTTTTTCAGAACTGTTTTTGTCAGGGCCCATCACTGCTTTCCTGTCCGTGGTCACCCTTGCCAAAAGCAAGTCCAAAGTCATTCTGATGAGGATGCTGAGTGAAGCTGGGACAGGTTTCCCCTTCAGCACAGAGAGAAACTAAGAAGGGAAGAAATGGACTCTGTTGGATTATGATCCAGTTGTGAGGAAAAAAATTCATTTTGTAGAACAGAAAAAGATATGCTCATTCTAAACAATGCACTGAAAGTAGCTTGATGTATAAATGAGGAGATCGAGGGTGCGATACTGATTCAGAAAATATGCAGTGTGTCAAGAAAGTAGAGGAAATGGTACAAATGGTACAAATCACTGACTCCTGTGATTCGAGGCCATTGTGAAGGAAAACAATGCCATGAAAGCAAGTTCTTTGTATGAGGACATAGATCATTGCATCATTTATTTATCTTTCTGGGTATTTTTATACCCTTTAATAAAAATTAAAATTAAAAAATTCTTTTTCAATGATTTCTATTGACTGGGAGAAAAGTGTTGGAAATATTTCCTGTGGTTTCTGGAACCTTAAAGTTCTTATGACCTTTAATTGATCCTTCAGATTCCTCAGAGAAGAATTTTACTTTCTACTGAATAAATTTATTTTGAAAACATTTCCCCCCTTTACTCCAAATGGTTCCTAGTGTAATAATAGAGCTAAATATCCGAACCACAGAGTAAAAAACACTGAAATCATGAGACCGAAACTTTAATAACCAAACTGAAAGAGGTGACTGTTGAGATGACAGGCAGGGGTGGTGGTGTCGAAGTTGAGGGGGTAATTAGGGAGGCATTAGGAAAGAGAAACTGGGAACAATGGTGGAGGGAAATTGGCACTGGTGGCAAGATTAGTGATTGAACATTATATGTATAAAACCCAATTATTAATAACTGTAAATCATGAAACATTAATAAAATAAAGTTGGGGAAACAAAACAAAACAAATGGTTCCTAAGGTGGCTCATACTGGGTTTTGGTGGAAAGGATAGCTGTTGGAATGGCCTGGATGTTTGGGAAAGGCTCCCTCCCCCTCCCGAAAGAAATAGGGTTCATGGCTGGTTTTCTGAGACTGCCTCATCTCTGAGGATTCTCTCATGCCTCCTCCATCAGACTGTCTTCGTACTCTGAGCTCTTGGGCATCATGACCTTCATGGGCTCTTCTGTGCTTCTGAGCCTTTGTTCATGGCATTCCCTTTACCCAGAGAGAAACCAGTGGAATTCCCTCCTAGCCAAAACACATCTTTTTAGACGCACTTCCAGGTTATTTGCATCTTCCTTGTGTCTCTGACATTTTCCACTCTCCCTGTTTTTGCTCACTCTTCCCACCAGGCCACCCTCCTTGTTCTCTCTCTCTCTCTCTCTTTTTTTTTTTTTGCTTTTTAGGTCACACCTGGCAATGCACAGGGGTTACTCCTGGCTCTGCACTCAGGAATTACCCCTGGCACTGCTCAGGGGACTATACGGGATGCTGGGAATCAAACCCAGGTCGGCCGCATGCAAGGCAAACGCCCTACCCGCTGTGCTATCACTCCAGCCCCTCCTTGCTCTCTTTAACCTACTATACAGGCCCTGGTTAGTGTTACATGGCTTCATTCTTTACTTCCCGCAGTTCTCTGCTAACCTTGAGCCAGCTAACCTTCGTCTTACAAATGACAATACCCTCACTTCCCCTGCCTCCATGCCCTTCCCTCACTTCTTTACATTTCCTAATACTGATATAAAATGTGGGCTCCACAAAGGCAGGAATTTGGTCTGTTTCATTTATTCCTTTATTCCTATCACCTAGGAAATGCCCACAGGGAAATAGGCATGTAGCAAAGATTTATGGAACAAACAAATCACTGACTCTATCATAAATAACCTTGCCCTTTTATTTTTAAATTTATTTTTATTATTTATTAATTTTGCTTTTTGGGTCACACCCGGCAATGCACAGGGTTTACTCCTGGCTCTGCACTCAGGAATTACCCCTGGCAGTGCTCAGGGGACCATATGGGATGCTGGGAATCGAACCCGGGTTGACTATGTGCAAGGCTAACACCCTACCCACTGCACTATTGCTCCAGCCCCTTGCCCTTTTAAAGCAATTGATATACTGGTTGTACCCTGACCAGATATAATTGTAGTGTGACGTGGCAAGAGTTGAATGATGCTGCTGTATTTGAGCCTCTATTGCTTAGCTGCATATTCTTCACTGGTTTTGTGAGTATATCTTGTCTCTTCAAATGACATTGAAAGTTACATAGGAGAAGACATTGCATTTTATTCTTCTTCTTAGCCACATAATATTTGAAATAGTGCTAGGTTCCATTAGTAATTACTTGCTTGTTTGTTTCTTGAGCTCTATCATGGTACAGAAAAGGATTAGATGTTATTCATTGTGGAACAAGCACTATGTGGTCAGACTGTGCTTAATGGGCTGCCTGATCAGTGATGGAAGCTTCTGGATTGGTACAGCTGAGTATTTGGGAGGCTTTGTTTGTGTCTTTTCTGTAAAACTCAGGAATCTGGTTGTAGGGGTGTGATATTGCTGACTGATTTCTCAGCATCTGTGACTCTATTTCCTCCACCCTAAACTAGATTCTGATAAAGCACAGTTCTTGTCATTATGATTGATTAGGAAATTGAAAATATCTGTTAGGTATTGTCATTGTACCTAAACCTAAGTGGTCTCTATTAACTATTTTAATTAAGCTTGAAAGTAATTTTTTTCGTATTTTACATAGTTTTTCCTATTTAGCTTTTCAGATAGATTCAAAGCTTTTTATAATAAAATGCATAAGAAATAAACTAGTCCAATTAGGAGAGAAGTAGAAAAGTAAAATGAGGAAAAAGGATTCAAATATGCCTACAGTAAGGGTCACTGTAATTACTATGATAGCACTCCAAGTTTTGAGGCATTTCCAAAAGCACCATCAGTTATATACTCCTCACGATCGGGAACCATTCTTTTGGTGAGTAAGATAAGCATTTCTAAAGGAATATTTCAAGGGGAACTTTATAAATTGTCTCCCCCCCTCCCCAAAGAAAGAATAAAATTCTTAATGGTGCTGTGCTAGCTAACCCAGTGTAAATGTTTGTTTCTTATAATTTTGACAAAACTGAGGATGGGAGTGGAAACTTTTTATTTAATGGGCAGAAAGGAACTGGCATGTGACTTGAAGAGGCGACGCATGGATGGTTCTGAAATGTCCATAGACCTTCTTGAGTGAGGCTCTCGGAGGACTGGAACTTTGGTTTCATACCCAATCTGTCACACCCTTTTCCTCCTTTGATGGTGTGTAAGGACTCCCTCAGCACTGTGGTTGGTCCAGGGTGTATCTTCACACTTCACAGACTAGAGGAGCAGGTATCCATAGAGCGACACGATGAAAACCAAGTGGCTAAAACAGTTGTCTCACCTAATTAAAGGGCCACAGCTCTGCACAAACAAGGACTATAGGGCCTGTCTTAATTAGTGGAATCCTTGATACTACTATATGAGGTCTATGTATGATCTTAGGAGTAGCTTAAAAATGCTTGTGCTTTATTGTGTTGATCAATGGGACAAGTCGAATGGGTATTAGATTTAATTACAAGGTGATTTTGACTTAGGGGAAACTGGTCTCCTCCTGCCCTAGCTTTGATCAGGGCCACTATTCAGTGACTTTCAGTGGCTCCTTCAAAATTGCTGGCAGTGCTCAGGTGCCCTTGCTGACTCAGCATGGTGTTTTCTGTGGGTAGATGGGCTGGGGGGAAGAGTGGGTTTGGTGTTGCTGTTTCCTTTATGCTGCTCCTTCTTTTGATTTGTGTCACAATTAGATTTGTGGTCCCAGAGCCTGAAAGCTCGCCTATGGATCTGACACTGAAATAAGCTGCTATAGCCTGTGTTGAGCAGCCAGAATCAGGGTTCTGGGGGAGTGGAGATGGGAACTTGGAAGGCCTATGGGCTTGCTCTGCCTCTGGCCCTTCTTTCCTCTCCTCCTCTCTCTCCCCTCTCTCCCCCTCCAGTCTCTCTTCTCCTCCCCTCTCTTCTCCCCTCTCCTTACCTCATAGATATAAGGAATCGGCCAGGTGTCATATAACATCCATGATTAAGGAGAGATAAGGGACACACTAAGTTTGTATGTTCCCACATGAGAAGTCCAGCAGTGAACTGTGTGGACTTCATTTCTCAGCAAGGGAATGTTCTAGGCTCATATCCTTTTTTTTTTTTGTTTGTTTTATTTTTTATTTTTTTTATAATTTATTTATTTTTAATTAGAGAATCACCGTGAGGGTACAGTTACAGATTTATACACTTTTGTGCTTATACTTCCCTCATACAAAGTTAGGGAACCCATCCCTTCACCAGTGCCCATTCTCCACCACCCGTAAACCCGGCGTCCCTCCCCCCCTCCCCAATCCCATCTCCCCCCCACCCCACCCTGCCACTGTGGCAGGGCATTCCCTTCTGTTCTCTCTCTCTAATTAGCTGTTGTGGTTTGCAATAAAGGTGTTGAGTGGCCTCTGTGCTCAGTCTCTAGCCCTCATTCAGCCCGCAACTCCCTTCCCCCACATGGCCTTCAACTACAATGTAGTTGGTGATCGCTTCTCTGAGTTGCCCTTTCCCCGGAACGTGAGGCCAGCCGCGAAGCCATGGGGTCAACCTCCTGGTACTTATTTCTACAGTTCTTGGGTATTAGTCTCCCACTCTGATATTCTATATACCATAGATGAGTGCAGTCTTTCTATGTCTGTCTCTCTCTTTCTGACTCATTTCACTCAGCATGAAACTTTTCATGCCCATCCACTTAACTACAAAATTCTTGACTTCCTTTTTTCTAACAGCTGCATAGTATTCCATTGTATAGATGTACCAAAGTTTCCTCAACCAGTCATCCGTTTTGGGGCATTCGGGTTTTTTCCAGATTCTGGCTATTGTAAACAGTGCTGCGATGAACATACATGTGCAGATGTTGTTTCGATTGTACTTTTTTGCCTCTCTGGGATATATTCCCAGCAGTGGTATTGCTGGGTCAAATGGGAGCTCAACCTCTAGTTTTCTGAGAATCGTCCATACTGTTTTCCAAAAGGGCTGAACTAGCCGGCATTCCCACCAGCAGTGTAGAAGGGTCCCTTTCTCCCCACATCCTCTCCAACAGCGGTTGCTTTTGTTCTTTTGGATGTGTGCCAGTCTCTGTGGTGTGAGGTGGTATCTCATGGTTGTTTTGATCTGCATCTCTCTGATGATTAGTGATGCAGAGCACTTTTTCATGTGCCTTTTGGCCATTCGTATTTCTTCCTTGGTAAAGTTTCTGTTCATTTCTTCGCCCCATTTTTTGATGGGGTTGGATGTTTTCTTTTTGTAGAGTTCAACCAGTGCTTTATATACCATTGATATCAACCCCTTATCTGATGGGTATTGTGTAAATATCCTTTCCCATTCTGTGGATAGTCTTTGTATTCTGGTCACTGTATATTTGCGGTGCAGAAGCTTTTTAGTTTAATGTAGTCCCATTTGTTGATCTCTGTTTTTACTAGATTGCTTAGTTCCGTGTCACGTTTGAAGATACCTTTATCTTCAATATCGTGGAGGGTTTTGCCGACCTTGTCTTCAATGTACCTTATGGTTTGTGGTCTAATGTTGAGGTCTTTAATCCATTTTGATCTGACTTTTGTGCATGGTGTCAGGTCAAGGTCTAAACCCATTTTTTTAGGCTCATATCCTTTTTAATGTGGCCAAGTGTAGTTGGAAAGAATGCAAGCAGGAGATTAATTTTCCCAGCATGGGATAAGTGACCCTGGGCAAGTAATTTTCCTTCTCTGGGTCTTACTCAGCATTTCTACAGACTTTGAACTGACCTCCACTCTGAAGTTTAGGAATCTCTAGAAAAGAAAGAGATTTCTCAAATATATCCAGGACTAGTTTGTAAAAGTCTGAGATTTTCTTTTCTCTTTTTGGGTCACACCTGGCAATGCACAGGGGTTACTCCTGGTTCTGCACTCAGGAATTACTCCTGGAAGTGCTCAAGGGACCATATGGGATGCTGGGAATCAAACCCGGGTGGGCCACATGCAAGGCAAATGCCCTACCCGGTGTGCTATTGCTCCAGTCCCTAAAAGTCAGATTTTATGCAATGCTTTAAACAGATGCATAAACAGTTACATAAAAGTGCTAAGACACACTTTAAATGACAGACCTAGGAATGGTTATATTCTGGGCACAGTCGTGTCTTGTGTTCATATTCTTTTTTTTTTTTCTTTTTGGGTGGGGTCACACCCAGCAATGGCTCAGGGGTTACTCCTGGCTCTTCACTCACGAATTACTCCTGGCAGTGCTTGGGTGACCATATGGGGTGCCAGGAATTGAATCCAGTTCGGCTGCGTGCAAGGCAAACGGCCTACCCACTGTACTATTGCTCCAGCCCCGAGTTCACATCCTTGAGAGCTTGTTTGGAGGTTCAGACAGGGAAGCACAGCTACTCTTTACTCCTGAATGAAGAGCAGCATGCCTGCCTTGGCAAAGGCTTTCCTTTGCTACTGAGGGTGATACTTCAGAGGAATAAACATGATGTGGTGAGGGAGGAAGGGGCACCTGCCAAGCCAGCCAGATGAGCTGAGTCAACACTGGAGATCATTGGGGTGACAGACAAAGCAGTCAGCTGGCCCTCACATTCTGAGCTCACAGTCTTTCTCTTCTCCCCCTTTTTTGAGTTATTTTTACTACTTTTATTTATCTATTAATTTTTTATCAATTGAAGTTCTGTGATTTATAATATGTTAGTGAGCTCACATTTTTTCCCTCTTAGAACTTTATTAGGAAGAGTTTGGGCAAATGAGAAACTCTGAAACAGTGGCCCTGCTGTCAAGGCAATAGAATGGAGGAGCTTCAGAGACATGGCCTCACTAGTTTAAAGCAGAGTTTGGATTAAAAAAATTTTCTTTTCAAGAGATTTTAATTTTATATTTTTTTTTGTTCTTTAATCTTTTTAAATTAATGTCTTAATTAAGTCACCATGATTTTTTTTTTGGGTCACGCCTGGCGATGCACAGGGGTTACTCCTGGCTCTGCACTCAGGAATTACCCCTGGCACTGCTCAGGGGACCATATGGGATGCTGGGATTTGAACCTGGGTCGGCCGCGTGCAAGGCAAACGCCCTACCCGCTGTGCTATCTCTCCAGCCCCAAGTCACCATGATTTGTAAAGCTGTTCATTATAGAATTGTTTCAGGGGTCTAACATTGCAGCACCAGTCCCACCAACAGTGTCTCTGGGTCCCTGCCTGCCTGAGATGGCAGGGATGGCAGGAAATTAGGGGTGGCAGGGACCCTGATTCTTTTTTTTAGAGGTGGACTGGCTGGACCTCTCTGGATATAAGTTTAGATGATTTTTAAAATGGTCAACCAGAGGAAAGCAAAACTCTGGGGACAAAACCAGCAGTGGAAGTCCATGCTATCTATGACAACAAACAGGCACCATTTTCTTGGGGTTACTTCCAGGTGAAGATTTGATAGAAGAGAAACATGATACATGACAAAGGATCTGTTTTTCCAAAAGAAAGGGACAAATTAAGAACACAGGGAAGAAAATGCAAATAATGGTTGTCAGGAAGGTGAGATAAGTCTTGATTCTTGATTGGTACCTAGCCCCAGACTCCCCTGACCCACCCCTCACCCCCTGACCACTACTTCTAAACTTTGCTGTCTGTGAAAGATGGAAAGGAGGAGGGAAGAGGTTAATTCTGTTACAGTAAAGGGCCTGGAGGCCTGAATGAGGACAGTGGACCTCAGAGTGGCAGCTACACCACATTCTCCAGAGACTTCTATCATCATCATCATCATCATCATCATCATCATCATCATCATCATCATCATCATCATCATCATCATCCTGTTGATCATCGAATTTCTCCAGCGGTCTAAGTAACGTCTACATTCGTCCTAGCCCTGAGATTTTAGAAGCCTCTCTTTACTCGTCCTTCCCAACGATGCCTTATTGGAGGTTCTTTCAGGGTCAGGGGAATGAGACCCAGCATTGTTACTGGTTTTGGCATATGAATACACAATGGGAAGTTTGCGAGGCTCTCCCATGTGGGCAGGAAACTCTCGGTAGCTAGCCAGGTTCTCCCAAAGGGAGAACTAGGCTATAAGATGTCGGGGAACTTGGTTTTAAGTCTCTGGGTATGGGCCGTTGGTGGGATTACACAGCGCTGGGGGCAGTACATGGGTGTGACTGCCTAGCTACTGGAAAATGGGAAATCTGGGTGGAGGAGGCCCAGTCCCGATCCAAACAGGTTTGGAGGTCTCAGCCCCGAGTCTCACACACCTGGGTTCCTCTGCCAGTACCTTCATGCATGAGGCTCATCCGAACATGTGGAGAGGGGCCTTGAGTATGGCTGTGCTAGGCTCCGGAAGTCTTCAGCCGCAGGAGTGCTGCTTGGGCTGGGGAGGGAAGCTGGAGCCCACCCACTCTGAGGGGCCCTGGGGAAGACAGCCAAGCACACGGGCAAGAGACTCTCTGCCAGAAACTTCTATAACATTTACAAATACATGCATGAATCCATCACATATAGAGTGATTCTGGGAGGTATCTCCCTGCAGAGGCTTGGCTGACACAGCTGCATGTCTCAGAAATTATGTGACTGGGGGCTGGGCTTCCAGAAAAGGGCTTCATCTGTTTTCTCCTGCCCAGGGTAGAAGGCTTGCCCTAGCCCTTGGAATTCAGTGTGTCCAGTTCATAAAGTTGCCATAGCAGGCTTAGCATATTGAGACTCTGTTGGGAGCTGAGCTGGTTGTACTGAGGAGCACCTTCTGGGTGTCCTGTGGCAGGTGGCGGCTGGGAATGGGGAAATGGGGTGCATCGGGATGAGCAAGAATGGTATAGGAGGTCATAGCCAGGGGCTGAGCCGGGATCCGAGACCTTAGGGAGCCCAAGGCTGAAGGCAGGCTGAGTGGTGGAGGGGTTCCTGCAGGAAGTCCCTGTTTGTCAGATGTCTGAGACTTCCTGTACACAGAACCAATCATATCCGGCAGGCCAGGGGTACTTGTGGACACAAACCCAACTTTGCCGGGCCCAGAGTATGTGGACTCGTTCTGTGGCTGGGACCAGCCCTTGGTGTCATCTCCCGCTGCTGTCCTCTGGGTCAGGTCACCATAGCCTATGGTGTAGCGATGCTGGCCTGGGGTGGGGTAGCAGCAGGGCTAAGCTCATTCCAGACTGTGTGGTGGAGGCCGGAGGGATGAGTGTGGCGGGCCCATACAGGAAGGCATTGTGCCGCAGCCATAGCAGAAAGGCCAGTGTAATGAGCTCACTTCTTTCTCAAACAAAATCAGGATATTGACATTCACATTCAATCATATCTCTCCAAGTAATATACTACCTTCAAAGTCTGTATTTGCTCTCTTGCATTCTTTACTTTTAATTTTATTTAAAAATTTATGTTTTTTTAATTGAATGACTATGAGATACAGCAGTTACAAAAATTGTTCACGATTGGGTTTTAGTCATATACCTGTCACCCGCATTTCCACCAGTGTTCGTTTTCCACCACCAAATGTGGTGGAATGTCCCCAGTTTCCCTCCCTCCAAAACTCCCCTCCTCCAACCTGCCTCTATTGGCAGACACTTTTCTCTCTGTCTCTGTATCTCTCTGTCTCTCTTTTCTGTCTCTCTGTCTGTCTCTGTCTCTGTCTGTCTGTCTATCTCTCTCCTTTCTCTCTCTTTCTTTCCTTCTGGGCATTGTGGTTTGCAATATAGGTACTTAAAGGTTATCATATATATATGCATATATGTGTATATATATGTATATATGTATGTGTATACATATATACATATATATATATATGTATTTTCCTCCTTTCATCACTCAGTTCTTGTCCAGAGTGAGCATTCCCAACTATCATTGTCATAGTGGTCCTTTCTCTATCCTAACTGCACCTCACCCCTACTGTGGCAAATTTTATGACTAGTATTCCTGAGATTTTTTATCTAACAAAATTTACTTAGAAAGACGTGAGGGGAGGGGCTGGAGCAATAGCATAGTGGGTAGGGCGTTTGCCTTGTACACGGCCTATCCAGGTTCGATTCCCAGCATCCCATATGGTCCCCCTGAGAGCCAGGAGTAACCCCTGTGCAGCAGTGGGTGTGGCCCAAAAAGAAAAAAAAAAGAAAGAAAGACGTGAGAGGAGAGAAAGAGAAGAATTATTTGTTCTTGAGAGAACACGGACTTCTCCAGAGTGGAAAAAGCTGAAAGAGAGAGATATGTATTGAAGGGGGAACCTGGGCTTGAAAGCAATCCTGAGCTTGCTACTTCTTTTTTTTTAATTTATTTTATTGAATCACCAAGTGGAAAGTTACAAAGTTCTCAGGCTTATATCTCAGTTATACAATGCTCAAACACCCATCCCTTCACCAGTGCCCATATTCCACCACCAATAAAAACGAAAACAAAACAAAAACAAAACAAAAAAAACCCCAGTATACATCCCACCCCTCACCCCCCAAACCCCCCCCCCGTGCGTGACTGATAATTTCACTTCCTTTTCTCTTTACCTTGATTACATTCCAGATTTCAAAACACAACTCACTATTGTTGTTGGAGTTTCAAAACAGACTCACTATTTTTGTTGGAATTTATCCCCCAAGAATACAGCTCTATTAACAAGGAAATATTTGATAATAAGTTTTCCACTGATGAGAATGAAGAGATAAAATGTTGCGTGGCCACTTTACAATTTCTATATTCTAGTAATTAAGTCCGCGGAGATTTAAGTTGGAAAATGAATCATTTCCCTTCCTGGAACAGCTTATAGCAAAAGCTTAGTTCACAGTCTCCATACATGGTTGCAAGCACTTGCTGGAACCCCAAATCCTAAAGCTGTCTCTGGTTCCCGCTCGTTCCACATCCACCGGCTGTGCAGAGGCATGGGCACCCGGGTTGAAACTCGGCCGGAGCCCAGGCTCTGGCCCGGGCTGAGACTGCCCCCGAGCTTGCTACTTCTGCTCTTATCTCTCACTTCTTAGATACTTCTTTCCTGGAATTTTAGGAAGGAAGAAGCATGGATTTTTTATTCATGCTTACCATAATAACTAACAGGAGAAAGCTCCTTGGACAGTACATATGTGCTTTCAAGTGCTTTGTGAGGCAATTTTTTCACCTAGTAAGATCTACTAATCCACTACGAAGTGCTTCTTTCTCTAACAGGTCTTCTTGGACTTCTCAGTTTAAAATAGGCTGCCCCATTTTCTTCTCATATCACAGTTTTCAAGTAATTAATTACTCTGTTCATTATAAATTAAGAACACACAATATACATGTATATAGGACCATGGATTAAATCAGGACCTCACACATGCATGTGTGAGCTCATACTACTGAGCTACTGAGTCACATACTAACTCTGTTATTTTTTTTAATGACTGTTCCTTCATCAGATTGTACTTTCTATGGTCAAGAATTATGTGTTTTGGTCCTCCGATATATACCTTCTATCATTGTTTGGTGGGTGATAAGTGATTAAATTAAAAGAACCAAGTGCCTTCCATGGGTTTGAAATGATAGGTAGCTAATACATAGGTTTAGAGCACTGACAAATACCAGGTTGTTTTCTAACTTTTTACTATATGATCCCTCTTATTACTCTTTTGGGGGTGGGTAACATGGTTGTACTTAGGGCTTATTCCTCACTCTGCATTCATGGATCACTTCTAGCAGGGACAGGAAGATAACATGAGGTGTCAAGAATCAAACCCAGGTCGGAGGCATAAAAGGCAAGTGCTTTTTTTCACTGCACTACTTCTTTGGCCTATACTTACTACCTCTAATCAAATTTACTTATTGAAGCATAACATCCAAATCATAATTCTATAGCTTGATAGATGAACATGAAGTAGCCACGTGGTGTGTCTCCCGCCTAAAAAGGGAATAGAATTTTCTTCAGAGCCCCAGAAGCACCCAACCTGCTCATACTTCACCTCTCAGTCCTATCTAGTGGTATCAGTTTCCTGAATTACAAGACCATAGATGAGTTTTTGTTTGTTTCAGCTTTATATAAGTAAAATAATGCTGGAGCTATAGCATAGAGGGTAGGGCATTTGCCTTGCACACAGCTAACCCGGGTTTGATTTCTCCGTCCCTCTCAGAGAGCCTGGCAAACTACTGAGAGTATCCTGCCCGCATGGCAGAGCCTGACAAGCTCCCCATGGTGCATTTGATATGCCAAAAACAGTAACAACAAATCTCACAATGGAGATGATACTGGTGCCCGCTCTAGCAAATCAATGAACAATGGGACGACAGTGCTACAGTGCTATGAGTTTTTAAAATGTCTGGCTTTATTCTGCTCATCCTGTTTCTTAAGTTCTATATTGTGTGTAACTGTAATTCTTTAGGTCTTGTTGTCTAGCAGTCTTTTATACAAACACAGTACAAACTTCTTTCAGTTTGTTCTAATTAGATACTTGGGTTATCTATGTGGCAGATCAGTATAAACAATGATGCTATGAATACTTTTGAATATGTCATGTGGGTGTATTTCCGCTTGGTAAAATACTGGGATCTAATTATTTGTCATTTTTTCCCCAATATGTTCAGCTTTGAAAGGTGCTGTCCTGCCTCCCCGACAAGCTGTCCCCATCGCTCGGCCAGATCTGCTCCGTCTTCCTCACCCCCACTATGGTGGCCTCTGACACCACGACCTGTCCCTGCCGGTGCCGCTTCTGACACCTGGGCGTCGGGGGGTTGCTGCTGTTGAAGGACTGCTAACAGTTCTGCAAGGGTGAGCGGCTCTTGTCGCGGAACATGCGGTAGGTGGTGGAGCTCGGGGACACGCGGCTGGACTGGCCTGAGGAAAAGTCCTCCTCGCTGGACGTGAGGTTCTCATTGGAGCTGCAATCTGGAGTGTAGCCCCCTCTGCTGTCCTCGAAGCTCCGCGGGAGTAGGACTTGCGGGGTCACGTGAGGCGTCGCTCCTGCTCCGATGTGCTCTGGCTGCGCTGGAGCGGGTCCCCTTGCCCTCCCCTTCCCCCATAAGGCGCCCCGTAGATGCTCTGGTAGGGATGCTCAGCTGCGGCCAGGGGGCAAGTGTCTTAGCCACTGTGCTATCACTCCAGCCCAAGCTTGGACTCTTGACCCCTTTCCCTGCTCCCCCCTCTACCCGTCTCTTGGTAGCCCCCTATGTTGTTATCAGCCCTCAGAGAGTCCCTCATCTTTATCCCACTCTAAATGCTGATTGGGGTGCAAGGGAAAATGTGTTGTTGTTTTTTTTTTTTTAACCAGGAAACAATGCAGTATCACCCACATTTGCCCATGTAGCACAGCAGGTAGGGCGTTTGCCTTGCACACAACCAACCTGGGTTCGATTCCTCCATCCCCCTCGCAGAGCCCGGCAAACTACTGAGAGTATCTCGCCCGAATGGCAGAGCCTGAAAAGCTCCCCATGGTGCATTTGATATGCCAAAAGCAGTAACAACAAGTCTCACAATGGAGACGTTACTGGTGCCCGCTCGAGCAAATTGATGAACAACAAATGACAGTGCTACAGTGCTATGTTCAGGTTTAGTGGATATTTCCTATGGCTTTCAAAAAATGGTTATTTTAAGAGGGGGGTTAGTGAGAAGCCCTTCCTTCTCCAAGGGACCCAGCCCCAGAAGCCGACCTCCACAACCCAACCACCACCACACTTCAGGCCGCTTTCCACACACTCAAGCCGAGCCTCACGCATGAGTGAACGTATTCCTGGGCACATCATAAGACACTCCCTACCCATTTTCCTTAGTTACCACACCATACTTGATGGGGTTCAGACAGTGGGCAACAAATCATAGAGGGAAATATATATATATGTATATATACACACATATATGCCTATATACATATATTCAGAAATATATACCAAAGCTCATATCATCCAAACTTTAACAACATGTTAGTGATATCCTTTGGAATGTCTTATGGCTCCTGCCAAAATAGAACAACCTTCACACTGTTTTCTAAAAATAAATAAATAAATAAATAAATTTTAAAAATGGTTGTTTTAAGAATTTATGCTCCCACTGCCAGTGTGAGAACTCTGGTTGTTCTCTTGGCACACATTTGATGTTATCATATTTAATTCCAGACATCTAGTAGGTATGAGTGGTTCTCACTGTGGTTAACTTTGCATTTATCTAATAACAAATTAGTCAAATAGTTTATTGAAAAACTAATAGCTTTCTAACTTTATTCTTCTCTGAAGTAACTATTTATTTCTCTTTGAAAAGAAATTAAAGTTTTTTTAAAAAAACTTGCTATTAATAGACATTCTTTGTATATCCTGGAGACTAGTAATCTCTTCTCTCTCTCTCTCTCTCTCTCTCTCTCTCTCTCTCTCTTTCTCTTTCTCTTTCTCTCTCTTTTTGTTACAATGTCCCAGTGACTCATTACAATGACTTTTTACACAGGTAGACACTGAGGTCAGGAAGGTTAAGTAACTTGTTCAAAAACATGAAAGTTACTAGGATATACAAATTTTTCCTTCTTTCCAGTGGCATACAATCTATTTAAGTTGGGGAAAGAGTACTCACAGAAGGATTAGTGATAATTCTAAATCTTAGAATTGCAGGAATGGTGCAGGCTAGGAAGGTACAGCAATTAAAGGATCAGCGTGAGCTCCCTGACAGAGGCTGGAGTCAGTATCGGACTTAAGGACTGAAATAATTGAGGAAGTAGAGAGGAAATGGAAGCATATTTCAGAGAAGGTGAAACAAAAGGCATGTGTGATATGGAGGTAATAACATAACTAATGTAATGACGTTGGGAAGGAGGTGATGACGTTGAAGTGCTCTTTGTACGGCTTTATGGTTTAGGACTGTGTCCTTCTGCAGGGCAGGCACTGTACTTTTTCCCTTCACCAAGATATGTTCAATGCCCTCCACAGTGCACGGCATATAGGAAGTGCTCAATGAACATGTTTAGATAATTTTTTTTTGCACAAATTTCTTCTAAAAATGTTCCTTTCAACCTAGTAGAATAGATCAGAGATGATTTAGGTGAGGTTTGTTAAAAGATGACCAGCCTGATGACCTCAGAAAGATTTCTACAGAAACTAGTTATAAATTGTAATTAGAGGGGGGTGGATAGAGACAGTATGATTAATTCAGATTTGATACTTAGAAAAGTGCCAGGTGTCACGGAGAGGTTTTGAAAGGAGAGATGAGGAAATGAGGAGTGGAACGGAAACAAGAGAACTAGCTAAGAGGCTGTTGCAGTGGTACCAAAATTCATTTATTTAGTTAACAAAATATCTATAGAATCATAGTGTACTTCTGTTGCATGTAGGTTAGCAGGAGGTGTAGGATAGGAAACTGAGTTAAATATGGATCTGAGGAGCCATTAGAGGATTTTCAGTCTGAGAAGAGAGCTAAGGCAAGCACACGGATCATTTTAATTCAAGAAAGAATGTTCAAAAAAACAAGACTTTTTGAAGTTCTGAGGAAGACAACTTTACGGGGACATCAGAGAAAATCAAAGTGGTATTCAACAATAGTGACTCTGTATGCCTCTGCCTTCCTGTCCCTCATCTTGTCATGCCACTTTGTCTTATCACCTGGAATTACCTTGTTTATATATTGTTGTAGCTTGTTATTTGTCTCTCCCCACCCTCATTAGAATACAATCTCGAAGATGAAGAGTACTTATTTGTTTTATCATTTCTGCATACCACTGCCTCACCCAATGAAATGCAATTAACATGGATTTTTTCAATAAAGATTTAATAAAGAATGAATAAAGTGGTATTTTTTTTTTTGCTTTTTGGGTCACATCCGGCGATGCACAGGGGTCACTCCTGGCTCTACACTCAGGAATTACCACTGGCGGTGCTCAGGGGACCATATGGGATGCTGGGAATCGAACCTGGGTCAGCCGTGTTCAAGGCAAAGGCCCTACCCACTGTACTATCACTCCAGCCCCGATTCCAAGCTTTAAGTTATGAAACCTGATAGAATGGGAATGGAAAAAATAATGGAAGAAGAAAAGCTGAAAAGATAAGCTAATTAATTGTTTGGCAGACTTGAAATCTTGTGAGGATTTGTATAAAGAGGATTGAAATGCAGTTAAATATGAATGAGATTAATTAAGACTCATCAGGGTAGGGGCCAGAGTAATGGTACAGCTGGTAGGGTCCTGCACAGCAAGTGTGTCCTGCATGTGGCCTTCCTTGGTTCAATGCCTGGCACCCCATATGTCCCCTGAGCCCTTCAGGAATGATCCCTGTGTATAGAGCCAGGAGTAATCCCAGAGCCAGGAGTAATCCCTGAGCACTGTGGGTATGGCCCCCAAATAAACAAACAGTGGATACAGACTCATCAGTGTAGAAGAGATACAGTGATTTGAACCTAAGATGGGTTTTCAAGAGTCTAGAGAAAGTAGAGCCTGTGGAAATAGTCCCAAGAACTGAATAAGAAGGATCCACAGAGAGTTTGTTTTTTTTTGTTTTTTTTTTGGGGGGGGTCACACCCGGCGATGCACAGGGGTTATTCCTGGCTCTTCACTCAGGAATTACCCCTGGTGGTGCTCAGGGGACCATATGGGATGCTGGGATTAGAACCCGGGTCAGCCACGTGCAAGGCAAACGCCCTACCCGCTGTGCTATCGCTCCAGCCCCATCTTTTTTTTTTTTTTGGTCACAGAGAGTTTTGACTCAGTCATCAGTGCTTACTGCATCAAAGAGAATATTAGAGACTTGGCTTATAGAGGGAAATGTCCCCTTCAAAGGAAGAGTTTTTGGGCCTACTGACTGTGATCCTGAGGTCTCCTAACCCATTTTGGCACCAGAGCAGATTCTTGCAGCCATGCATTTTGACTGCGAACTGAACTACAACCTCGTGCAGCCCGGGGAGGGATTTTTTTCCCTCTCCACCCCATTTTTCTGAGCGAAAATGGCGGCAGCGGCAGCAGCCACGCGGTGAGAGCCACCCTCTAAGACCCCTACACCAGGAGGTAGGACTTTCTTTAGTGACGTAGCCTGTAGGTGATCCTGGGAGGGGAGGTGTTCCCGGCGCGCCTTCCGCCCAGAGATGAACCAAGAGCCGCGGCACGAGAAGCAGAGCCTCCCGCCTACTGACTGTGATCCTGAGGTCTCCTAACCCATTTTGGCACCAGAGCAGATTCTTGCAGCCATCCATTTTGACTGTGAACTGAGCTAAAGTATTAGAAACCCAAAACCGCGCGGCCGCTATCGCGGCCGCGCGGGCTCAAAGTCTTCACTTTTACCAAGGAAGAGAAATTATTAGATGATGCTTATTCAGCAGGCCTGATTGTTGGGGAAAATTTCCAATCAACAATAGTGAGTTCTGTATGGAAATATGAAATGTACTCAATATATAGAGAGAATAATGGGAATATCATCAACTACTTAGATGGGGGTGGGGTGGGAGGGGGGTGTATTGGGGTTCTTGGTGGTGGAACGGGTGCACTGGTGAAGGGATGGTGGTTTAATCAGTATTTGACTGTGACTTAAACCTGAAAGCTTTGTATTTTTTTTTGTTTTCACGGTGGTTCAATAAAATATTTCTTTAAAAAAAAAAAAAAAAGGAAGAGTTTTTGTAGGTGGTGGCACTTTTTCTTTTCTTTTTAAAAAAATTTTTTTTTTTAATCGAATCACCATGTGGAAAGTTACAAAGCTTTCAGGCTTAAGTCTCAGTTATACAATGCTCAAACACCCATCCCTTCACCAGTGTACATATTCCACCACCAGGAACCCCAATATACCTCCTCACACCCCGCCCCCACCCCACCTGTGTAGCTGATAAATTTCACTTTACTTTTCTCTTTACTTTGATTACATTCAATATTTCAACAAAAACTCACTATTATTGTTTGGAGTCCCCTCTCTCCAAAGTCAGACCTGTTGAAAAGGAAGCATTTGATAATTTGTTTTCCATTGCTGACAATGAAGATATATGAGGTCTTGGACTTCTGTATTTTAGTATTTTAGTAACTAAGTCCAGGGAAATTTCTGCCAGAAATTGCATCATTGCAAGCTCGTACATCCCTTTTGTGGTCATCATAAGATGGTGACCAGGGCTCAGTTCACAGTCTAGAGACATTTCTGCAAGAAGCTGCTGGTGCCCAAAGTAGTTTAGCTGCCCTCCGGGGCCATGGTGGTGCAGCAGCGGAGAGGCCTCACACGTGCGGCAGCCAGGGTTACATCTCAACAGAGAGTGGAGCTGGTACCACCCCTGTCCCGAGATCACCCTGGTGTCCCACTGCTGCAGGCTCACACCTCCCTTTTGTGGTCGTCCTAAGATGGCAGCCGGGGCTCAGTTCACAGTCTAGAGACATTTCTGCAAGAAGCTGCTGGTGCCCAAAGTAGTTTAGCTGGCCTCCAAGGCCATGGTCGTGCAGCAGCGGAGAGGCCTCACATGTGCGGCCGCCGGGGTTACATCTCGGCAGAGCTGGCACTTTTTCTTGATCTTGTGTTGGGGAGACAGTGGAGGACAGAGAGAAGAGGAGAAACATAAGATAATCGCAAATGCGAAGAAAATATCTAAAGACTTTTTATTCAGAGTGCTGGTGTATGAACCTTGAGATAAAAAGTTATTGTTTATTTTTTATTGTAGCTTAGGTAACATGGTTACAATATGTTGACTTTGATAGTTTTGTTGAACAAAGATACTGCCCCTCCGTCCCACTGAAGTACTGAAGATTTTCTACTAAGGTCCTTCTATCTTTTCTAGTATATCTTTTCCTTCCAACACAGACTGCTTGGTTTTGCAACAAAGACCACGAGCTTGACTGAATTTGATAGTCTATTCCCTTTGTTTATCTACATACCATAGATAAGTGAGATCATCAAATATTTGTTATTCTCCCTCTGATTTTACTTCTTTATTTTATTTAAACCAGTTTTATTTAGCTACTAGGATTTGCAATATTATTAGTTGTAATTTTCACAGCAGGTAGAGCATTTGCTTTACACGCAGCCAACCCAGATTTGATTCCTCTGCCCCTCTCGGAGAGCCCGGCAAGCTGCCAAGAGAATCTTGCCCGCATGGCAGAGCCCGGGAAGATACCCTTGTCATATTCGATATGCCAAAAACAGTAACAAGTCTCACAATGGAGACATTACTGGTGCCTGCTCGAGCAAATCAATGACAGTGATACAGTGATACATCATTCCAACATCACACCCATCACCAGAGAGCCTGCCTCCTTCCACCCGTGTCCCAAGGGCCGCTTCCTCCCTCTTCATACACCCTTAATTCCATAGACAAAATCTTCAGTTCTGAAGACTTGACCATTTGTTATTCCCTTTTTAAAATATTTTATTTGGATAGAAAACAATGTTCCACTTTTTATCTCATATTTGGAATAGATCTCTCTCTTGTTTTTTTATTACTGTAAAAATGGTGATATCTACAGATATAGGTGAATAAAACTGGTCTCCTGGAATTTCAGAACACTGTAAATTAATGATAAATTGATAAAGTAAATTTTTTAAAAAACGATTTTTTACAGTTACATACATTTTTAAACTTAATATTATGAATAATTCTATAATACATTTTAAGACTTGTATGAGATAGATAGCACTGTAGCACTGTCATACTGTTGTTCATTGATTTGCTCGAGCGGGCACCAGTAACGTCTCCATTGTGAGACTTATTGTTACTGTTTTTGCAATTGAATAAGCCATGGGTAGCTTGCCAGGCCCTGTCATGAGGACAGGATACTCTCGGTAGCTTGCTGGGCTCTGCGAGAGGGACGGAGGAATCAAACCCGGGTCGGCCACGTGCAAGGAAAAGCCCTACCCACTGTGCTAGTAAGAGTGTGGTATCTCTTCTTATCAGTTTAATATGAGATAAATTCTACAAATACAAAATTTTGTATGAATGAAGAGAGTTAGGAAAATATAAGGGTATAAGCTGAATAGGTCTCCTGAAGTAAAAAAAGTGTGTTTTATCCTAGTAAAGGGAATAATAGCTTAATGTTAGGGAATACTATATTATTGTTACTGCTTAAGTATCTATTAATAAGTAAAGGATTGTAATAAAAACTGCTATGGATGTAAAAACAATTGATAGTATATGTAACATTTGATATAAATTAAATGTTAATTTATTATTATGAATGTATATAATCCCTTAGGATAGGAATGAACAAACCTTTCTTAATCTAATAGGGGACCACCATAAGTGCTATGAGTAAGTGCCATATTTAAAGCCAAATGCTGAGGAATTTGTCTTGTCTTTTAAAAAAGCTCCCATTAATTCTACTCACAAGACTGGTTTCAAGGTTATAATTTTCTAAGCTACTGCCTGTCCCTGAAGCTTGCATCATTCCTTCAGATCTGAAGGATAATTTAGTTGGGTAGAGTATTCTTGGTGACATGTTCATTTCATTGAGTTTTTGTACTGTATCCCCCTTTCTCTTCTGTCTTGTAATGGTCACTGGATAGATATCTATAAGCCAGAAGAGAATGGAGGCATATAGTACAAAACTCAGTTACAGACATGCTGTGTATCTTACAAGTTTTCCTTTGTATGTAACTCTCATTTTTGATCTTGTGCTTTCATTATTGTCTCTATCTTTGGATTTTGTCATTCTGAATACAATGTGTCTTGGAGTCTTTCTATTTGGGTCTATTTTCTTTGGGGCCCTTTGGGCCTCTTATATTTGGTTGCATGTATTACTCAACTCTTGAAAATTCTTATCACTGATTTCTTGAATTATTGTTTTCTTTTTCTTTAAAATTAAAAAAATAATTGAGTCACAGTGAGATACACAGTTGCAAAGCTATTCATGATCAGGTTTCAGTCATACAATGATCCAACACCCATCCCTCTACCTTTGTCCATTTCCCATGACCAGTGACCCTAGTTTTTCTCCATCCACCCCCACGTGATTCTATGGCAGGCTCTCTCTCTCTCTCTCTCTCTCTCTCTCTCTCTCTCTCTCTCTTCTCCCCTCTCTCGCCCCCCCAGCCTTTCTGAGCTCTATGGTCTGCAAAACAGATACTGAGAGGTTATTATATACAAAATATAAGATATTTTGTTTCTTTACCTATTTTCATCTTGAACTATTGTTTCATCATTGCATTTACCTTCCTGTTCTACAGGGACTCCAATAGTTGTTATACTGTCCCTTTTGAATTCATCCCACAGTTCTCTGGTTTGCTGTTTATTTCTTTCAGACGTTGATTTCTAAAGGTTTCCTCCATCTCATCTCGAATTGCCTCTGTTTTTTTCTTCAACTGTGTTATTCTGCTGCTCAGAACTTCTACTGAATTTTTTTATATTACCTACCATACTTATCATTTGTGCTTGTAGTTTTCTCATTTCAGATCTTATTTTTTCTTGTGCTTTTCTGACTACCTGTGCCATTATTTTTTTGAATTCATTTAACATCCTTACCATGGTGTCACAAAAGTACTTATCTGAGGATTTAAGGAACCAGATGTTGCTGGTCATGCTTTCTATGTTATGTTTTCACTCACTGAAGTTGGCGGGCTTCTGTGTGTCCTCCCTATGTGTGTGAGCTGCTTTTGCTATGTTGAGGGTGAGTCACTGTAGTCAGTTCCCTGGGACTGTCTGAGAACAGTCTTTTTTTTTTTTTTTAAAGAAATATTTTATTGAACCACCGTGAAAACAAAAAAAATACAAAGCTTTCAGGTTTAAGTCACAGTCAAATACTGATTAAACCACCATCCCTTCACCAGTGCACCCGTTCCACCACCAAGAACCCCAATAAACCCCCCTCCCACCCCACCCCCCATCTAAGTAGCTGATGATATTCCCATTATTCTCTATATATATTGAGTACATTTCATATTTCCATACAGAACTCACTATTGTTGATTGGAAATTTTCCCCAACATCAGGCCTGCTGAATAAGCATCATCTAATAAATTCTCTTCCTTGGTAAAGGTGAAGACTTTGAGTCCGCGCGGCCGCTGTTGCGGCCGCGCGGTTTTGGGTTTCTAATATTTTAGCTCAGTTCACAGTCAAAATGGATGGCTGCAAGAATCTCTCTGGTGCCAAAATGGGTTAGGAGACCTCAGGATCACAGTCAGTAGGCGGGAGGCTCTGCTTCTCGTGCCGCGGCTCTTGGTTCATCTCTGGGCGGAAGGCGCGTGAGAACAGTCTTGGTATTGCTCTTTGTCCTTCCCTGACTGTGTTAGGGAAGGAAAAATAACTTTATTTTAAAAATTTATTAGATATACTTCCAATCACAGTGACACTGTGAACAGTATAAACGTTGATGAGGAGGTGTCATGTGGCCACATATTTAGGAGCTGTGGATATGGACCCTTGAAATGGCGGGGTAGGGCATGAGGGTCTCTTGAAATGTTAAGTAAAATAAATCAGAGAGATTTCCAAGAGGCTCATATACACTGAATCTCTGCTCACTGACACACCCTACCAGGAAATATATTATTTATAGTTCCCTACCGGAAATAACCTGTTAAAATATTGGTCTCATATTCTGCCGATACCCACCTATTAAGCTTTAAATGGGACAGAACACGAGGGCAAGGCTTGTGCCTTCCATGTGGTGGATGCTAGTTCAGATTCCAGCACTGCATTTGGTGCCCCAAAGCACTGCCAGCAGCGATACCTGAGAGCAGAAGCAGGAGTCAACCCAGAACACTTCTGGGTGTGGCCCCCACACCAATAAATAAATAGGATAATATTTGTATTTGCAGCCATTTAAATCTTGAGGTAAGACATTATTTAATTAAATAAATCTTTCATTTATCCTACCTCATAATTTTTAAGTGTTGTGTCATTCTGTAGTATATAAAAACCAGAATTTAATTAACCATTCATGTAATGATGCTTATTTTATTTAGGAGATTTCTGGTGGTTGTTATCTTTAATATTCAGTGACTGCTATCTTTTTAAAAATTTTAAAAAATTTATTCTTTTATTGAATCACCATGTGGAAAGTTACAAAGCGTTCAGGCTTAAGTCTCAGTTATACAGTGCTCGAACACCCATCCCTTCACCAGCGCACATATTCCACCACCAAGAATCACAGTATACCTCCCCCCCACCAACCTCCCCAGCCCCCCACCCCGCCTGTGTAACTGATAAATTTCACTTTACTTTCACTTTAATTTGATTACATTAAATATTTCAACAAAAAATCACTATTATTGTTTGGAGTTTCTCCCCCCTAAAGTCGGACCTGCTGAAAAGGGAGCATTTGATAATTTGTTTTCCATTGCTGAGAATGAAGAGATATGAGGTCGAGTGGCCGCACTAGTGGCCGCACGGTTTTGGATTTCTGTATTTTAGTAACTAAGTCCAGAGAAATATCTGCCAGAAATTGCATCATTGCAAGCTTGTACCTCTCAGCTACTTTATATTCCACATATGAGTGCAACCTTTCTATGTCTGTCTCTTTCTTTCTGACTCATTTCACTCAACATGATACTTTTCATGTTGATCCACTTATATGCAAATTTCATGACTTCATGTTTTCTGACAGCTACATAGTATTCCATTGTGTAGATGTACCAGAGTTTCTTTAACCAGTCACCTGTTTGGGGGCACTCTGGTTTTTTCCAGATTGTGGCTATTGTAAACAGTGCTGCAATGAACATAGAAATGCAGATGTCATCTCTACTATACCTTTTTGCCTCTCTGGGATATATTCCCAGGAGTGGTATTGCTGGGTCAAATGGGAGCTCAATTTCTAATTTTTGAGAATCAAGCTCAATTTCTAATTTTTTGAGAATCGTCCATATTGTTTTCCAAAAGGGCTGAGCCAGTTGGCATTCCCACCAGCAGTGAAGGAAAGTCCCTTTCTCCCCACATCCACACCAACAGTGGTTGCTTTTGTTTTTTGGGATTTGGGCCAGTTTCTGTGGTGTGAGATGATATCTCATTGTTGTTTTGATCTGCATCTCCCTGATGATTAGTGATGTTGAACATTTTCTCATGTCCCTCTCAGCCATTCGGATTTCTTCTTTGGGAAAGTTTTTGTTCATTTCATCACCCCATTTTTTGATCGGGTTGGCAGTTTTCTTCTTGTGGAGTTCAACCAGTGCATTGTATATCCATGATATCAACCCTTTATCAGATGGGTACTGCATAAATATCCTTTCCCATTCTGTAGATTGTCTTTGTATTTTGGTCACTGTTTCTTTTGAGGTGCAGAAACTTCTTAGTTTGAGATAGTCCCATTTATTTATCTCTGTTTTCACTTGCTTGGTCAGTGGTGTGTCAGCTTTGAAGATACCGTTGGCTTCAATGTCGTGGAGGGTTTTGCCGATCTTGTCTTCAATGTACCTTAGGGATTCTGGTCTGATGTTGAGGTCTTTAATCCATTTTGATCTGACTTTTGTACATGGTGATAGGTGGAGGTATAAGCCCATTTTTTTGCATGTAGCTGTCCAGTTTTGCCAGCACAGTTTGTTAAACATGCTTTCCTTGCTCCACTTCACATTTCTTGCTCTCTTATCAAAGATTTGATGATTATATATTTGGGGGTGTGTGTCAGAGTATTCAACCCTGTTCCATTGGTCTGCAGCTCTACTTTTGTTCCAGTACCATGCTGGAAGAGTTGGAAGTTGGGGAGGTTGATTCCTCCCATTTTCTTTTTCCCAAGAATTGCTTTGACTGCTATCTGTATAAATGAAGCTTTATGTACATTTATGTACATTTCTGATTATTTCATTGTAATGCCACCTAAGGAACTTTTAAAATATCTCTGTGCACTTTAACAAATTGCCTTCTGGGAAGATTATGCTCATTTACATGGCTTTAACCTGACTGCAGAAGGTAGTGTTCCCACACTCAATAGCACTGTGCTCTTATTAAAGCAAACACACAAACAATAGCCTTACTATTGAATATGGGGGTAAACTTTGGAGCTAACATTTTCTTAAAATTTAGTTAAGATTCCATATAATTATTAACCACCGTAAAAGCTTCTTTTGTGAATTTATTATTCATGACTACTAAATTTGTTTTTGGTTTAAATGTATATTTCTAAGTTGCTTGCCTATGAGATTGCTTAGTTTGTGCTCTCATATATTTTTTCTTTGTTTCTGTGTGAATTGTCTCATGTATTTCTCTTACTTAAGGAAAAATATGCATTCATGTTTGATGGCAGAATGAAAAGAGCTGAAAATCTTGGTGGGAGAAGAAATGTAGAAGATCTTTGGATTCTGGAAGTGATATGAGTTGAAGGAGAAGTAAATTGAGCCTTGAAGGCAGTCTTCAGTAAGAGATGGTATTTATATTTCAAGGAACAATGCATCATCTCTATTTTATTATTAGAGAGCATCATCCTTTAATTATATTCTTTTGAAAAGCATACAAATCACTGAGATTTAAAACATTTTTTAATTTACTTTTATTTTTTATTAGTGAATCACCATGAGGTACAGTTACATACTTACAAACGCTCGTGTTTGCATTTCAGTCATACAATGATTGTTTACCCATCCCTCCACCAGTGCACATTTTTCTTCACCAATGTTTCCAGTACCCCTTCCACCACCCCCACCCCATCTCCCCCCACCCCACCCTGCCTCTGTGGCAGGGAATTCCCTTTTGTTCTCTCTCCTTTTGGGTTTTGTGGTTTGCAATAGAGGTATTGAGTGGCCATCATGTTCGGTCTATGTCTACTTTAGGCATGCATCTTTCAACCCGAGCAGGTCTTCCTAACACCCTTTACTTGGTGTTCCCTTCTCTATCTGAGATGCCTTTTCCTCCAGCATATAAGGCTGGTTTCCAAGTCATGGAGCAGACCTCCTGGTCCTTAACTGAGATTATTTTTGTTTCTAGTTAATATATCTAGGGCTACATGGAAAACAAAGGTTAAAAAAACAAACCAACAGAAGATTGATCATTAGTTTCTTTAATTATAAATTTTAATTAATACTCTTAAATTTTTTTTTTTTTGCTTTTTGGCTCATATCCAGCAATGCTCAGGGATTATTCCTGGGCCTGTGCTCAAGAATTACTCCTGGTGGTGGTGCTTGGGGGACTATATGGTAGCCGGGGATTGAACCCAGATCAGCTGAGTGCAAGGGGCCCTACGCACTGTACTATCGCTTTGGCCCTTAATTAGTACTCTTACTCAGAAAATCATTTGTAAATATGTTGTAGATAGTGGATGGTTAGCTACAAGAATTTCTTTTGAATCTTTTTCTTTTAGATTTAAATTCCCTCTCTCCTTCATAATTCCTTTGATGGCATATTAAGACACAAATCCTGAAAGGCTAAGAATGGATTTTTAATAACTATTGAATAAAAGAGTGAATCTATGATATGAATTAAGTTGTACTTAGATATGAGCAAGGTCATAAATTTAATTGGGTGACATAAAATCATAGTTATTTTAAGTTATAGTAATGACTGAATTTATTTTAAGAGGTAAAATTTTAGGGCAACCTTGAAATACATGTAAAATGCCATAAAACAGAAAAATCTACAGCTATGAATTAATAATACTTTCGGATAATATATCTCATACATCCCACAACCAACACTTTTTTAAAAGCCAACAAATAATTTGAAGAAATGACACCTGTAGGCATGGAAGGGATTTTTCTATTTTTAGTGACAAATTGTGACAAATGGTTTCATAAGAAAATCCATTTTGGTATTTAGAAGTAACATCATATGGTAGGACATATGTGTGGTATGACATTTCTTTGGTAGTAATACTTACTGGTGAATATTTTATTATTTGTTCTTGCAAAAAAATCAGGGTAGGAATTTAAAGTCGTATTAATAAGCTTTTGAATGTGCATGTATATTTGTGAAAGTTGAGATGATGGGGAGGGAAGAATCTGGGGATGCTGAGATGCATAGGGTTCCTTAGAAATTCTTCTCATGGGGTAATGATAAATCACTTTGTACTTTGTTTTGCTTGCTTCTATTTGTGATACTGACTTCTCTCTATAAGGCCCTGCTTAACCTCTCGGGCCTGGGTAGATGCTGCTTTCTATATATCCTCCTTATCCTCATCAAAAAGAAGTTCCTTAGTGCACTGTTGTGAAACTTGGCTGTCACCAGTGAGTGATACATCTGATGGGTTGTTCCGAAGCCCAGGGCTTGATGACTTGACTGGCAGAGCTTGATTTTGATCTTGGGTTATATCTCTTTGCTGCAGTACATTTTTCTGCAGGTACATGTACAGTGGGTTGGAATAGACAGTTCCCTTCTCCATAGAAAAGGATGGTTGGTCCTTCTGTGTCATCTCTTTCAGATCTGATTGGGAGACTGAAGAATTATGTCCTTTGTTGAGTGACTCTTGCTGGACATCTTCTTTCAATGCTTGGCGACTTTCTTTCTCCTTCCATGTTGCAGGTTCTTGTGTTTCAAGGTGTGTCTTGGAAGAGGCTGAATTGTTCTCATTTATGCTTTTTACTAGATTTTTTTTAATATTTGGTGTCTCACCTTCATCTTCTCTGGTACTTGCAATCAGGACCTGTATCTCTTTTCTGCTGTTTTCCTTTGCAGCAAGCTCTGTAACAGAAAACTGATCTGTCAAGTCCTTCTCTAGGGCACCTGGCACCTCCATTTTCAAGGACTTTGTGTTTTTACCTTCTTCTAAGGACTCCTGACACTCTAAGTATCTACTGGACTCCCTGGCTGGTCCTGGGTCTTTGGTCCCTGAGCTCTGATTATTCTGGTGCTTTACATCTACAGGCAGTCTCTGTTCCTCAGTGAGCTGCTCATCCTCTTCTCTGTCTGAGTGTACCACTATCTCCTGAGTGACATTTTCCTCATCTTGTGTTACCTGTTCCTGGGTGTCTGGGTTACTATTCCGATTTTCTTGGACAGACTCTCCAAGGGCATCTGCTGGTCTCTGGGACTTCCCTTGCACAGACAGGTTGCTTGTTTCTGAGCTGCTGTTTCTAGCCTTTGGAACCGGACTGCTGCAAGTTTTAGAAGACCTCTCATCAATCTTTGTGACAGTTGGCTCATGATCCTGTCCCTGGTAACCACCATCTTCATTGACAGACTTGTCACTTGTCTGGTCAGTCCTCTCATTTTTAGTTCCTGACTTGTTCTCAAGTGGCTCCAACTCTTGTTTTCGGTCTCTTGGTCCCAAGGCTCCTGCTGCTGCTGCAAGAGCATGCTCATCGCTCAAAGTCTCTGCTTTGCTTTTCTCAGCAAGTCTTGCCCCTTCTGCTGGAACTGCTACTCTTTCAATTTCAGGATGGTTTTTCTTTCTTCCTTCTAGGCTTAATTCTTGTGCCATAGAACATTTCTGAGTATCCCTTTCTTTAAGTGATTCCTGGTGTTCCTGGTACTTCTGTGTTTGGTCTACCAAGCCTAGTGGCTGAGTTTTTCTCTCACTTTCTCTTTGCTCTTCTATTCCACAGACATCAGGATCTCTCCTTTCTTTCCTTTTCCCTCTAACATCAGGTGTTTCTGAAGCACTTCTGCCACCACCTTGGACTGGCAGTTCCTTTGTTTTTTGTGCTGGAGGTTCTTGAATTTCAGAGTCTGTATCAGCACCATAAGCTGAATTTTTTGTCTCAGATGGGGTCTTTTTGGCTTCTTCAGTCTCACTTTTTTTTCTCTTATCCTCAGGCTCAGTCAATTTCTGTGTCAGACATGACTTCTGGGCAATAGTTTGTTCTGACCTGAGGTCATCCTTTTCCTGTACTGCTTGTATTTTATTGTGTTCCTTAACATTCATTTCAAGGTCAGCTTCCTGATCTCTAAATGGCTTTTGTGTTGTTGCTTCTTGTGGAGAACTTTGGATGCCCAAGTTTCCTCCCTTTCCTCCAAACTGCTGTCTTGTCTCCCAGTCACTTTGTCCCCTGCCTGGTTCATTTCTCTCCCCAGGAATCTCCTTATCCTGTCCTACCTGCTTTGTGGAACTGCCAGTGTGTCCTGCTGTTGCCTTATTTGTCTCAAGTTGAACCTCATTGTTTTCTCCTGTATGTGCTTCTTGGGAACCGTCTTGGCTCTGTTCTTCTACCAAATGTTGGTTCCTATGAACACTGATCCAAGATAATTCTTCTGGCAATCTGCAAGTCTTGATATCTCCCTGCTGCTCTGCTCTGTTGTATTCATCTTCTCCCCTTTCATCAGGGCTCAGCTGAGTTGATGATTCTGTCCCTGAAGGAAGCTGCTCTTTGTCTTGCATGGTCAAAATTTCTTTTGTCATCTGACAAGTTCTAGTGTTTGTCTGCAGAACCACATCATCTGGCTTTTCTCCTGATTTAGACATTGGTCTTGCCTCTGAATTTAATAATGATTGTATGTCAAGATAACAAAGGTTCAATAGATTGAAAATTGCAAGAAGAAATTCTTCAAAAGTGATGTTGCCATCACTATCAATATCCAGAAGGTCTAACTTCCTCTCCACAGCATGAATAACAGATGGCTGCATAAAGACAAATAAGAAATCAGCCAGATTATAAGTGCCCTGAGTATATGTATGCTCCCCAGAATCCTCTTTGGTTTTTTTACTCTAGTCCTCAGAAGATTGTGAAATGTCCTCCAAGCAGTGATAATTTGTTTTTCTCACTAGTGGTATATCTCATTAGCGAGTTATACTATGAGTGGACATTACATGTCACTTTTGAGTTGTGTTTGGGTACATAGTGATTTATGATTCCTTTCAGAAACATACTTTGTTGAAACAATAGTTTCAGTTAGGAAGAAACATCTTTTTCTTTATGAGTGAAAATGCAGTTGCAACAAGTTAAAATCTGAGACTTAAAACAAAAGCCAGTCAAAAGTCAGTAAGTTCTGAGAACTGGGATTCAAGTGTGAAAGGGGGTCAGGATCACCTTCATTCAACTTACTTGGATTTTGGGAAAGATTTACTAGAGAATTCCCATAGCTTTATGAGCAACTTACCTGAAGAATGTCCCCGAACTCTCCCTGGATGAGCTGTTTAAGCTCTCTGCAGGTCAGCGTTGCCTTATTGCCATCCTCCTTGGCATAATTGTAGAATGTTTCAATCACATAGAGAATATCTCTCAGGAGCTGAGGCATCTTTCAAACTCAGGAGACTGTGAGAAAGAACAATCAAAACTCATTTCTTAGACTGGATCTTCAGGAAGAAGATACTAGGAGGGCCTTTAGTTTTGTCCCTACCAAGAAACATTTGCTCAATATTCTCTATTCCATGCCTTAAGATACTATATCTGAATTTCAGGAGTGATAGGATTTTGTACCAGATAAAGTGGCAAGATCAGATCTAGCACAGGTAGCTATTAGAAGAGATACTTCACCAGCAGAAACTGTGACATTCATGTGTTTAGAGAAAGCTTTATTTCAAAAGGAAAGTGCAAAAAGAACTTTAATACAAGAATGAAAATGTATAAATAATAAAGCCTAAAGTAGGCCTAACTCTGTAAGACTCATTGAGAGTGTCTTCCCAACTTCGTTTAGTCTAATTCTTCTGCATCAGAAAATATAATTTTTAAGGTTAGTAAAAATTAGAGGAAAGAGAAGTAACACTAAGAAAATCAACCTCTGTGCTTGCAGGTTGAAGCAACTTGATTTTTTTTAATCAAGCAGACATAACTCAACTTAGGTAAAACAGAATCCAATCCTCAGTCTGTTTCCATCATTCAAGTGGCTGTTTTCTTCTTATTTTAGTACTGAATCTCATGTCTTGTTAAACAGCATTTATGTCTATGTCATGCAAGCATTATATTTAAAAAATATTTTCCACAAAATGAAATGGTTAAGGAAGTTCCATAAACAAGAAATGCTTTTGGGAGGTGGACATCCAGCTTAGCACCATTAGTAGTGTCCACTTAAAGCATGTTCTTCTGGAATCTTATACTTTTTCCATATAAACTAAGCAGTAGCCAATATCTGAAGTAAGTTCAAGCAGATAGTCGAGGAGACTTACCTTGTTCACGGATGGGAGCAAGTGGAACGTGGGGCAGAGGACTGTGAGCTGATAGCAGATGCTGAGACCTTTTATTGCATTCCTAATTGCACAGTTAGGAAGCAGACACCCTCTGGGCCTAATGCCCTGATTCATCACCACCAAACCCAGGCTCTCCTACTTTTCTACCGTCAGCTGGTCTTATTTTGATTTCTTTCCTTTTTTTGTAGAGTCTTGGCTTCCTTAGGGTTCTTGTGCCCATTCACTGTCTTGCAGGTTATGATTTTGAAGGATGCTCAGGTGGTACTGGCCTTTTTTGTTTTTTTAACTTAAGGACAGAATCACATTTCTTTGACAAATCATAGGTCTGACAGGACCTCAGAAGTCATCTGATTCTTTTCTCTGCCCACAGGATGGACTATATTTGACTCAGCTTGATATATGGGTGTTAATCATGTATTTAAAAGTAAAGGGCTCCATTTAGCTTGTGATAAAGGTGGAGATACTGATGATTCAGGTGTTTCAATGCTCTTCTCTTCTTGCCCAGAGGCAGAGCTAGGGGAAAAAAATCTCTTGCCAGATGTATAGGGCTTTGCTTACCTATGATATGCTATTTAAAAAATGTGATTCTTATCGTCTCTTTACTAGACCCTTTCATAATCTCAGGAACTTATAAATAGACCTTCTTATTACTAATTCTTTATGCAAAGGAGAAAGGGAGGTTTAGGTTCTATCAGGCTTAAGAGAAGTAGAAGGGAATCAGAGATGCTCACCTGGTAATTATTTTTATTTATTTATATTTTAATTTTTGTATTTAGTCACTATCAATTATACAATTATTCATGATTGGGTGTCAGGAATACAATGTTTCAACACCCTTCTCTTCACCAAAGTCTACTTTCCTCCACCAATGCTCCCTGTGTCCCTTCCACCCACCTGCCTGCCTCTATGACAGGCATATAGCTTTTGACACTGTGCTTGCAATACTCTACCAATAGGGTTTCATGCACAATGCTTTACTATCTTTCAGCCCTCTTTTTTCCTGCTGATTGAACACTTCCCTTCTCCACTATTTAAGTGCTCTCTTCCCTACCCTATCCTCCTAAGCCTTCCACCCTATCACCCCATCCCCACCAGGTGAATGCTTCCTACTGAAGATGGGTTATCTTGTTCTTTGTGTTGGCAATTGTTTTTATGTTTTTCTAAACATGGGTCTCTCTTGGTAGAAAATCTTTAATTAACAGGAAATTAAACTCGGATTTTCTGCTAAGTTTTGTTTGGGGTCCTTAACCAGTGGTGCTAAGTTGAATGTGGGGCTGGAGATCAAACCCAGTTGTTTGGCATGCAAGGATGGGCACTAACACTTTAATCTTTCTCCTCAGTCCTATATTTCTTCTTTTAAGCAGGAAAGTTATTTACCTATTTTTCATTCTTCTACCTTCCTTTCTCTTTGCTATTGAAGTTGCAATGACACAGGATTGCATGCGTGACTGTGGTATTTGTCAGGGACTGCACAATGTGGTGACACCTAGAAACTTAATGCCAATGCTCCTGGGATCACATTTAGTTCGTGTGGGACAGTGCCAAGTTGTAAACTCATGGTCTCGTGTCTAAAAGATAGAGACTCTGCTGCTGAGCAATATCCCTTGATCCCTAGATTCATTTTTCTACAAAGGTATTTCAAAAGAGAATAAAGTATAAGTAAAAAATTCTCTGCAATAGAAAGGAAGAACATGATAACTGGTCGTTAATAAAAAGTGTGCCAATGGGGGCAGTGGTGGTTAATAGGACAGGGAGGAAAATTGTGAAGTGGTCAGTCTGGAGGAGGGGGGAGTGCTGGAAGGCTGCAAAGTGATACGCATGAAACCATACCAATAACAGTCTTGTAAACTGAAATGCCTAAAGAAAAAGAAGGTGCCTCCGTTCAGTTAACAACTTAACTCCAGCTGTATCATCACATTAAAAACTTTTGAATTCTTGGAGTGCATGACTGCACGACATCTTAAAAACTCTACACTACTGATAAACTAGGAGTATTGGATGGATTAAAGTAGAGGGCAACCAATTCCAATTAAGAAAATATAAACACTCAGGCTTAACCTGTAACAACATGTTAGTAATCTCTTTTACAAGGGCTTAATGGCTCCATGATGAGATACAATAGTCACACAATTTATTCTTTTCTTTTCTTTTTGGGTTACACCCAGCGTTGCACAGGGGTTACTCCTAGCTCATGCACTCAGAAATTATTCCTGGCGGTGCTCGGGGGACTATATGGGATGCTGGGTATCAAACCCTGGTCGACTGCGTGCAAGGCAAATGCCCTACCCGCTGTGCTATCACTCCAGTCCCTCACACAATTTATTCTAAGGAAGTATTTTTGGTCATTTTTAGCGAATTATAGCAAGCAATATAAAATAAATTATTCAGGGTCTGCTGCAGGCTTGATGGGTCATTGGGAAAATTAGAAATAATGGTGGTAGAAAGGTGCAATGGTGGTGGGATTGGTGTTGGAATATTGACTATAATAAATCATGAACGACTTTATAAAACTAAATAAATTTGTCACTGTCACTGTCATTCCGTAGCTCATAGATTTGCTAGAGTGGGCACCAGTAATGTCTCCGTTGTGAGACTTGTTACTGTTTTTGGCATATCGAATATGCTACGGGTAGCTTGCCAGGCTCTGCTGTGCTGGCGAGATACTCTTGGTAGCTTGCCAAGCTCTCTGAGAGGGACGCAGGAATCGAACCCGGGTCAGCTGCGTGCAAGGCAAACGCCCTACCCACTGTGCTATTGCTCCAGCCCCAAAATAAAATACATAAATAAATAAATAAAAATAAGTAAATAAATAAATAAATTTACTTTTAAAAAGGTGTGTGCTATAGAAGGAGTTAGGACAGGGGAAGGAAAGGAGGAAGGGAATAGTGTTGGAACATAATATGCATGAAATTCAACAATAAGTAACTTTGCAAATCATGATGCTTCAATTAAAAAATTTTCTGGGGCGGGAATGATAGTACAGCAGGTATAGTGCTTGCCTTGCACACAGTTAACCCAGGTTCAATCCCCATAATCTCATATGATCTCCTGAGTCTGCCAGGTGACATTACTGAGCACAGAGCCAGGACCACAGCTTGAGCACTGTTGGGTGTGGCCCCAAACCCAAAATAAATAAATAAAAGTAAAATTTAAATTTCTTACCTGTTTATAAGAGAAAGAGATCTCAAGAAATTATAAAAGAAATGTGTTTGACTCAACAATTCTACTTCTTAGCATATAATCAAGAACCAAAATTTTTTATTCAAAGGTATTATATGCACACTTATGCTCATTGAAGCACTATTTGCAATAGCCAAATCTGTTAACAATTCCAATGACTGATGAGTAGGTAAAGAAATTGTGGTGTATATGCACAATGAAATGCTACCTAGATATGATACAATAAAAGATGAAATCTTGCCCTTTGATACAACTTGGATAGAAATGGAGGGACCAGAGAGATAGTACAGCATAAGGCAATTGCCTTGCATGTGGTTGACCTGGATTTAATCCCTGGCATCACATATGGTCCCTTGAGCACTGCTAGGAGTGAATCCTGAGTGTAGAGCCAGAACTAATCCCTGAGTACTGCTAGGTGTGGCCCCAAACCAAAAACAAACAAGAAAAAATAGAGGGGTTATGTTAAATAAGAAGAGGAAGAATGATATAATCTCATTTATATACAGTTCTTCAAGAAATAAGGTAAGATAATTGACAGTATCAGATTGAAAGAAACCCTTGTTCTTTGGCAACAGAACTGAAGTTGTCAAGTAGAATGGGGAAAGCATATCTGGGAAATGGTGAAAGAAGAGGTGGGCTAGAACTCACAATAACAATAGTGGAGTGTCCTTGACATTTTGGTATTGGTAGAGATATACCAATATTATAACCAACAACATTAACACTATTTTAACCATGTTACCCCAATAACAATAACATGTAAAATATCATGAAGACAAGTATAAAAGACAAAGACAGATAATAAAGGAATGAAGATAGAAGTAATTATCCTCTTTTAACTGATAATGAAATTAAGACTTTGCTGTTAAGGAACTTGCTTATGGTCATGTAACTGTAAATGGCAAAACCAGGATTCAAAATAGAAATGTCTCAAAAATGCTATCTCTATGATCCTCCTTATTTTTATATAATGTGGATATATAATATTATAACAGAACTAGGATGTGTGATTAAAACCTTCTGAAAGGCAGTCTATTTCTTATGAATTTTTCAAGGCTAATAATGTTGTAGGCTATTCTGATATAATGAGAACCCTGTAACTAAAACTGTTCAGACAGAGGCTAAGTCATAGGAGAAATCACGCCAGAGGAGGACGTGAAGATGGTGTGGCTCACCATGAAAGGCACAGAACAAGTACTTTTCCAGTTATCAATGTCTATTATTTTAGGCTACTGTTTCTATTTAGAAAACTGAGGTTGGATCTTGCCTTGTCTCTGAACAATGTAAATGTTGACTTTTATGAGCATTCCTATTTTTTTCAGTCCTTTCTCAAGAACATTTTATGAATACTTTCAAACCTATGGGAAGGAAGTTACTCAAAGGCAGAACAGCAGAATGGATGGAAGGAGAAGAAAGATTATTTGTACTTCTATAAATGAAACCATAAATAACTTTATCATTATGGTGGGAAGTGCCCTGATTTCCCCTTCTTATTCTTACAAACATATCCTTCTAATAGTTCCTTTGTAATATATTCTCTCCTTTAATTTAAAATAGGGATCATGAAGAATATGAAGGATCAGTGGAAAGAAGCTCAATAATATAGAACTCAATAATATGTTTAAGAATCTCTTATCATTAAAATCTTGAGGTAAGACTTCCAGAGAAACCACATGTGGTTACTTTGAAAAATGTGGCTAACAAAGGTATTTTAAATTATTAAAATACTGGAAATCTTCCTAGAAAAGTGAAAATTTCAGCTTATATTTATAATTTTAAAATCTTTTTTTTTCTTATAAAAGTAGTAGGAGATTGCTCAAGATGCTTATGGATTGACCAAATACATGTGTATTCCTAATGTTCTTCCTGAAATATTCTAAAATAAAAATACAGACATATAAAAGGAAAAAAAACAGAATTATGTGAAAAATGGGAAGAGAATCACAACTGAGTTCAATAAATTTTTGAAAGATAAAGAGTGAATGATAGAATGTTTTTTTGATAGGAATAAATGGAAAAAGGCACAGCCCATTGAAACTGGAGAATCGGGCCTTAGAATTAACATAGAGCTTCTTTAAGCCATGTTAGTAAGGGGCACTTAGCTTACTTAGGTAACTCAGTTTTCCTTTAACCTCTAGAGTAACCTCTAACAATCTAGAAGATCTTCTGGCACTTACGGGCATGAGGAAGACCTCCCAGAAGCCAAGAGAGTAAACGTAAAAGCCACACAACTTCTGAGTAAAGCCCTCTATTTGATTCATTAAGTTCTACTTTATCACAACTCTAAAAGTTTTATTCCAATCATATTTTCTTTTTTTCTTTTTTTTGCTTTTTGGGTCACACCTGGCGATGCACAGGGGTTACTCCTGGCTCTGCACTCAGGAATCACTCCTGGCAGTGCTCAGGGGACCATATGGGATGCTGGGAATCGAACCCGGGTAGGCCGCGTGCAAGGCAAATGCCCTACCAGCTGTGCTATTGCTCCAGCCCCCTCCAATCATATTTTCTAGTCTAACGGGAAGAATAATTCAAAACAGAAAAATATTTCTGATTATGTACATAGGAAGAATCCTTACTCCATTCCCCAAGCAGAATTTTTTAAAATCAAGGTTATTGGTGAAATAAGAAGAAATGTTTCCCCCCAAGTTTCAGGCTTCTAGTGTAATGACAATAGTTAGGACAATTTGATATTGGTGTAGCAATAAGCACAAATTTTATGCTTATTGCTACACCAATGAAAAATGCATAAAAAATCAGACAAATATGCCCAGTTATTTTCTTTCACAAGGTTGCAAAACCATTTATACTAGGAAGAGAAACCCTTTTTAATAGTGTGGATAGACAATTAGACTATCCATAAGCAAAAAAGTTAATCTCAACCAAAATTTCAAACTTTGAAAAATTTGACTTAAAATAGATGCAAGCATAAATCCATAAAAGTTAGAGAAAATTTTGCCATCCAGAACTATACAAAGAGTTTTTAAACTTGATACTATACTTGTGATCTACTAAAGGAAAAACTTACAAATATCACCTCATCAAAATTAAAAGGTGGAAAAACAAATTTTAGACTGAGAAAATATTTGCAAATAAAGTATTTGACAAAAAAACCCTTGCATTTAATTTATAACAGAAAAGGCATTATAATATGAGTAAGACACATTCAAAGACATTTCACCACAGATGATAAACATAGGAAAAGATATTCATTATCACTAGTCATCAGAAAAATTTAAATGAAAATCATAATGAGTAGAACTACACAACTTTTTTTTAAAATGTAGGAGTACTGCTATTTATTCACCCATTGGTTAAGCTGACTGATTTGGGCATGAATTCCACATTATTTTTTAAAATTGAATATCTGTGAGATAGACCATTACAAAGCTGCTCATAATTGGGTTTTAGTCAAATAATGATCCAGTACCCACCCCTCCACCAATGTACATTTCCCACCACCAATGCCCCCTGTTTTCCTACTACCATTCTCCAATACCCTATCTCCCACTCCAGCCTACGGAAGGTACTTTCCTTCTTGCTCTCTTTCTCTCTTCTTTTCCTTTTGTCATTATGGTTTGTGATACAGGTGCTCAGAGATCATGCTGTTTTTTCAGGGCATTCAGTATTTTAATCAGGACAGTAAAGCTGGAGTAGCTTTTCAATTGGGTGGCAGCTTTGGGGTGTGTATGTGACTGCCAAGGCTTCCAGAAGTACAGGGAGGTGGGGGGAGGTAAGCCCATCCTGACCCTGAGAAAGTACACAATTTTCAAAATGGCTAAAAGAAAAAAATGGTGTTAACACCAAATACTAACAAAGATGTTTTAAAATGGAATGATTATGGATTGTGACAAATTCTATGGAATTTATGAAATGGCATAAGTGTTCTGGAAAAACAACTTAGTAGTAGTTCCTTTTAAAACTAAAAATGGAGGCAGAGAAATAATACACTTGCCTTGCACATAGCCAACCTGGATCTGATCTCTGGCACCCCATTTTGTCCCCTAAACCCTGCAAGCAATGATCCCTTGATGAAAATACAGAGTAAGCCCTGAATGCCTTTGGGTGTGACCCACAAAACAAAACCCAAATTAATTAACTTGAACAATTTTTAATTTTTTTGTTTTTTTTCTCATTAAAATATCTTTATTTAAAAAATATATAGCAGGATCTAGAGAGATAGTACAGTGCTTACTTTGCATGCATCCAACTCAAGTTTGATCTCTGGCACCCCATATGATTTCCCAAGCCTGCCAGAAGTGATGCCTGAGTGTAGAACTAGCAGTAAGCACTCAACGTCTCCAGGTGTACCTTCTTTCCCCCCCCCCCGCAAAAAAAAATTAGCAGCTGTCACTACATTAGTGACTTATCAAAAGATCTTTAAAATTTTTTTTATATAGTGAATCACCATGAGATACAGTTACAGACACAAACTTTCATGCTTGCGTTTCAGTCATACAATGATCGAGTTCCCATCCCTCCACCAGTGCCCATTTTCCACCACTAATGGTCCCAACATCCTTCCCACAATCTCCACCCCGTTCCCTTCACCCCACCCCGTCTCTGTGGCAGGACATTCTCTTTTGCTCTCTCTCTCTCTCCTTTTAAACAAATTTTTAAATAAAATTAGAAACAAATTTGCTGCACATCACAACTGTATTCTTTTCTTTTTAATGTAGAAATACTGCTATTTATTCAGCTATTGATTAAGCTGATTGAATTGGGCATGAACTGCATATTACTTTTTTATTCAGAATGTTATTTTATTATTGTTATCATCATCATCATCATCATCATCACTGTTGGTTATAGTTACAAATCTTTCCTGTTTGAGTTTCAGTCATACAATGCTTGATCACCCAACCCTCCACCAGTGCACATCTTCCACCACCGAGGCCCCCAGTATCCCTTCTAATCCCAATCCTCCCCCTGCCTCTATGGCAGACAACCCTCCCATACTCTCTTTTGTATTGCTTGTTATGAATAGCATAAGATGTTGCATGGTCACAAGAATGACTGTGTGCTCCTGGAATTCTAAAATTTTAGATAATTAGGATCTGGAGAAATTTCTGCAGTGAGCTGTTCGGTTCAGAGATCCTTTTGTGTGACTCTGGATCATGACATTAAGGCCATTAAGTAGCAGCTAGAGACAGTTTGTGGGTGTGACCTCCAGGGTCTCATGGGGATGGGGAAACGAGAAGAACAGGCCTAGCCCCCATCCCTTGAGGCCTGGAGTTTCTCGTCACTGAACCCGAGTACCTGCACTTCTCATTGGTTTCTAGAAGTTGGCAACTGTTGGGGTTTTTTTAGGGAGCAGGTGGAGGGCCGGCGCCTGCCCCCATCTGAGGAACCTGGGTGAAGTCAGCCTGGCTTAAAGTCTGGAGGCATCTCTGCAGTGTTCGGAGATTCTTTTGTGTGTCTCTAGATCATGGCTGTTAAGGAGCTTAAGTAGAAGCCAGGGGAAGTTTGTGGGTGTGATCTCCAGGGTCCCATGGGGATGGGGGATGAGAAGGACTGGCCCATCCCCTATACCTTGAGGCCTCGAATTTGCCATCACTATACTCGTGTACCTGTGCTTCTCATTGGGATCTGAAAATTTTTGGGGGGCAGGTGGAGTGACAGCACTTGCCCCATCTGAGACACCCTGGTGAAGTCAGCCTGGCTTAAAGTCTGGAGGCATCTCTGCAGAGACCTTCTTGGTTTGGAGATTGTTTTGTGTGTCTCTGGATCATGGCCCTTGTTTCCAACTTTTCCAGAGAAATAAACTATTGGCATATGTCCTGCAGGACATGCCTGCTCGCCCAAGCTCTCTGTGCCGCTGGCCCTAATTGCAGCTTTTGATCTCTTTTGAGATGTATGAGTCTCTGAAATAAGCCAAATAAATGAGCTTGTATAGCTGGGCAGGAGGTGGTTTGTGGGTGTGGCTCCCACATACGTAACTTTTGGTCATTTAATTTCATGGTAAATGTGACAATTCTAGAGGAAATGGCAATCAGTTTGCAGATCCAGTTCCATAAGAAAAGGATGTTCATGAAAAAATAATCCTATACTAGATACCTTACCTTTCAGTCAGCAGACTAGACAGATCAACATATCACCTCCTGTCATACAGAAGCACTTAAAGCTCTTGACTATAAAGTTGAAAATAAGATACACAGTATCTTGCCCTTAAAGCATTTACATGGAGCCAGAGGGATACTACAGGGTTTAAGGTTCCAGCCTCTTATATATCAGGTTTCCACACTGAACTACAGGCCAAGAAGGAAGAGGACCAGCCTCCAGTTCTACTGAGCATTGCTTGGGAGTCCCCTGTCCTCCCCTCAAATAATTAACCTTTAACATAGATTCTTTTTGTAAAAAAATTTATTTAAAGTGGGGGCTGGAGTGATAGCACAGCAGGTAGGGCATTTGCCTTGCATGCGGTCGACCCGGGTTTGATTCCCAACATCCCATATGGTCCCCTGAGCCCTGCCAGGAGTGATTCCTGAGTGCATGAGCCAGGAGTAACCCCTGTGTATCGCCGGGTGTGACCCCAAAAAACAAAAAAAAATTATTTAAAGAAAGTCATTGAAGTTTTGCTTGGGAGATTAGGTAATGTAGATTCAGATGTCAGTGTCTAAAGTGGAGGGGGAGATGGAAATGACTGGAAAGATAGAAGTTCCTTACATAAACTTGTGATTACGTTTCCTGCTTAAAGTGCCACTTCTCACTCCATCTTTTTTTTATGTTAATTCTATTGTGTGTATGTGTGTGTGTAAACAAAACTCTATTTCCCTGGATTTTGTATTTAAGAATACACTTGTTGTGGGTACAGTGCCACCAGCAGGTCAACCTGTATCTGCAGGGCAAGTGCATCAGCAGCCTGATGGTGTCTTTAGACTTCCTGGTACTCCAAAATTGCCACTGTGTCTTTGGTCAGACCCCAACAGGTTTTAGTTTTTTCTTCACGCTGCTATTTAGCAGAGTTGATGTGAAAACACATGTGTGCAAATCAGAAGATATTTAGATCTTTTTATTGATATTAAGGGGCAACAGAGAATATTTAAGCTTATCATTAATGACCATGATCCATAGACTCACAGATAAATCTCTCAGAAGAGAGCAAGACAGAGTTGACTCTGCAGAGATGCCTCCGGACCCCAAAGTCACCATCAAGTTAAAAAAAATTATATTAATCTAAGCTGTATAACCAAATTTAAAATTAGAATTCCATTTCATATTCTACACCACTCAAGTACCAAGAGAGCATACCACATTTGATGGGGTGCAAAGTAGAAGGCAACCAATCTCAGGGAGGAAAAAAGGCTCAACTTTTAATAACATGTTAGGAATATCTTATACAAGACCTTACTGGCTCCAGGGTGAAATACAACAATCTTCACACACTTTCCTCCAAAGGAAAATATTTGGATCATTTTTAGTGGATTATTCCTAACTGTCACTGTCACTGTCATCCTGTTGCTCATCGATTTGCTCGAGCAGGCACCAGTAGTGTCTCCATTGTGAGACTTATTGTTACTGTTATTGGCATATTGAGTACGCCACGGGTAGCTTGCCAGGCTCTGCCCTGCAAGCGAGATACTCTCCGTAGCTTGCCAGGCTCTCTGAGAGGGGCAGAGGAATTGAAACGGGGTTGGCCACGTGCAAGGCAAATGCCCTACCCGCTGTGCTATCGCTCCAGTCCGTTATTTTATGGATAATAGTCACTATGAATAATAGTCAACCTGCAGCAAACTATTATCACAACAAGGAATACAAAATAAATTATTTAGGTCTTACTTTGGGAGCATGACTACAGGAACTGGAGCAGATAAGACCCGATCTTGCAAAGCAGCCCAGAAAGGATATTCTAACAAAGCATTAGAGAACAAAAATAAGAAAATCAAAAAATGCTTCTAAATTAGAAATAACTCCTGAAATTAAAAATACAAGAAAATTTAAAAGAAGCAAAATTGACAGTATTCTAGAAGGACATAACCCAATAGAATAGATTTTGCATTGTACTATGTGATAATCTGATAATCACTAACATGTGGTTCAAAATGTGACTAATTTGATTGAGAAACTAAGTCTAATTTTTTATTTATAAATAACAAAATCAAAGATGAAGGGGTAGGGGAAGAATGAGAAACACATATAATCAACTGAGGAGATTTCATTTCCAACTTACAGGTCCCCCAAAATAAAACAGGGCAAAAAATTAATTTATCAAATAACTAATAAAAAAACTTCTTAGAGATTTCAGCTTTTTAAAAAAGTCTACAAAATGTTGAACTTTGAAAATCTTAGAACACCAAGGATGAGAGAAAGTAAAGTATTTTTCTCAATGGAAACCTAATAAGTGGTAAAGCTTCTTTAGCCATGTGCTTTTAAAAAGGTTATTTATTAATTATTTTTTTTAGTACACTGAGATTTACAAAGTTCTTTATAGTTGAGTTTTATACACCACCAGTGTATCCATGGCCCTTAACCCCTGCACTCTATTTATTTCTACCCACTTTTTCTTGCTGCCCCTATTGATTTCCCCCCCTCTTTTTCCTTCCTATATTCTGGGGTCATGCATAATCAAATTACCCACACTTAATTATTTTTTAAAAATATTTTTGGTTTTGGGACACACCTGGTGTTGCTCAGGGGTTATTCCTAGGTCTGCACTCAGGAATCACTTGGTGGACTCAGGGGACAATATGGAGCACGAGGGTTCGAACCTGGGTTAGCTGCATGCAAGGCAAGCTCTTTACCTGCTATATTATCATTTCAGCTCCAAGTTACCAACTTAAATACTTTGCACTTTTTTAGTCCAGTTATTCTACATACCACAGATAAGTGAGATCATTCCATGTTTGTCCTTCTGCTTCTGGCTTACTTCTCTTAACATAATATCCTCTAGTTTCATCCAAGTGCAGCAATTTGTATGATTTTGTCATTACTTGCAGCTGCACAGTATTGATTATGTGTATACAGAAACACACACACACATACACCACATTTTCAAAATCCACTTATCTATATAGGTTGGGCACCTAAACTGATTCCATTTGTACTAAGTGCTGCCATGAGTAATGGTGTGCTTTGGAAGGAATGTTTTTGTTTTGGGGGTAGATACTCACAGGTGGAATTGCTGGGTTGTATGGCAGCTCAATTCTTACTTTTCTTAAAATTTTCCATGCTGTTTTTCACTGTGGTTGAACAAGACAACATTCTCACCAGCTGTGGATGAGAGTTACTTTTCATAACATCACCGCCAACATCAATTGCTCCTAGTATTTTTGATTTGTGCCATATTCACTGATGTGAGATGATGTCTCATTGTTGACTTGACTTGAATTTCCTTAAGACTAAGTGATGTTGGTGCTTAAGAGATAGTACATGGGTAGGACACTTGACTGGCATGTAACCGACTTGGGTTCAATCCCCAGCGTCCTATATGTTTTCCTGAGCACTGCCAAGAGTGATCCTTCAGTGTGGATCCAGGAGTAACCCCTGACCATTTCTGGGTGTGCACACCACCGCCCACCCCAAAATAAAAAGATTAAGTGATGTTGAGAACTTTTTATGTGCCTACTGGCTATTACTCTTTCAGAGAAGTGCCTTTTCATTTCTTTTTTCTCCAGTTTTTGATAGGGTTTTTAGGTTTTATTTTTTGTTGTTGAACTCAGTGAGTACTTTATCCTTAATATCAACCCTTTATCTGATTTGTTGAGGGCAAACATTCACTCCCCTTCAGTTAGGTATCTTTTAGTTTTAGCCAATGTTTCTTTTGACATGCGAAAACTCTTTAATTTTATGTGGTGATGTTGTTTATTTTTTATTTTGTTGCTTTTGCTAATAGCAGCATATCATTTTTGGGTCCAATTACTGGATTGTTTTGCCTATATTTTCACCAATGTACTTTATAGCTTTCAGTCTGATCTCAACATCTTTGATCCATTTGAATTGACTTTTGTGTAAGATGTGAAATATTGATCTTGCATAAATTTTTCACACGTAGTATCCAATTTTTCCAGGACTGTTTGTTGTCATTTCATGTTCTCAGTTCCTTTATCAAAATTAGCTGACCATAGATATGGGAATTGTCTCTGGTTATTTGATTCTGACCAAGCCTGTCTTTATTCTAGTACCATGCTGTTTTGATCACTGCAGCTTTACAGTATAGTTTCAAGTTAGGAGATAATTTCCAGTTTCTTATTTTTCAGTATGCCCTTTCTATTTGGGTGTCTCTTATGATTCTATACAAACTTTATTATTGACTATTCTAAGTCCTTGAAGAATGTCATCTGGATTGATGGGAATTGCATTGAATCTATATAATAATTTAGGTAGGATAGTCATTTTGACAATATTGATTTTGTCAATTTATGAACATAAAATACTTCTTCATTTCTTAAGGTCTTCTATCTCTTTCTTAAGTGATTTGAAGTTTTCATGGTGTAGATCTTCCATGTCTTTTGTTTGGTTGATTCCTAGATATTTGTTTTGGAACATTATTTTCAGTGGGAGAGACTCTTTGACTGCTTCTCCTCTGATTTATTAATTCACTTTAAGGTATATAATATACAGAGGAGAAATTAATATTTGTTAAGTGTTTTTAGTAAGCTTTTGTATGTATGAATCTTATCTTTTCAACACATTTTAATTAAAAGGATAGACTATAAATATTTATAATATACACATATTTCATGATGACTAGCTTTTCTAAAGAAATATTATGGAAAAGTGTGAGTTACAAAGAAAAAGCATGGGCACACGCAGGACACAGGCGTTTGATGACTGAGAATTATTCCCCAGCCGGCCCATGGTGACAGATGGATAAAGCACTGGAGGAATGTAGAAACAAAATCCCAGCCTGGTTGGTATATGGTTTACTTCTCTCTCATCCCCAGTGTAGTCCAATCTCTCCTTCACAGCACAGTCATAGTTGTAGTTTTGGTCTTAGTCCCAGTCATCACAATTCCATCATCGTAGTCTCCTCATAGACCTCAAAGTCCTCTCTTTCATCATCCCTTTCAGCATATCACTGTATCACTGTCAGCCCATTGCTCATGAATTTGCTTGAGTGGGCACCAGTAACATCTTCATTGTGAGACTTGTTGTTACTGTTTTTGGCTTATCGAATACACCATGGGTAGCTTGCCAGGCCCTGCCATGCGGATGGATACTTTCGGTAGCTTGCTGGGCTCTCTGAGAGGGATGGACGAATCAAACCCAGGTCAGCCACATGCAAGGCAAATGCCCTACCTGCTGTGCTATCGCTCCAGCCCCCTTACAGCATAATTATATAGAAATTGTGAAGGGTCGGGATACACATAGTTGGGGTTGAACATTGTCATAACAACAAACAGAGGTAAAGCTCTTTTCAGGAGATTAACTCAAGGACAAAATCTCTCTGAGGGTTCAGTACTCCAGATTACTAGGAGATCTGCTGAAGAGCAGGATTCCATCCAGGGTGTATTGCTTTCTCCTTTCCTCAGCTAGTAATCCATTTAAACAATCATAGTAAATTTACTCCTTATAATACTTCTAGTCGTTTTGTCTGAACACAGTAAAAGATATATTAAGCTTAAAAGTTGGTTCTTCCTGGGGATATCTCGCTATGTATTCCAGACCATAGTCCTCAGGCCAGGTTGGTCTTTCCTAACCCCAGCAGGGTCCTTATTCAGTTACTTCTTTTTGGGTCATGACAGAGTTTGTTCCATGACCATGCTCTTAACTTAGACTTATGATGTTTAGCTTGTCCCCTTTCGATTCCAGGGTAGCTTACAGCTTGTCCTGGGTCCATGAAGTTCCTTCATAAGGACCCTTCTTTTGGGGGGGTGTTTGGAGGTAAGGGAAACTGAGGTTTAAGTCAAGTAAATATAATGGATGCCTGGGTGTTGCGTGAACATTCTTTCAGTAGGAGGTGCAGAGACAAGACACGTGAGAAGAATGTAGAGAGCACAAAGGGCCAAAGCATCGATCTGGCTTGAGGCAAAGAGTGACTGCCAGAGACCACTTTTTATTCTATTTTTTATCAGTTACATCCTAATGACTTCATTATAGAGAAAGAATCACTAACAAGAGTACAAACAGTTAAAGGATAAGCATTCATCAAAAGAACATCAGGGTATACATTGTCTTGTCAAAGCTATGTTGTCATGATTAAAATGTCAAAGGAAGATATGAAGCTGCACATGTAGGCTCTACAGATTACGTCCCCCACATTCTTGTGGTCAGTTACACATAGGGCAAAGAGAAGACTCATACTGATATTTGAAGGTCAAACCAGATTAAGGATGTGTAAGAGAGGGGGAACTGCTGCTTTATACTTCCAAGATAAAGTATGACGAGGCAGGTGTATGAGAGCATGCTGTACTTCTCCAGATCATCGAACTCACAAGTTTTAGCTTGCCCACTTAATGTAAAAGTGGAGACTCTGTTCTGTTTCCTGCTTGCAGGGCAGCATCCAGAGACTCGTCCTAATGTCCTGGCTTAGCACAAACACCCAGGAGTAAATATTATTTTGGAGTCAATTAACTCCCATATTACAAAGCATAGCATGAACCGTATTCCTGTATACAAAAAGAATATTGCTAAACCGTGCAAGTGACATAAAGGAAAAAGAAAAGCAATATAGGATTATTAGTGCTTCATGGAATTGGGTGTGCCTCAGGGGCACTGTTGTGGGAGTAACTCAATAAACTAAGCTCCCTCGGGGCTGGAGCAATAGCACAGCAGGTAGGGCATTTGCCTTGTACGAGGCCAACCCAGGTTCGAATCCCAGCATCCCATATGGTCCCCTGAGCACCGCCAGTAGTAATTCCTGAGTGAAGAGCCAGGAGTAACCCCTGTGCATCGCTGGGTGCGACCCAAAAAGCAAAATAAATAAATAAATAAATAAATAATTAATTAAAAACACTAAGCTCCCTGTGGGGGGAGCAAGGACAACCCAATGTTATCCAACAGAGAATACAAATTATAATTATAACTTGGTTTTTAATTTCAATTGAATAACATAGGTCAAAGCCATTCTCTACCATCATATCAACATGTCATCAGTGCTTGCATTTTGATATATATTGACTCTAAAACTAAATAATTTAGTACATAAACATTTTAAATTTGCTTTGTTTCATATGTTTAAATAGCTTTCTAGTTCAGTAAACATTTTTCTTTAACCTGCTTTGATATATATATGTATATATATATAGTGTTTTTGATAATTTTATTTTGGAGTGTTTTAATTGCTTCCATTTTAAAAAATTCTTACACTTCATCATATAATGAATGCCTTGTAGTTAAATCTTTGCGTGCTTCATGGTCTATCTTTAAAGAGTTATAGGCTCCTCAAGATGTTCTCTCAGAGTTCTTCACAAGCCCAATTTTGTAAATGAAATGCATGTTTGTTTTAAATACCACATGCTTTTATGTTTAAATAGAAAAATGTTCTTGTGTTGTATAAGAGAATAATAGTCAATTGAGAAACTCACATAGTCAGCATGTGCAGTGTGCTTACACCAACACAGAGAATTTTATTTTAGTGCAATTATATGGTCATAAATAAGTTTAATAAATGAATGATGAAGGTCACATGGATCTAACTCTCAACTTTAATATTTCAGATAAGTTTTGAAATTGTTCTGAGTTTGATTTCCTTATTTGTAAATGGAAAGAAGTGCGAGATTACCGCTAGAACTTAGAATTATGATGCCGATTAAATGAAATTAAACTAGGTAAAACACTTAGTAAAATGTGTGGTTTATTCTACATTCTGATGAATTAATAATGCTGAAAAGACTGGGACTTTGTCTATCTTATTGCTTATTTCACCAGTTCAGTACAGTGTTTGGAACAATGTAAGTACTCAATAAATGTTTATTTAGTGAAATATTAGAAAGACATAAAATAAAATGAGTCAAGACTAGAATGAAAAGAACTATACTGATTCTAGCCTTATATCTACCTCGATAAGGATAATATTTGATTTCCATAGATTTTGTTTGTATATATTTAATATTCTTATGAAAATGAAAGACAGAATACCAATCTCATTTTTTGAGTTCTTGATTATATTTTGCATACATTTTCCTACTCTTTCTAGAAAACCTGAAAAGTAGAGATTATATCTCTATTTTAAAATGTGAAAACTGGGGTCTGAGTGATAGGTAATACAACAGGTAGGGTACCTGACTTCCTTTTCATAGCAACTAACCTGGGTTCAATCCCTAGTACCCCATATGGTTCCCTGAACCCTGCCAGAAATCTACATTTTGAGTTAGTTTCAGATGATTGCATGTGACTGTTGGCTCTTAACAAGGGAAACATGTAATTATTACATATTACATAGATTACAATCTTTAGCAGAGTTCAGTCCCAGTACACTTACTGAACAAACTTGCAGTTATGCATATGATTATGCTTGAATGCAAATATTAACACTTTGTAACTAGTTGTTGAAGATGAAACAGAGATGGGCTCATTATATTGAACTAATGGCTATTAAACAAAACCAAATTGCAGGATTTTCATTTTCTTCCCAGGGAAAAAATGGGTATAATTAAATGTATTTAAGTTAAAAGCCATATCGTTTTGGTAGTATTAGGTCATAAGAAATGGGATAAAGTTAGGGTCTTCTATATCAATATATAAACCTAGGATTATAGAAAGGAGTTCTCAACAAGAATTTAGGAGACAAGGTACAGTTTAGATATAATTGGCTAGAAACGAAAGACTTTTACTGGGGCTTCCCCAATAGCGCTGGGTGCTCTGAAGGCCATGCAGTGCAAGACACAGAATCTGGAGTCCCGTGTACTAGTCCTTTGAATTATCTTTCTAGGCCCTAGCAAGGAAATCTTTCTGAAGATTGAACCAGGCTCTGAAGGTTATCTTCAATAGCTAGTTCTTTTACTTGTTTTCCCTTTGATAAAGGTAGAAATTAGAGCAAAAGATTATTTGAGATGCTTTAAGGGATTCAGTTGAACCAGTGAATGTTAGAGTTAAAATGTCTTTTTTTTCATCATTGAGAAGAACTTTGGTGCTAACTATTCTAGTCTCACATTTCAAATATGCAAGGATGGAGGGTCAGAAACTTTAAATGACTTTCATGAGGACCTGCAGATAGTAAAAAGTAGGTATAAGCCAGAATAACTTCTTTGCCAGGGTAAGTGGTGAAAAATACATTACCTAGGGTACTTACACATAGTAGGAAGTAAAAAAAAATGTCAATGAATATATGAATTCTAGCTGTTTGATTTTTTATATGTCTGATTTCATTTATATCACTTTATAGTGGAGACTATGGAAGATACAATGAAAAGGAGTATCTTTCAGCAACCAGAACCCACTTATACAGTATAAAAAAGTAAAGATAATCACAATAAATATAGGCCTCCCTAATAATGTAACCTCACCTTACATGGTACATTAGTTTGCATGTCCCATAGGTGTGTGGCTTTATCAACACAAGTGAATACATAGTTATGGAGGTTACATATTAAGTCACTGATAGGGTAATTTTATTTTCTTTTGAGGGGGACACATGTGTTGGTGCTCAAAGGTTACTCCTGGCTCTGCACTCAGAGATAACTCCCGGCCAGGCTTGGGGATCATATTGGTGCCCGGGATTGAAACCTGGTCATCCTCATACAAGACAAATGCCCTATTTGCTGTACTCCAGCCAACAGTTCGCTTCTTTTCTTTTTTAAATTGACATATAGTAGGCATATAACATTATATTATTCCATTACTTCTGAGGATCTTGAAGAATAATTCATTTCAGGCCTTCATCCTTGACTTATAGTTGGCCAACTTCTTTCTGTGTCTCTACATCATCTTCCTGTTTTCTGTATGTATGTGTCAAAATTTTCTCTTCTTATAAGGAAACCATTCGTATTGGATTAGAATCCACCCAATGAATTCATTTTATGTAATAACATATTTAAATTGAATCATTCAAAATATGGATATTTCTGTAAACTGAGGGTTATGACTTTGACATATGAACCTTTCGGCTGAGCACATGAACAAAAGCTTTTTCATCACAGACCACATTGTATCCTCAACTTTATGTTCAAGCAGCAACCAAGATGATGTTAAATACAGTTCCTAATTTAGATTTTAGTAGTGAATATACTAATAACTTCAAGGTTTTTTCCCATGCATGTATATTATCCCAATGGAGCAAGGGAATTGGCCTATCACCATAGGCCAGGATATTCTTCCACCAGAATGTTAAAATAACAGCCATAGTGGGGGCCAGTAAGGTAGAACAGCAGGTAGACCACTTTCCTTGCATGCAGACAACCTGGGTTTGATCTCTGGCACCCCATATGGTCCTCAAACCTGTCAGGAGTGATACCTGAGCAGAGCCTGGAGTAAGCCCTGAGAACAACTGGGTATAACCACTACCCCACCTCCTCTCAACAAAAAGAGAGATAAAAGAACAACCATAGTGCATAGGTTGGCAGACATACAAATTTTAATTACATATTATTTTAACTGTGATGAAGCATACTTATTTTTTGAAATGGGCTCTTTCCTCATCTATAAAGTACTGCAAGAAGTTTTTGAAGGACTTTGCTTTTATTATAATTTTTCTATTGGAACTGTACCTTGAATGTATATTTCAGGAGCTACCATTTATAAAGAGACTCTGAAATGAGTGCTCACTGAGAGCATCATGGGGAAAACAAATGAAAGTTTCCAGTATTTTTCAAAGATCCTTAAGCGAGAGAAAGCATTATTTCTATTTTAAAGGATAAATACTGTTTTTGCAGTTAGAATTCATTGAAAGGTATTAAGTTCTTAGGTAGTGTAGGATATCATTGGTTTGTTTTTTCTCCCTTGCCACAGAGTTTGGGCTTATCTGGTAATAATCTCTAAACAATTCTAGACTATATTGGTATGTCCTGCTTCCTTTGCCACTAGGAGCTTAGGTATATCAGTCACACCCACCAAAGTGCTCTGGAGTCACTTCCATTCCTTTGTTTATCTGTAACCACTTCTACCAGTTTATCGGCTCTTCCCCTAATCAGACTCTGTTAGTTTGTAAGGCCAGACCTTGCTAGGACAGTGAGCTCGTATTGTAAGTTAATATTGCCTTTCTCCTCTCCTCGTGTCTTTTGAATAGTTTACTTTAAAACAATGTCCTTTTTGTATGGACAAAGAAAGACAGTTGTTAATATGCTTTGGTAACATGGGATTTAATTGGCTTCCAATATTATTCACTCCCGGACATCTGCTTTCTGGACTTAAGCCTCAGCTGCCCTTACTTCCTAGCACCCCCAAAAGCAGGGTCCCGACGAGGAACGGGACAGACCCAGGGCAAGCGGTGAGTTATGTGCTACCCCGGCATCGAGATGGGCCTGGCCAGAGTGCCTAATGCTTAACTATATGTTAAGAGCTTGGTCATGGACATGTCATGTCATGATCCAAAAGCAACGATGAGACTAGGACCCTGCTAGGGATAGGAAAGACTAATCTGGCCTGAGCACTGTAGTCTGAGATCAAGATGACCCCAGGAGAGCAATTCTATAAGCTTAATACATCTCTTGCTATGTCCATACAAAATTATTAATATTATGAATACTTATATGTTAGTTGGACAAGGAGAGGAGAAACACACCCATGGGATTCTGCTCTTGGGTGCGTATCCTGCTGAAAGAGAATCTGTCCTAGAAGCAGCATCCCCTGAGGGAAAGAACTTTACCCCTATTAATTGTGACCACACCTATGTGTAAGCCCCAACCCCTCATGCTGATTTAACTAGGTTGAAAGAGTGGGCTGGGGGGCCAGTCCCAGTGCAAGTCCCAGAGCGAGATCTGGAGAAGCTAGACCAAGATCCAGATCCAGAGGAGAAGGAGAATGAAGTAGGATGGGGGAGGGGGAGGAAGAAGCAGGAGGAGAATCAGAGGAGAATGGAGATGGGAATGGAATAAACTGCAACTGAGACCAACCAGCCTGGCTCCATTCCTTCGCCTGCCTCATCATCGCCATCAACCTCCCTGGTGCGGTGTCCCCTCTCCCTTTTCTTTTTTGTGTTTTTGCACTGGTAGTATCAAGGGATTCCTTGTTTTTGTCTTGGACAAGTATGGCTATTTGTGTTTATTCCCTGATGAAAATGTCTTCTTAAAATATCATTCTGTTGGAATGATATTCAGAAGTCTCAGTGCTACTGGGCTACTTCTGGCTCAGTGGTTGGGAGATCTAGTAGTGCTCTGGGAAAAAAACAATGCAAGAGATTGAACCTGGTTTTCCTTCATGCAAAGCATGTGCTCAAGTCCATACAAGTATTTTTCCAGTTTGATAAGATTTTTTTTTTTTGCTTTTTGGGTCACACACAGCGATGCTCAGGGATTACTCCTGGCTCTGCACTCAGGAATTACTCCGAGTGGTGCAAGGGCGACCATATGGGGTGTCGGGGATCAAATCCGTGCAAGGCAAATGCCCTACCTGCTGCACTATTGCTCCAGCACCAATAGGCTCATTTCTACTCTATTTTTTTTCTTTTGTTTTTGTTTTTGGTCCACAACCAGTTGTGCTCAGGGCTTACTCCTGGCTCTGCGCTCAGGGATCACTGATTGAGGAGCTCAGGGTACTAGATGGAGTGCCAGATTGAACCCAAGACAAATGCCCTACCTGCTGTATAATTAGAAATAATGTTTGATTAGGATTTTCTTTGATGTTTTCCCTAAGGTGTGAACATTAAATATAGACTAGCCATTGGCAAAGGGGAATATAGATCAGGAATGTTAAATTTGGTACTTTGGACCTAGTTACTATGTCACCTCAAAAACTGTGCTATTTAAACCAATAGCTCTTCTATAATTTCTGTAATGCTGAGCTGAACTCTCAGGTAATTTTCTACTTTTGACTTACCAGACTCACAAACCAAGAAGCTGCTGCATTTTCAGAAGGAAATATTATAAAACACCAGGAGTATCATGCCTATTTAGTCATGACAACTAAATATGAAGAATAAAAGCCCTTGAAAAGAGAATCAAAGTTTGGGGACAGTTTACCATAACAGAAAAAATGGTTGGGGTAAGTGAAATTTTTAACTTTTTCATACTTAGGCATAGATAAGTATGGCTATATATGGTTCATGATTGAAATTTTTATAAGTTCATTGAGTTTTGATTTGAAACATGGTTAAGAGAGATAAAAATAATTGTTTGCATAATATTTATCATTAACTTTACACAGTCCAGAGGTTTCAACAAGAATGTCTCCAAGGTGGTAATAGGCCAGAATGGGCTGCTTGGTCTTGTCTAAGGTTCTCTAGAAATTTGCTCTTCTGGTCACAAATTTATCCTTCTTCACCCTCCTCCCTCACCCATGCTCTCTGTGATCACTTAATGGCAACCATTATCAGGGCAAGATAGATGTTTATAGGAGATTGATGAAAGTGATAGATTCACTCTCAGTTAAAATGAACAAAGTTTGTAATATTCTCAAACTCATCAAAAACTGGGTGATGGGGGTTGTAGTGTAGGTCAGGCACAATGTACTATAGCAGACGTTTTTGTAGTTTAAAAATTTTGAACTCAAGAGTTCTTTGAGAAACACCTTGATTTTGCTTTTGAATATTTTAAGTACTTATGAAGTTAAGTACAAAAAATTGAATTTAAATTCTATCTTCAAGATACCCACCTTATTCCTCATAAATTTTTTTTTCATTAATGGGCTGATTTCAGGAGACGAGGATTTCTGGAGAAACTTACCTCTCTATTACTATTCAAGGGTGGTTGTAAAAATTGTCACCTGACCAATTATTCCAGAAATGATGAGAGATCATTTGGAGATAAACATTAATGCAATTTAAAACCACAACACTCAAAAGGAGAGAACAAAAGGGAATGCCCTGCCATAGAGAAAGAATGGGGTCAGGGAATGGGGTGGTGGTGGTAGGAGGGATACTGAGATCATTGGTGGTGGAGAATGGGCACTGGTGGAGGGATAGGTACTAGATCATTGTATGACTGAAATGCAAACACGAAAGTATGTAAGTATATAACTAAACCTCACAGTGATTCACTATTAAAAATATGCAATTTCATTCTAAGGAAAAAATACCAACTTGAACATTTTTAAGTATCTAAATACAAGATGGACCCTTTAAATTCAATATTACTGATGTTATTTTTGAAATTAATAACCAACATGTTCCCAAACAAAACGCCTTAAACAGATGTTATTATTTATGTTTTTTTATTGCACACCACATCTGCACCAGAGAGCAAAGTTATTCAGCAGTAACAAACTGCTTGACAAAGAATAAAAGGGAGTAGTACAAAGAACATAAAATGAATGTACTTTAAGAACTGGAAAAAAGACATTCTAAAGACATTCTCTGATCTCTGAAAGATCAGAGAATTTTCCCACAACCAGTAACATGAGTCATTTGGTACTCAGTGTTTCCCATTTTCCTTCCCTTGAAGCTTTGGCAGGTGTCAGGATAATTGACAACATTTCTTAGGGGCGGTACTGAGATCTTTGCTCTTGGATGTACTCATAGAGAGGGCTGGAACGCACAGGAACACCGACTAACTGACGCTTGCCGGGTTCCAGATCCTGCCTGCAGCTCTTGTCTTCCAGCGCCCTTCTATCCTGGACTTGGCCACGGCTTTGCTCTCGCTCTTGGCGGCGCCTCTGCTCCTCCTCCTGCTCCTGGTGAAGTTGTTCTTCCCTGAATTTCCTCTCGCGTTCCAGGCGGCCTCTCTGCTCTTGCAGCAGTTCCTGTTCCTGTCGGCGCCGTCTTTCCCTGCCAAACTGTGTGTCTGCCTCGTATTGCTGCTCTTGTTCCTGCCTGCGCCTCAGGCCCTGCTCTTCTCTCTGCATCTCTTGGCGGCTCAGCTGCTGTTCTCGCAGTTGCTGTTTCTCTTCGCGGAATCTCCTGTCACGCTCCTCGCGGCGCGCCTGCTGTTCTTCGAGTTCCTGCAGAAGTTGCTCCTCCCTGCGGGTCCTGTCGCGACCTCCACGAAGCTGCTGCTCTCGCTCTTGGCGGCGCAGCTGCTGCTCTTCCCGTTCCCGTCGCAGTTGCTGTTCCTCTCTAAACCTTCTGTCGCGCTCCTGGCGAAGCTGTTCCTCGCGCTCCTGGCGGCGCAGCTGTTGTTCTTCCCGCTCTTGAATTTGTTCCTCTCTACGAAACTCTCTGTCGCGCTCCTGGCGAAGCTGTTGCTCGCGCTCCTGGCGGCGCAGCTGCTGCTCCTCTTCTCTGTACCTTCTGTCGCGCTCCTGGCGAAGCTGTTGCTCGCGCTCCTGGCGGCGCAGCTGCTGCTCCTCTTCTCTGTACCTTCTGTCGCGCTCCTGGCGAAGCTGTTGCTCGCGCTCCTGGCGGCGCAGCTGCTGCTCCTCTTCTCTGTACCTTCTGTCGCGCTCCTGGCGAAGCTGTTGCTCGCGCTCCTGGCGGCGCAGCTGCTGCTCCTCTTCTCTGTACCTTCTGTCGCGCTCCTGGCGGCGCAGCTGCTGTTCTTCCCGCTGCTGAATTTGTTCCGCTTCACGAAACTTTCTGTCGCGCTCCTGGCGAAGCTGTTGATCGCGCTCTTGGCGGCGCAGCTGCTGTTCCCTTTCCCGTCGCAGCTCCTGCTCCTCCTCACGAAACTTCCTGTCGCGCTCCTGGCGAAGAAGCTGCTCTTCCCGTTCCTGTCGCAGCTGCTGTTCCTCCTGTTCCTGAAGTTGTTCCTCCTGGAGGAATTGTCTGTCGCGCTCCTGGCGGCGCAGCTGCTGTTCCCTTTCCCGTCGCAGCTCCTGCTCCTCCTCACGAAACTTCCTGTCGCGCTCCTGGCGAAGAAGCTGCTCTTCCCGTTCCTGTTGCAGCTGCTGTTCCTCCCGTTCCTGAAGTTGTTCCTCCTGGAGGAATTGTCTGTCGCGCTCCTGGCGGCGCAGCTGCTGCTCCCTTTCCCGTTGCAGTTCCCGCTCCTCCTCACGAAACTTCCTGTCGCGCTCCTGGCGAAGCTCTTGCTCACGCTCCCGCCGGCGCAGCTGCTGTTCCTCCCGCTCCTGAATTTGTGCCTCTTGACCGAGCTTTCTGTCGTGCTCTTGGCGAAACTGTTGCTCGCGCTCTTGGCGGCGTAGCTGCTGCTGCTCTTCCTGTTCCTCTCTCATCTGTTGCTCTTCCCTGAAGAACCGCCTGTCGCGCTCCTGGCTGCGTAGCTGCTGTTCTCTTTCCTGTCGCAGTTCCTGTTCTTCCTCGAGGAACTGTCTGTCTTCCTGGCGACGTCTTCTCTCTTCTCGTTCCTCTCTCAGCAGTTGTTCCTCTTGGAACTTCCTGTCTCTCCGTTGCTCCCCTCGCTCTCTCTCATATTCCTGTTCATCCTGCAGGAACTGTCTTTCCCGCGCCTGCAAATCCTCCAACTGCCGAATAGTTTCTTCATTCTCTTTTCGTTTGGAGTACAGCCTGTTGTCACGAGCTTCTTTTTCTTTTTCAGGCTGCCACTGCCATTTCAGATCACTCCGGTCTTCCTCCCCGAACAGTCGCTGTCTGTCCCGACGCTGCAGCTCCTCCTCTAGTTGTCTCTCCCTCGCCTGACGCCTTCTCTCAAGTTCCTCTCTCTGCACTTCTTCCTCTTGCTGTAGCTCCTCTTCCCGATATTGCCTCTCGCGCTCCAGGCGCCTCCTCTCGCGCTGCAGCAGCTCTCCCTCGCGCTGCAGCAGCTCCTCCTCGCGCTGCAGCAGCTCCTCCTCCCTCAGCAGCTCCCGTCGCGCCGGCTTGGCGTACAGCGCTTGGCGTCGTCTCTGGCTTTCCTCCTCCAGCTGCCACCTCAATTTCTGGTCGCCCCGCTGCTCCTCCTGACGTCGCCTTCTCTCCCTTTCCTCTTGGAGTCGCTCCTCCTCCTCCTGGAGCTGTCGGGTGCGCTCCAAACGCTGGAGCCGCTCCTCCTCCTCCTGGAGCTGTCGGGCGCGCTCCAAACGCTGGAGCTGCTGCTCTTCCTCCTCAAGGAACTGCCGCTCCCGCTCCCTCTCTAGGCGCTGCCGGCGCTGTTCTTCTTCCTCCAGGAGCAGTTCCCGCTCCAGGCGTTCCTCGGCCCTCAGCTGCCGCTGCGACAGCGGCCGGGCAGACAGCCTCTGGCGGTGGCGCTGGCTCTCTTCCTCGGCCTCCCGCTGCCATTTGAAGGCGCGGCGCGGCTCTTCTGCGTCCTGCTGGCGCGCCTGCTCCTCCCGCTCTCGCAGCCGCTGCTCGCGCTCCTGGCGCCGCCTCTGCTCCTCTAGCTGCTCGCGAAGCCTCTGCTCCTCCTGCCGGCGGGGCCGGGAGTAGACTTTGCTCTGCCGCGCCTCGACTTCGCTCTCGAGCTGCCACTGCCACCTCGGGGCACTTCTCTCGCCAAGCTCGCGGGCCCTTTCCTGCTCCACCTCCTCCTCTGGGAGCTCGCGCCTTTGCCCGCGTTCGCCCCTTCGCGCCTGTTCGCGTCTCTCCGCGGCCAGGTCGCGCCTCAGTTCTTGTTCGCCCCTCAGCTCCTGGAGCCCTGGCTCCTCTGCGCGTCTTTCCTCCTCTTGGCGCCTTAGCTCTTGCTCGCGCCTTAACTCCAGTTCCCGTCTTTCTTCCTCCTGGCGCCTCAGTTCTTGCTCGCTTCCCTGCTCCTGGCGCCTCTGCACTTCCTCACGCCTCAGCTCCTGTTCGCGTCTCCCTTCCTCCAATTGGCGCCTTAGCTCCTGCTCCCGCCTTTCTTCTTGGCGTCTGGGCTCCTGTTCGCGTCTCTCTTCTTCCAGTTCGCGCCTCAGTTCTTGTTCGCGCCTTTGCTCCTGGCGCCTGGGCTCCCGCTCGCGCCTCAGCTCCTGTTCGCGTCGCTCTTCTTGGCGCCTCAGCTCTTGTCCACGTGTCTCCTCCTCTAGTTCGCGTCTCAGTTCTTGTTCGCGCCTCAGCTCCAGCTCGCGTCTCTCTTCCTGGCGCCTCAGCTCCTGCTCGGCGCGCCTTTCTCCCTTGCGCCTTGGCTCCTGCTCGCGTCTCAGCTCCTGCTCGCGCCTCTCCTCCTCGAGTTCGCGCCTCAGCTGCCGCTCGCGCCTCTGCTCCGGTTCACGCCTTTCCTCTTCCCGGCGCCTCAGCTGCTGCTCGCGCGTCTCCTGCGCGCGCCGGAGTTCCTGCCCCAAGCGCGGCTCTTCGAGCTCGCGCTCCTGCTGCCGCCGCTCTTCCTCCAGGCGACCTCCCTTGCTCGCCACGCGCTCGGCCTGCTCGCGTCTCTCGCGTCGTAGCCGCCGCTCCTCCTCCTCCCGGACTTCGCTCAGGCGCGGCTCGCGCAGCTCACGACTCTGCTGCTGCTCTTCGCGGCGCTCGAGCTGCTCTTCTTCCAGGCGTTCGCGCCGCTCGCGCTGCGCCAGCGTCTCTCTCCTTTGCTCTTCGCGGTCTGGAAACGCGGGCTCCCAGCCTTTGCGCCTCTGCTGCTGTTCCTCCTCCTCAGGGCGCCCTTCGCGTTCGCGCCTTTGCCACCGCGGCTCCACCTCGCCGCGTTGCTGCTCAAACTGCTCGCGCCTCTCTAGCTTCTCCCTCTGTTCCTCTTCCTCTGCGAACTCCGCTTCACGCCTCGCCTGCCTGCGTTCTTCCAATTGTCTGTCCCGAGCCTCGACTCGCCTTTGGTCTTCTCGCCTGCAGTTTTGTGACGGGTTCCCCTTTCCCTCACCCTTGGCTCCCGGCTCCTCCAGCCCAGAAGCCTGGCCGAGAGCGTAGTAACAAGCTTGAGCTACCTTGAAAATGAACAGGAGGAACTCATTGAAATCGACTAGCCCGTTACAGTCCCGATCCAGAAGTTGCAGGGTCAGGTCTACCGTCTCAGGGTCGTGAGGTCTCTGTGGAAAGAGATACACAAAACGAATTTTAGACCAACTCTTTACAGGTAATAAACTTTCATTCACACATACTTTGTGAATACTGTCACCCAAGAGACATTAGAAGCAGCAAGAGAAATGTTCAGTGTGTAGCGTTCTTGTTCGTCGGTAAAATGTGAACCGCCCATTTTAAAGCATTCTTTTGTTGGAAATTTTTGAATCTTGTAATTTAAGGTTGACCCAAAGAGCATGCTTTCTCTTTAGCTGGGTAAGAATGAACACATGCTCAAAGGAGAAAAAACATGGACATTTGTGAAAACGTACATCCACCATTTCTGTCTGAAACAGCTTGTGCCCTTGGTTTGATTTTTATCTGTTGTTTGAAATCAGAGCAAATCATTTATGTTGACGCCATTTTAAAGAGAGCACAGACTGATTTTAAGGACTGAAATGTAGAAATAAATTTAAGTTTGTTTCGAATCTCATTTGATCTCACATCTTTGTTAAGAACTTCCCACTAACGGATTATCCTCATCGACAGTGACATCAATCACACGAAATGTTTGTCAGCAATTTTCCAGTATGAGCTACTATGCCAATTAAGTAATTATGTTAAACTCAGAAATGAGTGGGGAATGTAGTGTAGAACTGTTTTATGTAAAATGAATATAAAGTCATTGTTCTTTGCTCTCTTCAGAGAATAAATTATATAATCCTAAATTAATAGAAATTTCCTTTTTTTGGTAATTCTTACCCGAAGGACATCTCCAAATTCCCTTTCAAGGAGATTCTTCAGGTCTTTCTTGCTTAATGCTGCTCCATCACAGTCATGTGAGGCATATTGATTGAAAGTTTCAGTGATATCAAAGATGCATTTCAGAAGTGGAGACATTTTTTTCTTTTTCTTTAAGTTTAAGTAAACCTAGAACAAATAAAAGCTAGAATCAAAACTGTGTTTCTGGGGGCTGGAGCGGTAGCACAGCGGGTAGGGTGTTTGCCTTGCATGCGGCTGACTAGGTTCACGGCTGACACAGGTTCGATTCCCAGCATCCCATATGGTCCCCTGAGCACTGCCAGGAGTAATTCCTGAGTGCAGAGCCAGGAGTAACCACTGTGCATTGCTGGGTGTAACCCAAAAAGCAAAAACAAACAAAAAAACTGTTTCTGGTGTTGGGGGATCTTCATCGCCTCTGATTCAGCAGATTCCAAAGTAATTTGATTTTAAAACAGTAAGTAGTTCTAATCTAGGTTTTTAGGGCAGTATATCTTTGAATATACTTAGAAAGAGGAAGACATCTCAAAGCAGGAAATCATATTCAGATTTTGAATGTCCCAAATTTATTGTCTAATCTGAATTATCCATCCATTTTCCTTTACTCTGTTCCATTCCCTTAGCATATTTAAGATCACAGTAAGGAGGGATGGAGAAATTTAGATTTGATATGTTTCTACTCATAAACATCTCCCTCTAACATTGAACAAAGAAGAGAAGTGAAAGCCAAAAAGTGATGGAAGGTGTAAGAGTATCTTAAAGTGGACAGAAGGTATGTACTCCTACTTATGGTATCAACAGATTTTATAATAACTAAACCAATGAAAAAAAGAATAGGGATTATTTCCCAACATTATTGTACATAATAAATTTAAATCAGGAGCCAGGCAGTAGTACAGCTGGTAGGGTGCTTGCCTTGTATGTGGCTGACCTGGATTCGATCTTTGGCACCCTGTATGATTTTTTGAGCCTGCCTAAAATGATCCCTGAGCACAGACCCAGGAATAAGCCCTGAGCATTGCCTGGTGTGGCCCAAAGACCAAAAAAAATTTTTTTAGCTCATATTTGAAAAAATAAATTTATATTTAATTCAAATTTTAGTACATGAGGAATTTAATTGCATTTCTGAAATTACACTTACTTCATAGTTTAAAAGGGCATTATAATATTTATATATACTAATACAGAAAGAAAAGTGCATATTCCCTAGTTTAATTCAGCTCTCTTATCGATCATTAAAAGCCCTGAGAAGTTTTTGGCTATCAGAGTTAATGTGTCAAACTGACCTAGAGAACTTTGAATAATATTGACCTTTTGGATAGCTTTTTGCTAAACCCATATAAACTATTTGAATCTTGGCATTGTTTAAAAAATACAAAAATAAACACTCCCTAGACCCTGAAAAGCAAAACAGGATCTAGCATGCCACAGATCAATGTTAAGAGAATACTTGGAGAGTTTAACTGGTTGTTAGAGTATAGTAACTCATTTCATTGAACTCTTTTTTATTTTTATTACTTATTAATTAAAAAATTTTGCAGTTCTGGGGATGGAACTCAGGGTTTCACACATGCAAGCATGTGCTTTGCCACTCAGCCACATCCCCAAACTTTATCTGGCTTCTGTACTCACCAACTCCAATACCTCAGATGTCATAACTATATGAAAATAGTTCATGTTAAGTAGAACAAAGGCAAAACAAGAACTGAGGACAAACTTTTGAGATGGCAGATTTTTAGCAAGACGACCCATTAGAATTACATATGACCTTCTCTGACATGCAAATAAACTTGAAGAGTTCAGAATTTTGGGAAAAGAACTGTGCATTTTCCATTTGAATGATAATTCCAACCATAGAAGATGGCATGAAGTTTGTGGAACTTAGACATTCTTTAAGACACTGATACCTGGGCCGGAGCAATAGTACAGTGGTATAGGGTGTTTGCCTTGCATGCGACCGATCCAGGTTCAATCCCTGTCAGCCCATATAGTCCCCCAAGCACTGCCAAGAGTAATTTCTGAGTGCAGAGTCAGGAGTAACTCCTGAACATCGCTGGGTGTGACCCAAAAAGAAAAAAAAAAGACACTGATACCTTCTGGTACATAGAATATCCTCACCCTCCCCTAACATCTAAAACAGCTAGACAATGAATAGTTGTACAGAAGTACATCAGCCTATTGAATAGACTTACCCACTTCACCAGAGGAAGAAGTTGAGTGCTCTCTGACACTGCAGGCAAGTGTTCTGGGCAACTGGGAGCTGGGCCTTTTATAGGGGGTTTAATTGTGCCCTGGAGAGCAACTTGGGGAGGAGACACCCACTCTGTGGGATGCCCTGATTCATTTTAACCAAGCCCAGCTCCACCTCTGTCTCAAGGAATGGCTTGTTTATCTCACTATTTGCTCACGTAGCTATTTGGCACGCGGTTCACAGATCTTGCCTCCTGACAGGGGTGGTGACCCCACCTAATAGGAAAAGGTAGGATATTTGGCAGAAGTTTTCATTATTTTAGTTCTTGAAATTGTTTAAGTGTTAAAGAGGATATAAAATAACTAAAAGTTATTATTAAATAACTTATTTACTAAATTTAAATAATACTTAGTTACTAAAACATTGACTAATTCCAGAACTTTAAATTTTACTTCATTAAAAAGTAGTAACCTCTGAGCTATTCACTTTATAAAGAAGTAAAATTTTAGGTTGGAGCCAAACAGAAATTTTGACAAAAGTGATGAGAACCAATTTATTCTCCCCTGAGACAGACAGTCAACGAAGAACTTCTTATAGACCTACCTGATCCAATTCTAGGATACTGAGAGACTGTGAGAAATTGGTTTTAGTTTCTTCTCTTAAATTGTGCATGGGAAAATTTTGCATTTGTATTTTTGGGTCTGGAGGAAGTGATTTTTATGCACAGGAAGACTGCTTCCTAAGTAAACAATTTTGGAGGATATATTTATTTATTTTTTACTTAATTTTTTTAATTGAATCACAGTGATAAACACATTTACAAAGTTATTCATGATTGGATTTTAGTCATATCTAACACCCATCCTTTCACCAGTGTACTTTTCCCACAAGCAGTGGTCCCCATTTCCCTTCCCCCTCCACCCCCACCTGCCACTATGACAGGCACTTTTCTTCTCTCTCTCTCTCTCTCTCTCTCTCTGAAGGATACTTTTTAAATGCGCTCTATTTAATTGCTCATAAGAAAATATGAATTTTGAAAATTAATTTTGCGGACATTACATCTAAATGAAGTTTTCTCTTTTCTTTTTATCATTTGCATATTGATGCTCCTGGAGAAAAAGAGCTGGTGTAATGCATTATTGTAGATACAATCATCCTTCTCAGCCCAAGTTACTAATGACTATGACACCTAAACACTTGACTCTGCTTCTCCTGGAAGCACATTAACGTAATCCGTCATTCTAGCCCATTATATCTGTCAGGGCTTTCTCAGCTCAGTAGGTCATTTACAAATCTCATTGCTGTTTTATTGTAAGGAACTCCATTTTATTCCTGGTTGTCAGTGACTCCCACCCTTACCATTTTATACTATATGAAACTTCTGTTCACAATAGGCTTATGAAGGCTAGTAGATGATTCAGTGGCTTTCAGAATTTGTTTTCTCCTCTGTGCATCAGAGGAAAGTACTGGTTTTCTGAATTTTGAGGTGATTCAATGGGTTTAATTGAAAAGGAAAATTTTGAGGAATTTAAATCTTGGTGGCTAGTCTTATTTTTAATTTATTTTTTAATACCAAGGATTAATCCTACGCCTCAGAGCACAATGTATATGCTCTACTGCTGAGCTACATCCCTGGCAGAAAAGCTGGGTCTTTTGTTGTTGTTTGTTTTTAAAAAATGTATCTTACTGGTCCAAATACTAGTAGAGTTGAATTCTATTTTTCTCCTGACTTGTAGCCATCCAAAATGTGGAATAAAGAAAACAGTGGAAGTGATAGGCAGTTGGCCTTTGAAAGTCTGGGTCAGACCTGCCTCACAAAGGATTTCAGCATTGAAATTAGAGAGTTAGGGGTTTTCCTAAGACTATCAACTTATTCTTGGAATGTTAATAAGTTTGATATCCCTGTATCACTGCATCATCTCGTTGCTCATCGATTTGCTTGAGTGGGCACCAGTAACATCTCCATTGTAAGACTTGTTGTTACTGTTTTTTTGGCATATCAAATATGCCATGGTAGCTTGCCAGGCTCTGCTGTGCTGTCGAGATATTCTCAGTAGCTTGCCAGGCTCTCCGAGAGGGGAGAAGGAATCGAACCCGGGTCGGCTGCATGCAAGGCAGATGCCCTATCCGCTGTGCTATCACTCCAGCCCAAGCTTGATATAGTAGTTTTTAAAGTAAAGGGTAGAGATTTCTCTTTATTATCTTCTATTTAGTATTTTATACAGTTCTTTTATTCTTTAAATTGTAGAATAGGACCATCATGAGCACTGTATACCCAGTAACCACAAACCATCATGGAACCTCTTTCTCACACTTAAGAATTCTTCAAGAAAGGCCCTAGACAAAGCCACCTTATGATGCTGTGTGTCCCACACCCCAAGACCCAATTGTGTGTGATCTGTTGGGGAACTTCAACTCAGGTTCTGGGTGCATTTCTATGTTTCCATTACATTTTTGCAGTTCAAAGGGGACTGGACACATACTATGTTCTATGAAAATAAAAAGAAAAAAGCAATCATTTTAAATCATGGTTGAGCAAGCAAAGTAAATACAGAAGAAAACCCAAAAGGAATATATTTATGAGTAGTTTTGAGAGAAAAGGCTGAAATTGCATTAAGAACTTCTTTTCTATTTGGAATAAAGCTATGCCTTAAATTCAGTGATGACTTACTACCTACTTTTATTTAAAGTCAGTGTTACACAAGGAAAAATATAAAAAAAATTTAAATTTTTAATTAAAAATGTAAGTGAATTAGCCTTTCTTTGTTTCTATTCTTGGGTCTTCAGAAGAAATATTTAAATTAGATTTGATTTAAAAGCGAAGTGCTAAAATCAGGCTTAATATTTTCTTTTTTTTTTTGAAGTAAATAGATTTTATTTAGAGGTTTCTGAGGGAAGGGGGAAGGAATAAGTGGGAGAGAGAATAGTGAAAATAACATGCTCATGAGAGAACTCAGGCTTCTCCAAGGGTGGAGGAAGCCCCTACACATAACTGAGCTTTAGACATAAAAGTACGAAAGCATGAAAGTACACATCTCAAGAGGGGAGATGCGGGCGACACATGTGCTTGGCCACGTGGGCACAAGCAGCACATGGGCTCAAGCAGCATATGTGCCAGGCTTAATATTTTCTTAATGTAATGACCATCGTTGTTATATAATATTCATTTATTTACCATAGGGTCATTATTTTAAAATATCATTTCAGAAGGACTTAAAACTTGGAAAGAAAGAAATTTCTTGCTTTTGAAATCTCTAAAATATTGGCAAATGCCAAAGAATGTGGGGAACTATCAAGTCCTAACATACTCGTTAAGTCTTTTTAAAGACTTATTATGGCAGTGCCCATTTATTCTTACTGTGGTTCATCCAAAAAGAATGGTGTTTTTATAATCTGAAGATCTCCATATTTTTATAGGCAAAATTCTCATTATCTTTCTTTTATAAAACTGGATACTGAGGCACTGAAAGGTCAGATAGCATTATTTACTGGTTCAGGAATGACTCAAGTTCCCCTGTTCCAATTGACATGATTTTTTTTTTTTAAATCAAGGGTTATTACAATTTCTTGGCTTTGAGACTTTAACTCTTCAATAAGAAGGAAGTGAAAAGGTGAAATAATTTGTAGGACCGGGGAGATAGTATAGGAAGTAAAGTGTCTATATACATATATATGAAACATTTATATTATTCATATGCTTTAATATACTAATTGTTAATCATGAAGCCTTATTCAGGCCAAAATCTTTGACTGGGGATACTCTGCTGGATTTACAGAGAACTAAGGAAGGAATATATTTTTCTGGACCATATCTCATTGAAAGGTGCAATTTCCATTTTCTCCTTTTTTGGAAACCAAAATGAAAATGATACATTTGACATTCTACAAGGAATGGTCCTATTGTGGCCTTATTAGAAAATTGACAGTGAAATCTTAGATAAAGCAGAAAAGGCACCAGTACTAATTTTAACCTAATGAACTTTTCTCAAACTTGGTTATCAGCTAAAATGTCTAGGTAGAATGATTTAAGATGACTTTAAAAAATCAAGGTTTTTATTTATTTTTTGGGGGGGTGTGGGTGGCAGTTAGCCTCTAACACATCTCCAATGAAGAGGCATTTATTTATTTATTTTGTATAAAATTTTATAATATTTAAAATAGGCCTTTAGAGTTTTCCTTTTGTTTCTTTACTGACCTATTCAGTGGGATGTGTTTCTGCTGGTTCAAAACCTTTAAGACCTCATTCAAGTTTCATCTCATTTCCCAAATATTTCTTGACCTTTATATATAATGATTTTCTAGTTTTTGGAAAGAAATTGCACAGCATAGACAGTTGACTTCCTATAATGCTATAGCACTAATGTGTCATTTCTGTATTCTTTAATTTAATGGGTACTTGTTTTGTCTTCTTGATTAGGTTTTAAATTCCTTGAAGGTAGTCCTGTATCTTTTATTTCTACTAGGTGCTTAGTAAAATCCTTGCTGATATGATATAATTTTATTGCACTATGGCAGTTTAAAAGGCCAGTAGGTCAGAATGAGATGAGTTACTTGATCTGGGATGGAGTTCTGTGGGTTTGGGTGATGACTTGCAGATGAGGGCATACACCACAATGGGAGTCAGCCCTTCTGGGGCCTGTTTCTAGTTTTACAGCTTAAGAGGAGGCATTACTCCACCCCCTCTGCCTTCCCCTATGTCCATCACTTCACCCTTCTGTTAAGTGAGGAATATAAGATATGAATCCTTTCCTGAGAGGGGAGCTGTGATAATTACACCTTGTAAAGTATTTTGTGATTCTTGTGATATAAAAGGGCTAATTATTGTGATCATTAATAATTCTTAATTTTTTATCTTCTTTCAGGTAAATTATTCTTATTTTAATTATACCCCCACCCTGGTGTTAATTATACCTCTGAGAGTCAGCAGATGCTTTCATCTTACATCATGCCATGCAGGGTGACTGGTATGGGTGCCCAGGGAGAGAGCGCTTCTGCCTCTGCCCACTCCCCCTGTCACCCTGGCTTTCTTTGTCATTAAATTGGTCATAAATTTCAAGTAATTTGTTTCTGTGTCTGTAACTTTTTTTTGGGGGGGGCAGTAGGGGGGTACCTCCCAAACACTGCTCAGCAGATCTGGGCACCTGTCCCAGTGATACCCCTCCAACTGGATCAGATGGTTCAGTGCTATGATTCAGCCGTGCTTGGGTGCCACCAGGCTAATCTAGGTAGTGTTCATGGGGCCATGTGATATTAGGGATTAAACTTGGGGCCTTTCACATGCAAGGCCTTGACATCTGACTTCTGAAGGATCTCCCTGGCTCCTGTAACTATGTTTTATTTTCATCCCCAGCTCCAAAATTTCACAGGGCTTTGGGATTTGTGAAAAGTCACCCTAGAGAGGCCAGAATTATGTAGAGAACTGAGCAAATGCTTTACAAGAAATAGACCTAGCTTCAATTCCTTGCACTGCTGGAAGCAACCTCTAAGCAAAGGGCAAGAAGTAGTCCCTGACCACCATTGGGTGAGGCCCCAAAACCAAACAACCAACTAAATGAACAAAAACCAAAGTCACACTAATGAGGAAAATGTATTTAATTTTTAATTTTTTTTTATTGAATCACCATGTGAAAAGTTACAAAGATTTCAGGCTTAAGTCTCAGTCATACAATGCTCAAACACCCACCCCTTCACCAGTGCCCATGTTCCACCACCAAGAACCCCAGTATACCCCCCACCCCACCTCCACTCCCCTGTGATAATTTTCACTTTACTTTCTCTTTACTTTGATTACATTCAATATCTCCACATAAAACTCACTATTATTGTTTGGAATTCCCCCCCCCAAAATCGAACCTACTGAAAAGGCAGCATTTGATAATTTGTTTTCCCTTGCTGAGAATGAAGAGGTATAAGGTCACACGGCTGCTATTGCAGCTGCGTGGTGTTGGATTTTTGTATTTTAGTAACTAAGTCCAGGGAAATTTCTGTCAAAAATTGTATCATTGCAAGCTCATACCTCTGTTTGATGGGTCTTATAAGATGGTGGTCGCCATGCCGCGCCCCTGGAAAGAAAAAACTGAGAGAGAAAAACCTTTCCCCTCCTGGGGCGGCATGGGGCCGTGGCTTAGTTCACAGTCTAGAGGCATTTCTGCAAGAAGCTGCTGGTGCCGAAGGTAGTTAGATGGCCTCTGGGATGATGGGCGTTCAGCAACGGAGGGGCTGCACATGTGCAGCTGCTCAGATCACATCTGGGCAGAGGGCAGCTGGAAAATGTATTTAATTTTTATAATTTAAAGAATACTATGAATTAATGTATATATTATAGCAGATAAGGCACTTGCCTTTCATGTGGCTGACCTGGGTTTGATCTCCAGCACCCTGAGTCTGCAGAAGTAATCCCTGAGTGCAGAGCCAGGAGTAAATCTCGAGAACAGCAGATGCTGCTGTCCCCACCACAACCCCAAAAAAGCTTTTATATTTTTAAAATAGATAAAGTTCCTCAAGGCTAGAGGTTCAGGAGATGATCTCTAGTGTTCTTGGGCTTACATGTGTTTTTAGTAGAAGGTAGATCACTCATTAGGGTGAAATATAGATTTTGTAGGTAAATAATCAATTTCTGCTTTTTTAAATAGCGATTTTATTTCTGATAGTAAGTCATACCTTCCAGGAGGATTTGCTGTCTGTGCTTCGGATTGTTGGAGAAGAGGTCAGGGCCCTTCACCTCTGAGGAAAGCACTGCTGGCTCAGGAAAACACATGCCAGAGAGACTGGGAATGGCTTCTCCAGGTCCAGGCGGAGTCACCTCATGTCAAGATACATTTGTTGAGCCTACTCTTAGGTATTTTAGCACCCTGTCTCCCACCATGTGCCCTGAAGTGAGGGTAGTGGAGGGAAGAGGCAGGGGGGAAGAGGATTTCAATTTCGTTGCCCTTCTTCCTGGCTCTTCTCCTTCAGAGGAATATATTCTTCTCAGGACTCTGCTTGTTGCTCCCTATTCCCAGCATTCTTCTTTGTTTCCTTCACTTCATCCTTTTCTTTTATCTTTTTCTTAAAAAGTTTCTATTCTCCATCCTATCCTTGAAAACACTTGAAATTCAGGCAGAGAAATGGGAAAGGCTGAAGGAAATTTGTGGGGAATAGTTAAGGACCTTGTTCTTTTGCCTCACCTGAGCACCTGCTTGAGTCTCTAGCAGTAAAAGTAGGAGACAAGTTTGATTTTCTCCATTCTTCAGAGTAGCATCTTGTCCCACCAGCATTTGTTAAGTATCCTCTTTATCAGACATAGTACAAGACACTAGCCTAACCTAAAGATATTCTAGCTGTGCTCCCAATGATTTCTGAGTGAGAGAAGCTGTGATAAGAAAGGCCTAATCCCCAAATAATTAATGCTACAATACTTGCTTGTATGTGCCCTGTATTTTTAAAACTTAAATTTAATATTTATTTTTCTTCTATGCCTTTCAAATGGTGATTATGAGGTTTAGGGGCCCCACTGGCTATTCTTGGTCAACCAGGTTGTCAGCTCAGTGCAAGGGACTGAGGATGTGATACTATTCAGGCCCTTCAGTGCTGACAATTCCTGGGCTATCCCAGTGGTGCTTGGGAGACCTCCAGGTCTGTATCTCTTTATGCTCCACAAACCATGAGGTGACAGGAATTGAATCAGGATTGGACACATGCTGGACATGTCCCCTAGTCGCTGTACTATCTTCCAGACTCTATGCTTTAACTTTTTAATCTGAGGAAGAAAATAGTAACAGTAGTTACCCATAGAGGGAGGAATAGGTACCTATGGGGAAGGCCCAAGAAGAGGAATGGAGAGGACTGTTTGCTGACCTGAGCAGTTGAATCTGAGCATTTCTATATTTTAATATATACTTTAAAAAATTTTGGTATTTGAACCACATGAATATATGGTTTTTAAGTATATTTAAGTATATTAAAAAATTAAATACTCTAAACTTAAATGATAGTTTATTTTTGGAAATGGGGCACAACCAATGGAGCTCAGGAACTTTTCCTGGCTCTGTGTTCAGGGGTCACTCTTTTTGGTGCTTGGGAGACTATGCAATGCTGAGGATTGAATCCTGGTCTCTTGCATGCAATACATGCATTCCAGAATATTGGGTGATCTCTCTAGCCCTTTAATGTATTAATTAAATTCTAAAATAATGAATTTGTTCAGCCATTGATTGTCACTTGTCTCTTGTCATCCTGTTGATCTTCGATTTGCTCGAGTGGGCGCCAGTAATGTCTCCATTCGTCCCTGTCGCATGCTAGTGTAGCCCAATGGCATCTGCTCGCTCCAGGAACACGAAGAGCCTCAAACTGTTCAGGGTTTTGACAAAGAAGTCTGACCATCTCATAGGTGGGCAGCCACCCGGTCTTTTGACGTCCCGCGGAATCCTGTTGGTAACAGCTCTAGTTCAGCAGTTGTCTCTAAATCGCATTATGGCCCATCTGATTTTCAACATCTTGGCAAACAAGACAGCGTCCCTGATTCTTGATCGTCAAGGGAAGTCAGGACTCCAGATTCTTTCTCTCACTTGAGTGAAATGTGATATTCCAAGCATAGCCCCTGGAGTTAAAGCTCCTTGGACCCTGCAGGGAAGGGTGGAGATGAATCTGAGAGGAGTTTCTGTAAATGGGCTTCCTGGAAGAAAATTGTTTATTTATTTATTTTTACTGTGGTCCACAATCAAAATAGTGTGCTGTGAACCAGCACCTGTGGAGGTGGAAGAAATCTGAGTTTAGAGCTGGAGAGGTAGGACACTTGCCTTGCATGAGGTGGGCCCAGGTTCTTTTTCTGTTTTTGTTAAGTGCTCAGGGCTTATCCCTGGATCTGCACTAAGGAATTACCCCTGGTGGGCTCCAGGGACCATAGAGGGTGCTGGGAATCGAATCCAGATCAGCCATATGTAAGCCAAGCACCTCACCCCATTGTATTTTTATTTATTTATGTTTTATTTATTTATGTTGGGGGGTGGAGCGATAACACATCGAGTAGGGCATTTGCCTTGCACGTGACCAACCTGGGTTTGATTCCTCCACCCTCTTGGAGAGCCCAGCGGCAAGCTACAAGAGTATCTCGCCCGCACGGCAGAGCCTGGCAAGCTATCCATGGCATATTCGATATGCCAAAAACAGTAACAACAAGTCTAACAATGGAAATGTTACTGATGCCCGCTTGAGCAAATTGATGAACAATGGGATGACAGTGTTTAAAAATTTAAAAAATTAGTTCTTAGAGAAAAGAACTGAAAAGCAAAGATATGTCAGAATATCATCAGAAATTGAAGTTTTATTGTAAGATATGAAATTAGAAATAGAGTTTTTCTAGGAATCAAACTTTTGGAATAAAAGAATATATTTTTTTAACTCACGTTATATTGAACCTGGCTGGGTACTTTGTAACTAAAACATGTTTAAAAATGTCATGATCAAGGCCCAGGGAAATAATACAGCAATATAGCCCTTGCCTTGCACGTGGCTGATCTGGATTTATTTTGACACCACATAGGGTCCCTCAAGTCCTGCCAGCATTGATCCTTGAGCACAGAGCCAAGTACACTCTTAGTACTGCCAGGTGTGGCCCTAAAACCAAAATAAAGAAATTAAACGTTTCAAACTAAACCATCCTTGAAACATCTAAACCTTAAAATTCACTGAAGTGGTTGTACAATAAGTATTCATTTTAGCCTTTTAGCAACTCTGTCAGATGTGTAATTTAAACTTTTCAGATCTTTTACTTTGAGGCTTTTCCTTATCTTCAGATGCAGAGTGCTGTGAAAGCTGCTTCTGTGGGTGTTTGATCAAGCTCTGCGTGCTCTAGGGTTTGCTGTCAGCCCTGGGCAGAGGGTGTGCCGTTAAAGGCTCATTCATAGCCACATTGTTTGAAAGGATTTCCCAAATTACAAGAATAAGTGCTTTCAACAGCATAAATTGGATCTTTGAAGTGAACCACATCCTCAGTAGATGTTACAAATGAGGAATGATTACAACTTCTCATAGAGCAAAAAGCTGTTTTTTTTTAAATTAAAGTATATGTTTAATGGCCATGCATATTTACAGTCATACATTATTTAAAGGTAATGTCTATTGATGAGACAAAAAGCAGCTAAAGTGACTTTAATTTTCAACAAAAATAGATAATATCTCATTCAACTTGACCTATTTTTCCTTGACCTAGCAGCTATTTGATTGTATGAAGGTGGGATTCATACATTTTCCTATATCTAAGCTTTTATACTCACTTCCTTTTCTGCAAACTTGCTCAGATTTTTAATCTTCACCTTTTCTCTATCCTCACAGCTGGGGATCATGCTTTTCTTTTCTTTTTTTTTTTCAAAAAGCTGGTTTTAAACATTAATGTAATTCCTTATTTCAGTGTCAGTATATTTCAAAATTAATTTTTTGGGTCTCTTTTGTTATGCTTTTCATGGTGTAAAGACTTTTAAATTAAAACACTTTTAATTTAAAAATTAAAAAAGTAATTTTTAACTCACCTATTTGTTCCATGGATGTTCATACTCACAACTAGTGAAAAATTTCTCTAAAAATTATTTTTATTTATTGGGATTCTGCAGTTTAGAAAAAAATTTAAGAACTTGTGAAGGGGCACAAGCAATAGTACAATGGATAGGGTGCTTGCCTTGCACCAGCGACTCAGGTTTGATCCCTATCACTACATAAGACCCCTTAAGCCCTACCAGAAGTAAACCCTGAGCACAGAGCCAGGAGTAGTTCCTGAGCACAGCCAGTGTAACGCGTCCCCCAAAGCTATTTGGGGCTGGGGGAAGTTCACAGAGCTTGGACACCTACTCAACATGTGAGAGACCCAGGGTTTGAATCCTGGCACAGCATGGCCTTCTAAGAGCAACTGGGGCATGTCCCTGCTGGCACCAAGAACCACTGTGTCCAAATTGACAAACCCAAACATTGAATTGTCTGGTCTGCACGAATAGGCTGAGTGCCACCAGGAGCAGAGCACTGGAAGAGACATCATCCCAGACATTCTGAGAGTAATCTAAATAATAATAGTAATCTATTTTAGTAAAAATAGTAATATAATTACTATTACAATCTACAAGCACTTTATAGATTAAAGAAGGAAGGAAATACTGGCTATGAAGTAGTTTGGGAGGGTTTTATGGAGGAGATGGTGCTTGCTGGGGATTGAATGAGTTGATCCAGGCAGGCCAAGTGCAACAGGCAGGCATTGAAGGTAATATCAGAAAAACTGGGGAGTAGGAGTGGTTAAAGAATATTTTGGGAAAGGCTGTTTACCAATCTGATGATAGTGATGAGTTTACTGTTTTTTGGTAAAGTGTCTGGTGCCTTTTTCCTTTCATGGTTGACCTTTAAAAAAAAGTAATTTCAGCCACCCATTAGTTTGTTTGTGAAGGAATTGAATATAATAAGATGTAGACTTCATGAAAGCAAATTATTTTCTGTTTCTTTGTTTTTATGCAGTGCCTAGCATAGTGAAAGCATCCAGGAAATATGGATTGAGAGAATGAATAAATTCAATTTGATCATAAATAAGACCATTTATAAGTGTCATGACCAGAAATTTGCCAAGTAAGAATTCAGAAGTCACTTTTTGATGGGGAGAGTAAGGTGAAGAGGAGAGACAAAAAATGAACAGGTATGAGAAGTCATAATGAACCATAGGGATAGAAGGATGAGTGGGGAATGTGGAGTAGATGACTGGGTTATTAGGACACAAGGAGTGGGAGTGATGGTAGGAGGGCAAGAGTTGGGACATTAGAATTAATAACTTAGTTCATACTACTGGCTGGCCAGTGCTTTCTTTTGGAGATTAAAAACAAAGTTTGGAGAAAAAAAACATTTTTGCCAAAGGGCGGGTTTCTTATCTCTGTCTTTCAAAGCAATTCTAAGACTGTCATCTGAGCCAGCTTGGGCTTCCATTGCTATTATTCAAAAGAGGACTTCAAAAAGTAGAATTTGCAGGAAAACTGCCTGGGGCCCTAGTCAAGGTGAGGCTAAGAGGACTAGTTTTGCCATTACTTAGAATGATCTCTCCTAAAGGAGGTCTCATCTTTCTAATCCAGCATCTGCCATTGTTGTTTTTGGGTGCTACTTAGATCTTACTCCTGGCTCTGTATTCAGGCATCACTCTAGCAGGCTCATGGAACCATATGTGGTGCTTGGGACTGTAACCAGGTTGGCTGTGTGTCCTATCCTATGTACTATCTCTCTGTACCCCGAAAGTGAACTTTTTTCCCCCATTTGTTTTGGGTCTATACCTGTTGTTACTAAGTGCTTACTCCTGGCTCTGCACTCAGGGATCACCCCTGAAGGTGCTCAGGGAACCATATGGGGTGTTAAGGATGGGACCCATGTTGTCTTTGTGCAAGGCAAGCACCTTACCTGCTGTGTATTCTTGCCTTCTGCCATATTAGTGCCTAATTCTTTGCAATCAGCCCCACATAATCAATTTTGTCTATAATTCTGAGTGAGTACTGGTCTAGGTACTGAGAATACAAAGATTAACCAGAGTAACTCTGTCTTGTATCTCCAGTTTAGTGTTTAGTACACAGGGTTTTGGCCAAATAACACAGTGATGGGTAGTATTTTTGTTTTTGTCATCATCATCATTATCCCTCTAAATCAGACGCAATTGCAATCGTCTCTCATATTTAATTCATTGTGTGTCTGTGTATGTGTTTGTGTGTTTGTGTGTGTGTGTGTGTGTGTGTACGGGGCGGGTGTGCTGTTTGGGCCATGCCTGGTGGTGCTCAAGTCTACTTTAGTCTTGGCAGTTTTCCAGGCATCAGGCAGTGCCAGTGAACAAATCCAGGCTTCCTGTACACAAAGCATGTGTTCCAGCCATTTGGTAATCTTCCCAACCCTCTTATTTAATTCTAACAATTCCTGTGTAGCAAGCATGATTAATCTTATTTTTTTAACTGAAACTTTGAGATGTATAGTGATTTATTCAATTAGCAGATCTGGAATTGAAATCCATATCTTACTCTAAAATCCATACTCTTTTACTACTTTTTCAATTCTTTGCTGCCCTTATAGAAATGATGACACTTTCATATCAAAGAGTCAATGAAAAGAACTACCCTTTATTATTCATCATAGTCAGCTCATGCTTTGTTCGCTCTTGTGTGGTTAGAAGGAACACATGCTTTCTATAAGGTCTCAATTTAAGAAGGTGGTCCCCTTAGCCACATATACATGGAGTAGAATCTTTGTTAGCCTGGAAGGATCTTGTCTATGATGAGGCACAGTGATGATTAGACAAAGATGACTTGACTTCAGCAATGTTTTTCCCTTGATAAGTTGATATGAAGAAACCAGACTTGGCCAAGACCAGTTTGTGCAGCTGATGCCGGCACCAGGGCAAAGACTGTCCTGTTATCAGATACCAGCACCGTGATTTGCTGAATGTCATGTGTGGAGCTTGCAGACTTCTAGCACAGCTTGATTATAATCATTAAGCTTTTAAAGGATACCAAATGCATTGCAAAGGGTTTTATGATTCTCTTTTTATTACTTGTTCTCCATCCAACCCAGCCAGAAGGAATGATTGCCGCCTCCACTTTCCATATGTGGAAATCAGGGCCATTGCCAGGTTAAATTCTCTGCCAGAGGTCACCCAACAATTGAGTTAAGATTTGGACTTGTTATATTGGACCAGATGTGGTTTGTTCCTTTGGGCCAATATTCTAATTGGGAATTCAGAGTTGATAATATAATGCCATAGGGGCTAGAAAAGTAGTAGTATACTTTGTTTGAAATATGTGTCTTCTCTTCTACTCTAATTTTTTTAATGTTCTGAATTTGATAAATCAAAGTAAAATTGCTTCCTATCTACTTCTACTTCTCTCTCACTCCTTTTTTTTTCTTTTTGGTCACACCTGGTGATGTACAGGGGTCACTTCTGGCTCTGCACTCAGAAATTACCCCGGCAGTGGTCCGAGGACCATATGGGATGCTGGGAATCGAACCCGGGTCAGCCGTGTGCAAGGCAAACGCCTTACCCGCTGTGATATTGCTGCAGCCCCCTGACTCCCTCTTTTCTTTCTTATGTTGTGTCTGTTTTTCTACTTCCCCAAAGAAGAGGTTGGTCTTGAATGTACTAGATGTCAGGACTGGTGAGGTCTGTACAAATTCCTGCACAGTATGTGCATTAAGAGCTTGTCAGTCTTACTCATGCAGCTGCTAAGCTTAACCTGCGACACACTTGATCTGCATGACTTGGGACTCAAAACACACTGTCCAATATTTGGGAGAACCATGAATCTAAGTTTGGGGCAATTTTTTTTTTCAGGAAAAGGATTAGGTAGTCCCAATCTCTACTTGTGATTCAGGCTCTTGTTTCTCATTGCGGAAAAGAATTTCAGGAGAAGATATAGTAGGCCATTTTTTTTTTAATTAAGGGAGGGTTCAAGGGCAAAGTTTCCCAAGCTTCTTTGGCCTGCTGCCCTGTTTCATAAAAGAAATTTCCTTACCCTGGAAATCCATCTTTTTCACCAAATACACAGAAAGTGTCCATTTCTCCCATTGCACAGAAGTCTATTACTTACTACTGCCTCCTGGATCTTTCTGGTGCTCTTTGTGAGGTGGTATTATTCATCCAGTTTGGGAGCTTGGAACTTGAAAGAGGGATAGGTGGTAGTAAGACACACACACACACAGAGTGAGAGAGAGAGAGAGAGAGAGAGAGAGAGAGAGAGAGAGAGAGCTTTAAAGTAAAAGGGCTTATACATCCAAAAAAGGTAAAGGGCCAGAGTGATAGTACAGCAGGTAGGGCATTTGCCTTGCATATGGCCAACCTAGGTTCAATTCTCAGCATCCCATATGGTCCCTCAAGCACCACTAGGAGTAATTCCTGAGTGCAGAGCCAAGAGAAACCCCTGAGCATCACTGGGTGTGACCCAAAAAGAAAAAAGAAAAAAAATAGAGAGGTAGAAAGGTATAGGCTACTCCAGAAGGGAGTGCCTGGAATTTCTTTGTGTAGAGTCTTTATATAGGGTCTTTTCTAAACTGCCTTGGTTTGGGTAAGAATTGTTTCTATAAAAAGCAGGAGAAATGGAACCACTGGGGTGGGTTTGGAGGATAAGTTAGCGAAGGGAATAGTATGAAAAAGTACCGGTACTAGAGGCAGGCCTGAGGACTGGAGGAAAACTTCCACATTGGTGGAAGGAAGTGGACACTGGTGAAGGAATTGGTTTGGAGCATTGTATTCCTGAAACTTAATAATGAATTACAATAATGAATTATAACTTAGAACATTATAACTTTTTAATTGATTCAATTAAAAGTAATAAAAATTTTTAAAAAATGTTTCTAGGAAGTTGCCAAAGAAGGACCTTCAGCAGGTGGTCTCTTCACTATCTTAGTCCTTTTGGTTGGCTTTTTTTATATATGTGATTTTGTTCGTGTTGGGGCACACCCGGCAATACTCAGTGACCAAATTGGATACTGAGGGTTGAACTTGGGTTGGCCATGTACAAGGCAAATACCCTACCCGCTGGACTATTGCTGTGGCTCCCATTATCTTAGTCTAATCAGAGCATCACTCCTGCCTATGAATGGACTCCAAGCAGGGTCTGGTCTTCATCCTGTGAGGGCAGCAGGATTATTTCTTTTCATAATACATCTTTTCTCTCCAGATATTTCTTGGTGTTATGACTCTCAGAAATTTACATTGAAACACCCTCTTGCTTGACTGCCACCTTGGATGAGTGTTCCAAGTTCAAGCACTTAGAGAAGGGCCAATGTGCAAGGTGATCTGATGATGAGAAGCTCTCCCTAGTTCTTTATTGCTTGGAGATGGCACAATGATGTCCTCTCATTCTCCATATAGGATTTGTAATGGAAACACTAGTTTCATAGGCTCTTCCTAACTATTCGGGTATTTTAGGCCCTATCATTAACTGAATTAGGAAAATCAGAATAAATAGAGTTGAAACTATTTATTACTCTTATATAGTTGGACTTTTCAAAGTCCATGTATGTTGTGAGTTCCCAAAAGGACTCTGGGTCCACCATTCCTGAAATTTGTGGATACCAAATCTTTTTCCTTTCTTGGGCTGTCTTCTGATGTTAGTATTATACAAAAGGTAATCCCCAGACCACAAAACAAAACAAAACAAAACAAACCCCACCAGTACCTTACAATTTATAATATCCTTTGTCATTTCTTGAGAATTAATGATCACCCACCCCCTGCAGTGGCCTTCTGTTAATGCTGTAAGGAAACTGAAGTGCAGTACCCTGATCCCTCTCTTGTCTGAAGCCTCTTGGGATGAAAAATAAGGCCCGCTCTGGGACTATAGCAAGATATCCCTAGGATGCGAACAGAGAGATAACTGGAGATATTTTCACAAGACAGTATGAATTGTGCACAAGGCAGTATGTTTATCTTTTCTGTTTTTTTTCTCACGTAGCCATCTTTTGTTTTATCCCCGAACTGTATTATATAGGAATACTTATATCCCTTTCCCTTTCTGTATGGGATGGCAATTTTATTGCAACTGTAGTTTCCTGATACCTACAAGAAGCTAATGAAGATCTTAAAACTCTGTCTCCCTCTTTCCAGTTTCTTCCTTTGCTGGCCCTCACTCAAACCCTAGCTTCACTTTTAAAGAAAACACTAAAACCTGAACCTTCATGACAGCTGGAACCCAGACACAGAAACATGGCTGGGCCATCACTCAGAATCCAGGGCAGCTGCACTTTCAGTTTGGGTTCCCTGTTCAAATATATCTCTTGATTTGGAAATATAAAAGTGCACTTGTGTGCACCAAATCTGTTGCATGATTCTTCTCATGTAGATGGACGAGAGTACACTAGTTGGGGAATTTTCTCAATAATAAATAGAAGGAACTTTTTCATAGGCCCTGTGAAGGGAGGCATATGCTCTGAGGTAATTTGTTCTGATAATACATACTATTTGGATTGGTAGCACAGAGCACACTTCCTTCTTTCTGTGACTCCTCCTTAGGGCTTCATTTATCCCCCTGGAGGGGAGGAAATGATCATGTCAAATTCTCATGGGAAGCATAGGAAAAGTATCTTCTTTACTGAATTAAATTTTAGACATGAGATTATACCCAAAGCCAGAAAATGAACCAAATATTTTCTGAGCTGAACTTTCATGTTTTGTCCTGTCTTATTATGTCAACTTTAATGTAGTAAGTGAATTTTCATTATAGGGTATATGTTGAAAGATATATTACTGTAGTGGTCTTCATAGTGCAGATTAGATAGTTTGTACTATCTCGCATGCAACATCTTGAAATAATTTGTACTAGTTTTTCAATGCAGTAATGACCTTATGCCATGCCCACAAAATTTCCTTCTAGAACCATATACTTGGATCTTCTTTGTACATATTAGTGTCAGGGTAACAATATGTCTTCTTTAGGAACTGTTAATTTATTTGAATAGATTCTGGCTGGTCATATGGTAAATTGGTAGCTGACGAGTGGAAGGGGGTGTCTCCTATGGACCATCTCAGACATTAGTACTCTCTATGAACTTAGATGAGTCACTTAAACTCTATGGGCCCCAGTATATATGAAATTACTATAATGACTCCTGTTTCCTCCCTCCCTCTTGGGGGTGAGGGTTCTGGGAGAAGTGAGATCATAAACTGTGAAGCGTATTGAGCTTACAGAAAAAAAGCAAGAAGAGAATTTTCAGAGTTGTCAGTTTTTTCCCTTCTCTTATCATCTACATATATAATTAGAATGGAAACATGAAAAGATAAGTAAAGCCACAAAGAGATTCCTTTATGTGGAATTGGCTAGGGGTTTTCCTAAGACTCCTACTTTCATAAAATGTGTCAGGGAACTATACTATTTTAGAGCGACATGAATATTATGAGATTTGTACTTTTCTGTTATCGTGAGGGTCCCATCTGACTATTTTTAAAACTTTTTTAATTGAATCACTGTGAGATAGACCCCTACAAAGCTGTTCATAATTGGATTTCAGTCATACAGTGTTCCAACACTCATCCCTCCACCAGTGTACATTTCCCAGCATCAGTGTCCCCATCTGACTATTTTTATAGTAAATATTTTTCTTGTTGTAGTTGAGGATTTAGGGCAGAATCTCCTCAGTAAACTTTATGATGTTCCTGCTTGCTGAAGTTCAGAGACATGCTGGATGTTTATCCTTCTTATCATGTGTCCAGGAAATCCAGATCTGTTGCCTTTGATTATCTTTTATCATCAGGATCAAACATCTAAGCAGCTTTTCTTCTTTTTTTATGTCAGAAGCCCAAACATTCCAATTTTATGCTGTGTTTATATTAGCAAGATGGCTATTTTCCTGAAGATGAGACGAGGCAGAAGTTGGAACGACTTGCCGGAGGCTACAGGGTGACTCACAAGCACAATGGAGAAGAGGGATATGAGTGAGGAATTCTTTATCTCTGACCTCATCCAGACCCCAAGCCATCTAGCCCATTCCTTCCCATCCACTTGTTTGCTTGGAAATTGAGCACCAAAGCTATTTTGTTGCCTCTTCTCATCATTGTTAATCTTTGATGCAATTTATTTACCTAAGACATCATTTAGCTCATTATGTCCTCCTGTTTCGCTGTGTTTCGCACTTGGTTTCAGAATTTCCAATCTCTTTTTACGTAAACATTAGCATAAGTCCTAGTTTGTGCAGTTCTCTGTTTTCACTCCTCATTTTTCTGTGCTCTAGTGCCTTTGTCAGAGCTTGTGATAATATCTCATAAGGATAAGTGCAGTGATTTCTCAAAAGGGAACTATAATTTACTGAATCCCTCCTATTTGTCATGCTCCATACTTGATACAAAATTAATATGAGTATATTATTCCTGTTTTTCAGATGAGGATGAGACAGAGGTGGTCAAGGAGCCTGTCCAAGGTCACACGACAGTGAAAGGGCAGAGCTGACATTCAGCCCATCTTTCCCTCTATGTTCTTCTGCTTTAAGTTGCACTGAGGACTCTATGATGTTCATATTTCTTCTAATTCATATAATTATAGCTTAATACACTAGTATTGTGATTTATGGCTTCAGAAAATTTTCACAAATTTGCTTTAGTGTAGGCTTTCTATGTGATAGCATTCCAATTTATTTCAAATGAAGTTGACATCAGGTTCAAATCTTTGAATTTTCCCAAAATCCCACTATCTGGTGATCAATCTTAGAGCCTGTAATCTATTATGAGGATATTATTTCTCTAATATTATTTTCCTTTTGTCACTTTTCTGATTAATTTTATAGTTACTACCTATTGCAAAATATGCAGTTGTTGATACATTGTTCAACTCTCTTTTCCAGCATATATATTCCCATTTATTTACTTATTTATCAATTTACTATTTTATTTATTCACTTATTTAAAAAACCTTAGTTAAGCACTTGTGATGCATGAACTACCAGAAATACAAAGAAGAATGACGCATGACGCATTGTCCCTGTCCTTGAGGAGATTATAGTGTGGTCAAGAAGTCATGCAGGTCACCCCATTACTTTAATCAAGGATAATAAAGGCTGTGATAGCGGGTGTCATGGGACATGGTGAAGGGACACCTCACCTGGACAGGTTTAAGGAAGGTAACTGAGGGAAGGTGCCCAATCCTGTGGGACAAGTTGGATGTAGGATATATTGAAGGTATGGATAAGAAGTTAGATTAGGAAACCTAAGCATGGGAGATCATGAAGGATTTTGTGGGCAAAGTTAAGGAATGTAGACTTTATCCCTTAGTCTAAGAAGAGACATTAAAGGATTTTTAAAAAATTGAGTCACTGTGAGATACACAATTACAAAGCTGTTCATATTTGGGTTTCAGTCATACAATGATCCAACACCCATCCCTCAACCAGTGTACATTTCCCACCACCAATGACCCCAGTTTCCCCAGCTAGCTCTATCACATATGACAGGCTTTCTCTCTCTCTCTCTCTCTCTCTCTCTCTCTCTCTCTCTCTCTCTCTCTCTCTCTTTCTCTCCCCGTTTCCCCCTCTCTCCTTTTGGGGACTGTGGTTTGCAATACAGATGCTGAGATGTTATCATGTTTGTCCCTCTACCTAGAGACATTAAAGGATTTTAGAAAGGAGAAGGCATGATAACATAATCATATATGCATTTTAGGGAGATCATTATAGTAGAACCATTAATAATGGTTTGGAGGAGTATTGGGTAGGGGAAAGCAGTTACTAAGATATTTATCCATTGTAGTAAATTAGATGAGAAATATAGTCTACAGTAAGGTATTGACAATCAGGATGGAGAAAATAATTTGACTGTAAAGATTTTAGAAATCTTTGAAGCGTATTGACATTGTAAATAAAAAATGAGAAGAGGAATAAATTAGGAGAAGGTCTTTTTTTAAATTTTTGTTTTGACTTGTGCTGCTGTGTAAGTAGTGGAAACTCTTTACAAGGCAAGGGACATGAAACCATTGAGACCCCAGTGATAAATCCTCAAATTTTGTACAGTTAATCTATAACAAAGGAGTCAGGTGAATAAAATGGAACAAAGAAAGCCTCTTAAACAAATGGTGCTGGGAAAAATAGTTAACTGCTTATAAAAAGAACAAAACTGGATCTATAGCTCATGTCCTACATAACAATTAATGAAAAGTGAGTTGAAGACTTAGAAATTTGTTTAGAAACCATAAAATACATTGAGGAAAATATAAAAAGAACTCTTCAGGATCTGGACATCAAATGGTTCTTCAGAGAACTGACTCCACTGGTAAAGGCAATGAAGAAAATAACAAACAATTGAAACTATATGAAATTTAATTTTCTGTGTGGTAAAATAAACATGGGCTATAGTAAAAAGAAACCCAACTAACTGGGAGAAGATATTTGTACATAGTAAGACTATAAAAGACTAACGTTCCGAATCTGTAAAACCCTTATGAAGCTCAGCAATAACAACTAAGGAGAAATAACCCATCAAAAATGGGGAGAAGAGATGAGTGGATACTTCCACAGAGAAGATGTATATACATATAATCAATAATTATGTGAAAAGATGCTAAATATCACTTTCGTACCAGGGAGGCACAAATCAAAATGACCGGAAGGCATTACCTCACATCTGCATATATATAAAAAACAAAAAAACTGAAAACAAGAAATGTTAACAGGTGTGAGTTTAGAGTGTGGGGATATGCGATGCATACCTTTAGTGGCTGAGAACCACCATCCTGGCCTCCCCAGCAGAGGAACCAAGAGATGGGGGACCACAGATTGATGGTCAAACTGGCCTGTTTAATACAGGGCTGTTATACTTATAGAACATCTGAGTGGGTTTGAGGTATAGGACTGACTACATGTTGGTGGTGTGATTGATTATTTACAGAGGTAAGGTGTTTCAGTGGAGGCAATTCTCTTGGGGAAATTAACTCAAGGAGACACTGTGTCTCCCAGGGACAACTATATTGCTTTTCTCTTTCCCTAGCTATTAGCAAATATTAAATAATTAAATTTACTTCTTATTAGTACTTGCAGTTATTTGGATAAACACAGTGAGAGGTATAGATTCCAAAACTTAGTTCTCTGGGCTCCAAGAGCAAGCAAAGCTTTTACCATAAATCCCAGATTAAGTCCCTAGGCAGGTTCAGTTTGTCCTTCCCTATGGGGTCCTGTCTCTTAAGTCATAATAGCTTGTATAAGACCATACTTTATGCTTTCTAGACTGTACAATTTTGATGCCAGGGTAGCTTTGGCGCTCGCCCCAGATTAATCCCAGTCCCACAGCAGGACCTCCTGTTTGTGAGGTATTAGGAACTATGGCAACCAAAGCCTGAGTCAAGTAAGTATATAATATATCTACTCCTGGGTATGAAGATACCCAAGAGTACATATATTTCAGAGTCAATCAAATTCCAAATATTAGGAGCATAGCATTAATGGTCTTTCTGTGTTTAAGCAAAGAACATTGCTCTATAGTAAAATATAAAAAGTTTTAGGGGAAATAGAAAAGCAAGTAATTCACTACAAAGTCCAGAATCACCAGAAGTTTTGACTTATAAGTAACCAAGATTGACTTGGGGAATGTAATAATGAGAGGTAAAGCACAAAGCCAAAAGTTAAAGATAAACTCAGGGGATTAGGGGATTTAGGGGTGCTCGTAAGAGCACTGTGAGCTTCTCTGGGGGGAGGGAAAGGGGCAATTCACTGGTGAACCCCAAAACACTTATGGTTAATATCCAACAGGCAGAGATGCCTCCAGACACCTTCCAGGCTGTCTTCACTGGGGCAACTTGGAGGGGGACTGGCGAGTTTCCCTCCCTGACCCAACAGAGCCACAACAACCGAAAACCTCCAGAACTCATTTGCTTCCATGCTCATGGCCGTTCTCCACAGGCTCAGATGAGCCTCATCCATGAGTGAATCTGCAGAAAAACCCAGGTATGCAGGACTCATGACTGAAATCTCCAAGCTCACTTGGAGCAGGAATGGGCCTCCCTCTCCCACCTCCCAAGTTTACCAGTAGCTTGACAGTCACACCCAAAAACTGCCCATATAATCTTATCAACAGCCATGATTTAGAGACTCAGAATAAAGTTCCCAGAAGAGAGCAACATAGGCCTCAAACATAAGTGAATTTGCTGTATAATCATATTCTAAATTTCAGAATTTCTTGAGCACGTGACCTCTCATACTCTATACCATAGATGTACCAAGAGTAGCACACAACATTTGATGGGGTTTAACAAACATGTTACTAATCTCTTATATAAGGACTTAATGTCTCTAGAATGAAATACAGCAATCTTCACACACTTTCCTCTAAGAAAACTTTATTGGACCATTTTCAGTGGATTACTTGTTACAAGCAATACAAAATTAATTGTTTCGGTTCTGATTTGGGGGGCACGGTTTGGGACTTGGGATGGAAATATTGAGATATGGTGGTGGGAAGGTGCAATGGTAGTGGGATTGGTGTTTGAATATTAAATGTAATGAACTATTGTGAACTTTATAAAAATAAAAATTAAAAAAAATGTATCCGACAGTCAGGGATACGGTAAAAAAGGAACCCTCATTCACTGTTAGAATGTTACCTGGTCCAGTTGCTATGGCAAACGGTATGGAAACTCCTCAAAAAAGTAGGTATGGAGTTCCCTTTTGATCTACCTGTATCACTTCTAGGTATCTACCTCCAAACAGAAAAACAGTAATCTGAAGAGATATGCACACCTCTACTCATTGCTACTTTTAGTACAATAGCCAGGATATGAAAGAAACCCAAATGTTCAACAACAGATGGATGGATGAAGAAGTTGTGGTAGTGTGTCTACACAATGAGATACTGTGGAGTGACAAGAAAAAAGCAAAAGTTATTTAGTTTGAAGCAGCTTGGATGGGATTGGAGGGTATAATGTTTAGTGGAGAAAGCCAGAGGCAGAAGGCCAAATAAAGGATGATCTCATTTATCTGTGATATACAGAGAAACAAGTCAAGAGTATGGAAAAATGTCAATTGATGTAAACTTCCAATACTAGAAATGCAGACTTGAGAGTGCAAGACTGGAGGTAGGAGAAGAACAAATAGGCTGCCTGTACACAGGAACATAAGTGAAAGGTGGTGTGGGAGGTGCTGAGGGAAGTAACAGTATGCACCAAAATTATAATTGTCAGTTAAATAATGGGGGAAGGGATGAGAGGGATAGAGTGGACATAGGGATGGGGGGTGGAGAAGGTTATGGACATCTCTGTGGTGGGTGGGTGGAGGGTGGGTGGCTGTATCTTTGTATATCAATACCAGAAACTTGATCACTATTGTAACCCTATCACCTAAACTCAATTAAAAAAATTAAAAAAAATTTTTTTTGACACTCCTCTGTAGTAGTAAGCTCAGTGGTAGAGCATTTGACTTGCATGTGTGAGGTCCTGGATTTGATCCTCAGCCCAGCAAAACTTTATCTAAATAAAATTGTAACATTCATCATTAATTACCTTTCTTTATTGTTTTCTGTTTTTCTGTAGCATTTATATTTATCTGGCATATTATGTATTTTACTTATTTACTTCTTACTACCTGTCCATTAGGTAAACTCAATGAATATTTTGATTTTTTACCTTTTTAAAATTTCTACATCTTTAATACCTCAATGGTTCTTGGAATATAGTAGATATCCAATATTTGTTATGCACCAATACATGAGAAATGGATAATTTAGTTCAAGATGTTTTGAATTATAGTGGATTGGTAGATTAAGAAATTTGTCCCCCAGGCCGCTGCCGAGATGTGATCCCGGGGGCCGCACGCATGTGCGGCCCCTCTGCAGCCTTACGAGCGTGAATCCAGACCCAGCTAAACCACTTTTGGCATGGGCAGCTACTTGCAGAATGTCTCCAGCCTGAGAACTAAGCCGCGACCCCATGCCCGCCCAGGAGGGGAAAGGTATTTCTCTCTCTCACCTGTCCCTTTCCGGGGATGAAGGGTGTGGGGACTGCCATATTATGATGACCACAGATGGGGTTTACAAGCTTGCAATGATCCAATATCTGGAAGAAATCTCCCTGGACTCAGTTGTTAAAGTACAGAAATCCAAAACCTCATTTCTCTTCACAACAGGTCTGACTCTAGTGGGGTGCTCCTAACAATAATGGTGAGGTTTGTGTTGAAATATTGAATGTAACCAAAGTAAACAGAAAGTTAAGTGAAATTTATCAGTTACAAGGCGGGGTGGGGGTGTGTGGGGGTGGGTGGGATGGGAGGTGTACTGTGGTTTTCTTTTTGGTGGTGGGATATGGGCACTGGTGAAGGGATGGTTGTTTCAGCATTGTATGACTAAGACTTAAGCCTGAAAGCATTGTAATTTTCCACATGGTGATTCAATGAAATAAAATTCTTATTAAAAAAAAAAAGAAATTTGTCCCCTAACCTCTGCCCTCAACCCTGGTGAAGGAATTGGTGTTGGGAAATTGCATGCCTAAAGCCCGACCATGAGTAATTTTGTAATCCATGGTGACCAAACATATTTTTCTATTTCTGGTCGTTTTCTAAGGTCTTGAGTCGTGAAGTCAAGCTGTCTATGTGGGCCCTTTCTTCCTTCCTGAGGAATGCTTGTAGAGCTATAAATTTTCCCCTTATCACGGCTTTAGCTGCATCCCATAGGTTTTGGCAGCTCGTGTCTTCATTCTCATTTGTTTCTAAGTATTTTTTGATTTCTTCTTTGATTTCCTTCCTGACCCACTCATTGTTCAACATTGAATTGTTTAATTTCCAAGTGTTTGATTTGATTCTCCGTGTTGGTGAGTGGTTAGCTTCTATCTTCAGCGCATTGTGGTCTGAGAAGATGGTTGATACAATTTCTATTTTTCCGATTCTATTGAGGTATGTTCTGGGGCCCAGTACATGGTCTATTTTAGAAAATGTTCCGTGTGCACTGGAAAAGAATGTGTATTCTTTCTTTTTGGGGTGTAAGGCCCTGTATAGGTCTATTAGGCCTCTCTCTTCAATTTCTTCTTTCAGAGTCAGTGTTTCCTTGTTGAGTTTTGTTCTTGTCGATCTATCTAGAGGCGATAAGGCCGTATTGAAGTCTCCGACTACTATTGTGCTGTTAGTGATGTCCTCTTTGAAGTCTGTTAGGAGTTGTTTTAAATATTTAGCTGGTCGCTCATTAGGTGCATATATGTTAAGAGTGTGATTTCTTCCTGTTGTACATATCCCTTGATAAACAGATAATGACCTTCGCTATCCCTTTTAATCTTTTTCAACCTGAAATCTATGTTTTCGGATATTAGGATGGCCACTCCAGCTTTTTAAAGGGGGTTGTTTGCTTGCAGGATTGTTTTCCATCCTTTGACTTTGAGTCTATGTTTACTCTGTTTGTTCAAGTGAGTTTCTTGCAGGCAACAGAATGTTGGGTTTAATTTCCGGATCCATTTTGCCACTCTGTGTCTCTTGATAGGTGCATTTAGGCCGTTGACATTGAGAGAGATTATTGTGATGGGGTTTTGTGTCATCTTTCTGTGGGATTTGTTGTTCTTATGGGGCTCCTACTTGTCTCAGAGTAGCCCCTTTAGACCTTCTTTCACGTTTCGTTTTGGGTCTATGAAGTTCCTGAGCTGTTGTTTGTCCGAGAAGTAGTGTATATTTCCTTCAAGTTTGAGTGAGAGTTTAGCCGGATAAAGTATTCTAGGTGAGGCATTCATTTCATTGAGTTTTTTTCACTATGTCCCACCATTGTCTTTGGGCTGGGAGGGTTTCCTCTGACAGGTCTGCTGTAAATCTGAGGGGTGCTCCTTTGTATGTGATTTCCTTCTTTGACCTTGCTGCTTGCAGAATTGTGTCTCTATCCATAGCATCCATCATTCTGACTATGATATGCCTTGGAGTCTTTTTATTTGGGTCTCTTTTTGCTGGTACTCTTCGGACTCCTTGTATCTGGATGCCTGCCTTCTCCAGCTCTGGGAATTTCTTAGCAATGATGTCTTTGACTGTGTTTTTTTTCATTGGGGTTACTTCCCTGTGGTTCTGGTACTCCAGTGATTCTAATGTTGTTCCTCTTGAAGTCATCCCCCAGGGCTCTGATTCGTTCTATAGCCATTTTGAGGTCTTTGGCCATGATTTGTTGTTGTCTATAAGCTTTCTGTAACTCATCTTCTAGGTCGCTGATTCTGTCTTCGGCTGTAGTCATTCTACTGTTGAGGCCATCTAATGAGATTTTTAGTTCATCTACCGATTCTTTTATTTGTGTGACTTCCATTCGTAGGTTTGAAATTTCTGCTTTCATTTCTTCCTGCATTTTTTTGTAGACCGTTGCAGTGTTTCATTCATCTCCTCACGTAACTTATTGGATGTCTGTTCCATGGTTGCTTGTAATAGGTCGACTCTCCTCCAGATTTCCTCTCTGAATTGTTTCTCTCAAACATATTTTTCTAAAAAGAGAGGAATCTGCACTTTTCCTTACTCTAGTTTCCTTTTGTTTATAGGGTTCTATATTATTGAATTATGGTAAAAATCCTGTTTAATTCCAGAGGGGAGATGGCTCTCTAGTTACCTGGAATTTTTGTTTTTACTATCAGAGGGAATAAATTTTCAACAAAACATTAAAAATTTTATTTACAACCTTTAAAAATATGGTACTGTAATTTACAAAGTTGTTTGTAGTAGAATTTCAGGCATAGAATATTTCAGCACCAATCTTGCCATCAGTGTCAACTTTCCTCCACCAATGCCTCCAGTTTCTTAACCTCCAACCACCTCTCCACCCCCACCCCTTTTGTCTCCTTTTCAGGCACATTTTAAAGTTTGGTGATTATAGTTTGGTTCTCATAGTGTTGTTGGCTCTGTGATTTAAATACATACATATATATATATATATATATATATATCACACCTCTACATCACTGACATGCCTGAGGCTCATGCCCCTTACCCCGTTACCTCTCATCTGCCTCTTCTTACCCACTCGATTTCTTTCCTTCCCTGTCCTCATTTCTGTAATCTAGAATATAATCAAGGATAATATAGGTATCCTTCCTTTGATTCCTTGTTCTGCTATTCCATATTCTGCAGATAAGTGAGATCATCTGGTATTTTCCTTCTTCTGACTTACTTCACTTAACATGATATCCACCAGTTTCTCCTGCATTGTACTCTGTTGTGTTTGCAAACCACATTTTTGTATTATACTCATTTGTCATTGGACACCAGGATTGATTCCATATCCTAGCTATTGTATTAAATGCTGCAATGAACAATTGTGTGTATATGTTGTTATAAATTAATGTTTTTATGTCTTAGGAATAGATTCCAAGAAGGCAATTCCAAGAAGTCAAGTCACATGGCAACTCTTTTCTGAAAATCTTCACACTTTTTTCCATAGCAGTTTAACCAGATGACATTGCAAAGGAAATAAATCTTAAAGGGTCTGGGGCTGTGGTAATTCACTGAGTCTTGCTTCAAGCATATTCCTCTTTCAATTTCTGAATTCTGGAACTTTTTATCTTTCTTTCGAGGGAATTTTCTCCAAAAGTTCAAAGAATCAAGTATAAGTAGAGAATTAGACATTTTGATTTGTAAATATGTGGGATTAACTCTGATGAGGTTAATAGGGCTGGAAGAACAGATATAATTCAGAGAAGTTGGTTGAATTTTCAGCTAAAAAGCAATGAGCTCCCGTGCAGGTGCAGGCTGTACATTAGTGTGTGGTTACCATTCTCTACCTTTGCATTTGTCAGTGTGAGAATGCAAGCAGTGGCTGCATGGACCACTGGTTCTGCTTAGAAGGACAATCATGGTGTGATTCACAAGCTCCTCAATTCTCTGCTTACACACACGGAAGGATTAAGTGTGAAGTATAGCTTCTTTTACTTCTCATATGACTCATTACAAACTCATTTGACTATACTATAGATGGGAGAATTACACAGGAGTGAAAATATCCTAAAACTTTATTGTGTTAAAAATCAGGTTCTGACAGAGACTGGGAAAGCATTTGACAAGGATGTTGGCCAAGATGAAAATTTTCAGATTATGGGAGAGGTTTCCTCATATAACCCCTTATATAATAAAATCATGGAATTGGATCATGCAGTCATACTTAGAAATCACCCAACTCCCCTCTTTCTCTTTTCTACCCTGGTCATGGCTCCCTCATCTCCCAAAATGTATGCCTGGGCCAAGTTCAAATCCAACTCTGCCTTGGTCAGAAGCACCTGTGAGCTTCTGAGCAGATCACTGCCTGTGTCGATGTGGAACCTACCAGAGACATGAACAGATGAGAGACTCAGCACTTTAGCAGTTCCATGTTCCCTAATCTCACTTGTTCCTAGCCACAGGTTCCAAACCAGTTCATTTCAAGGAACACTGACATAGCAGTTAATTTCCGTGGGACTGGGGATGCCATAGTAGGGTGGCTGGCTCTGGGGATGAGACTGGTTGTTCTATATTTTTTATGATTTTTTCTTTTGTTATTTTACTTATTTAGTTTTGGGGGCCACGCCCTGTAGTGCTCAAGGACTATTTCTGATTTAGGGCCTGGGGGTTGCCCCTGCTGGCGTGTGGGAGAATTTATGGTGCTGGACCTCCTGTATCCAGAGCATGTGCTTCTGCCTTTGAGCTATCTCCCCAGCTTCTTGACGTGAGAATAGGGGCTGTGCTGGGAAATCTCATCATTGGTTATTCTAGGAACCTTCCTCTGAAGCTTTGTCTCTTCTGTACCATTCTGGGCTTTGCCTTCTTGGAGACCATGTGACTATTTTGCCTGATGGTGGCCTTTCTCATTCTCTTCAGTATATGAAAGACCAGCTTCCACCTTCTGTAGTTATTTCTCCAGTGTCTTTGTTTGTTTGTTTGTTTGTTTTGGGTCACACCTGGCAATGCTCAGAGCTTACTCCTGGATCTGCACTCAGGAATTGCTCCTGGCAGTGCTCCAAAGACTATATGGGATGTGTAGATCAAACCCAGTTCTCCCATACTACCCACTGTATTAATGTCCCAGTCCCCGCCTATGTCTAGTCTTCCTAGTATATATTTTTGCCTGAAGTTCCCCAGGTATTCTGAGAAAAATAATTGATTCAGGGTTTGACAGAGGTAAGACAAATAACACATTAATAGTGCAAAAAAATCATGTAATTCATGTATCAATTTTTTTAAAGTTTCTCTCTGGTGATTTAGGCTGATGGTCATGCAAACTCATTTTAGATATGCTTATGATAAAAAGACTCTTGCTTTTTAAAATAGTGAACTCTGCTTTGGGGCTGTTATGAATAGAAGGAAAATTGCTTTGGAGCAGGTGAAATCACCTTCCTTTAAATTTGTACCTATTGGGTCAAGTCCTATTTTTTTCAAGCAATGTAGAATCTCCTTATATGGCATAGAGTTTCTTTACCTGCAAATGCCTCTAACTTTAAATCTTCTCAGAGAGAAGTTGGCATTGAAGAAATAGTACAGAGGTTAAGGCATTTGCCTTGCATGTGGCCCACCAGGGTATCAATTCCTGACATTACAAATTGTCTCCTGAGCACTGCCAGGAGTGATCCCTGAGCATGGGGCCAAGAGTAAGTTCTGAGCATCACTGGGTTGGCCCAAGAACCAAAATAAATAAATAAAAGAAAGAAAGAAAAAGAGAAGTTTTATTTGCTAATTAAAGTTTGAATGAAAACACCTTTCCCCCCACCCCCCTGCGGAGCCAGAACAATAATACAGTGGATAGGGCACATATCACACCCAGGAACCTAATATGGTCCCCTTGCCCTGTCAGGAGTGATTCTGAACACCTGCTGGGTGTGGCTCCCAAATCTTTTTTTTGGTTATCAAGGGCTGGGGGGTGGGGGGAGAGAAACAGAGAATTAGTTCTTTGTGTGTGTGTGTGTGTGTGTGTGTGTGTGTGTGTTTTGCTAGGGATTGAACTAGTACTTCATTCGTGCAAATCATGTCCTCTATACTAAGCTTCCCCCAAATTAAAAAAATTAATTATAAAATGCAGATAGCATACAATTTACCATTTCAGCCAATTTACCTCCTCAGCACTTCCCAGCAGTGCTCAGGAGGCAGCAGGGTTACAATTGGCAGTGCCTTAGGATTCATGCAGTACTAGGGATTAAATTTGGGGCCTTGTGTATCTTAGATTTTACCCCTGTGACTATCTCCACGGCCTCTTTCTTATCCTTTGTTAAGAATACAGTTAAATGGGGCTGGAGTGATAGCACATCGGGTAGGGCTTTTGCCTTGCACGCGGCTGACCCGGGTTCGATTCCCAGCATCCCATATGGTCCCCTGAGCACCGCCAGGGGTGGTTCCTGATTGCAGAGCCAGGAGTGACCTCTGTGCATCGCCGGGTGTGACCCAAAAAGAAAAAAAAACAATACAGTTAAGTAGTGGTAAGTACATTCACATTGTGATCAACCTGTACTGAAAATCTGAAACTGTGCCTATTAAACATTATTCTCACTTTCTCCGCTTCCCATGTCTCCTGACAATCACTCTTCTGCTTTCTGTATCTGTGAATTTGGCTTCTCTAGGTACCTCATGTAAGTGCAGTCATACAGTATTTGTCTTTCAGTAACTGGATTTTAATGTTGTCTAACATTTTCTAATGTTGTCTCAGTTCTTCTCCATTGTAGCATGTATCAGCATTTCCTTTCTGATGCTCAGGGACATCTCAGTAGTCTGGTACCTGCCTTGCAGTCCCTTACTTCAATCCCTGGCACTGTCTCTTATGCTTGAATGCCATCCCATCTCCACTGCTGTTTGAGATCCCTGAACTACAATGAAGTGTGTGATCTCTGGACTACAACAGACAAGTTTGTGTGAGCAATACGACTGAAGTGTTGACTCCAGCAAGAACCACAACAACTAAGTGTGTTAGCACTACAATCAAGGGGTGCAAAAGCATCACAAACTATGTTTGTGAGAACTGTAACCAAGTAACCAAGTATGTGTGAGAGCGGTTATCACAGAAACAATAACAGCATAGAGAAGAGAAGGGGAAAGGAAGAATTTCATTTTTTCCTAAGGCTGAATAATATTTCATGGTAAGATTATATGACACTTTTTTCTAGCCATTTATTTGACCAGTGTACACACTTGGGTTATTTTCATAGTTTGACTATTGTACATGAATAATATTGTTATACTTCAATGCTCTGTTTTTCTTTGAGTTATAAGCCCAGAAGGTCAATTCTTGATTCATATTGTAATTTTATTTGGAAAAGGTTTTGAGGAACTGCCATGATGTTGTCTATAAGGAGGTCAGTATTTTATATATCCAAGAATAGTATGTAAGAGTTCTAATATCTCTAATATAAGGGTTCTTATATCTTTATATCTTAATAAGATTGAGGTGATAGTGGTCCATCCTGGCCACTGCTTATAAGGCCAGGGATCAAAACCAGGTCTTTTTCATGCAAAATGTGTGTTCCAGGTTCCCCCCTCTCAAACAACTTCTTTTGTTTGTTTTGGTGCCATACCCATCATTGCTTAGGGCTTACTCCTAGCTGTGCTCTTGGAATCACTCCTGGCAGGCCTCCAGGGACCACAAGGGGTGCTGGGAATTGAAATCTGGTGGGCTACTTGTGACCTTAGCTGCTGTACTATCTCTTGAAACCCTACAGCATAAAATTTTTTGTTTTGTTTTGGGGCCACATCTCCCCATGCTCAGGGATCACCTCTGGATCATATGGGGTCCTTGGGAATGAACCCTGGTTGGCTGCGTGCAAGGCAATAACTCTATCTGCTACATTATCACTCTACCCCAGCATAAACTATTTTTAAAGTAAATCACTTTCCACCAGTTTCCCATATTTAAATTTTATTGACTGTATTATATTAAACTGCACATGCTGTCCCAGGATGTACCCAGAGAGGCATCAAACTGTGATTATATACTTGAGGTGTCTTTGTTATCTTTGCACAGAAGTGGTAGGTTTTTCTGAAGTATATTTTTATGTTTATGTTTACTCATGGGGGAGCCGGTGGAGGAACCCAGGTGTGCAGGACCTGGGGCCAAGATCTCCAAAGCTGCTCGGATCGGGACCCAGATTGCACAATGTGACCACTCGACATCTAACAGCCTAGAGAATCTGACAAGCTACTGAAAGTCTATTGCCCATTTGGGAGAGCCTGGCAAGCTCCCCGTGGCGTATTCATATCCAAAATACAGTAACAGATATATACAAACCTCTCGGAGAGCCTGGCAAGCTACTGAGAGTATCCCATCTGCACGGCAGAGCCTGGCAAGCTACCCATGGCATATTTGATATGCCAAAAACAGTAACAATAGGTCTCATTCCTCTGACCCTGGAAGAGCCTCCAATCATTGGGAAAGATGAATAAGGAGAGGCTGCTAAAATCTCAGGGTTGAGTGTAATAGAAACATTACTGGTGCCTGCTTGAGTAAATCGACGAACAATGGGATGACAATGATACAGTGATACAGTGATTTGATTTGAATTTTCTTAATGTTGAGCATATTTTCATGGACTTGTGCCAAAGTCCCATGTCAGGGTAACCCCATGACCCTTATAGATACCATATAAAGAAGATTTGATTATCAGAATTTTAAAATGTGGAATCCAAGCTCAAGTCATTCACAAAGTTAGATAGTTGAGCTAAGATTTGAACTCTTCTATTGAAGTCTCAAACTGCTTCACTTAACTCCACAGTATACACTGCATAGTTAGGGAATCTAGAAGAATACTCAATCAATAACTATTAACTTGGGTTGAATTTATTTTTTATGACCTGGATATATATGTCTTATTCTGTGGCAAGCAAGGCTAGCACAGACCTATGATATAGGGTTTAGGATACACACACACACACACACACACACACACACACACACACACACACACACACACACACAGAGTTTCAAGGGACATCTGTCAGGTAGCAAGGAAAATCTGTCCCTTTTCACTATAATAGCTGCTATAATAGAAACTCAGTTGTTTTTATTTTGGGGGCGGGGGGTAGGGCAGGGAGGCAGAATGCCTTACTGTAATGTTCCCATCTTTAAAAAGGTTTTTGTCTTTACAGTTAAGGATACACTGGTCAGCAGGTGGCACTAGAGTCCTATGTAATAGTTCTCTTCCATTGGCTCCCGAGTTGTTTTTTCAGCCTTTGAAATATTTACTGCCCTTTAATCACTGACTGATTAATCTAGACAGTTAAAGAACCATATTATTACAGAATTTGGAACAGAATGTAGTTCTGCACTGTAGCACGGTCGTTCCGTTGTTCATCGTTTTGCTCGAGCGGGAACCAGTAATGTCTCCATTGTGAGACTTGTTGTTACTGTTTTAGGCATATCGAATACGCCATGGGTAGCTTGCCAGGCTCTGCTGTGCGGGCGGGATATTCTGGTAGCTTGCCAGGCTCTCCGAGAGGGACAGAGGAATCGAACCTGGGTTAGCTGGGTTAGCAAAGCAAATGCCCTACCCGCTGTGCTATCGCTCCAGTCACAGACAAGGAAATGAAAACAAAATTTGCTCTTCCCAAATATCATTGATCTTCTCCCCCATTCCTCTTTCTCCTTTGGCTAGATTACACAAAATCATGGATGCATTAGTAGCGGTATTCCAACTCAAATTTCCTGACTTTCCGTTTAATGCTCTCTTAGGCTATTGCTGTTTTTGAGGCATTCTTAGCATCTTTGTCTCTTAAAAATGAGTTCCCTCAGAGATTGCATTTTGAACATGAATACTCAGTTAATGTTTAAATTAGGCTCCAACTGCTTAAACCCAACAACATTTAGCTGAAAAATCTGTTTTGTGCAAGGGCTCAAAGGAATAATTAAGAATTCAACTTCTGAGGCTGGAGTGATAGCACAGCAGGTAGGGCGTTTGCCTTGCATGCAACTGAACCGGGTTCGATTCCCAGCATCCCATCTGGTCCCCTGAGCACTGCCAGGGGTAATTCCTGAGTTCAGAGTCAGGAATAACCACTGTGCATCGCTGGGTGTGACCAAAAAGAAAAAAAAAAGGAATTCAGCTTCTTAATGACATTGTCGTTAGAGTGGGAAAGATAAATCACACTTTTGAAGCAACAAAAATAATTTATGTATATGTATCACTATCAGAAAGAGAAATGCACAAGGGCAATCTTATACATGTATTAGTATACTTTCAGAGTATATGGAAGTTATGTTCCCCTGAGCACTGCGAGGGGTGATTCCTGAGTGCAGAGCCAGGAGTAACCCCTGTGCATCGCCGGGTGTGACCCAAAAAGAAAAACAAACAAATAAACAAACAGAGTATATGGAAGTAACAGAGCACAGAGGGAAGATTAGAGCAGGTAAAGTTGGAACTGGCCTTTTAATGAGGTGAGGGATATTAATTGTTGAGTTTGAAGTGCAAATGAGAATAAGAGGGCAATGGGGAAGGAAGTAAGAAAATAGAAGTATGGCAATTATTGATGATGCTGAAAGGAAATTACCTATTTATTTATTTATTTAGCTAGTAAAATTGTGTATTTTCACAATGTAGTTTGCTACTGCTGGGACCTTCTCAGCCTTATTTAGTTTTTCGAAGTGCATGCAATAGACATTTTCAGGAAAAAGCTCTTACAAATTGCACATATTTCCCACTTTTAAGTTGAGGAAGTATTGCCTGGAGGAGTATCCATGGCAACAACAGTTGATTTAGAACTGGACTGACTTAACACTCTGGAGGCCCATGACTGGAAGACGAAAAAAGGTTTTAATGGGCCTGACAGGAGCCAAAAGGCATTAGCCAACTGCAGGGAGTATCTGGTACAGCCTGGAACCCATTTTGTCTCAAGCCCATAAGACCTTTCATTTCCACTTGAAAGTAAATGTTTCACAGACTGAGATTGTTGACGAATGGAAACAGGGTATTGTCACCCTGACCTGATCTCATAGACTGACCAATGCCAGTTCTGACTTACAGATTTGACACCATAGTTATTCTGCTGTAGTTGAACATTGGATATCATATTACATACCTGAATTTTCAGCAGATTATGTCTCGGTGAAGTTCATCCTGAGGCAGTGGAGTCAGGGTGGGAGTATAGCAGTGATTTTGGATTATGGACACAAGGGGCTGCTGGGGGCTCTGCCTGAGCAGGCACCAGGCTAACCCACCCTTCTTCGATTTACCCTGGTTTGTTCAGCCTTGCACAGGTCCAAGATTAACAGCAGAAATTTTGGGACATCAGGAAACCTGAAGGCACCATCAGGCTGCTGGTGCACTCACCCTGCAGGTACAGATTGACATGCAGGTATGGGTATGGCAGCACCATACCCCCAAGGGAACCAGTTTTTGCCTGGAGTTCCATGCCCTTCTTCTTTTGAAGTTTGGGAGCAGTGAGCATCAGATTTTTGACTCAGGGAGTACACATTTGTGTACTCCATCATGGCAGGCCTGACGCCACGGGAGTCGCCATTGGCAGGGGCGCTTCTCCCTCCTGCCGTCGCCTCCTCTGGCCCGCCACATCCCGCGAGCCGAGCCAAACCTGGGCGGAGGGTGATGGAGCGGGCTAGGCGCCCTGGCCACCGCCTCTGCCGCGCCATGCAGCCGCTGGGCCGCTTCTGGCCTACTCGCTGCCCGACTGGGACTTCACGTTCGTCTTGTCGGCCGATGCGGACGATCTCAGTGGTTCAACAGCACCCCAGATGTCAAATTAAACCTTGGTGGAGATTTTATCAAAGAATCTACAGCAGTACATTTCTAAGACAAAGAGGATATGGCTGGATATGGCTGGCTTTTGGAAGTTGAAGATGATGATCCTGAAGATAACAAGCCACTCTTTGGATATCGATCTAAAGGATATTTACTACAAAATTCGATGTGTTTTGATGCCAATGCTATCACTTGGTTTTAATAGAGAAGTGGTTAGAGACAACCCTGGCTTTTGGGGTCCTCTGGCTGTTATTCTTTCCTTTTCCATGATATCAGTTTAGGGTGGTCTCATGGATTATAACCATTTGGATATTTGATTCACTAACAATTTTCTTAGTTGCCAGAGTTATTGGTGGAGAAGCTGCACACGGCCAGGTTCTTGGAGTTACAGGATATTCATTACTTCCTCTCATTGTAATAGCCCCGAAACTTCTGGTGGTTGGATCTTTTGAAGTGCTATCTACCCTTATAAAGGATTTTGATCTAGGAACATTAATGCACCGAGTGGACATACCACAGTTTATCTCATCACCTGCTGAAGGGCTTCTTAGTGGCTTCCAGTTTACATCTAGAGACTATAAAATCAAGTTCCCGGAAGAGAGTGACAGAGTCTCTTGCCTCCGCCCCTGGCTGTTTTGACCGGGGTCCCTCGGAGGGGGTGGGTTGAGTTTCCCTCCCCACCCGAGCAGAGCACTGGCAATTGAAGACCTCCAGAACCCGACCATAGCCATGCTCAAAGCCACTCTCCACATGTTCGGATGAGCCTCACACATGAAGGAACCAGCAGAGAAACCCAGGTGTGCAGGACCCGGGGCCGAGATCTCCAAGGCTGCTCAGATCAAAACTGGGCCTCTTCCACCCAGATTCCCCATTTTCCAATAGCTAGGCAGTTACATGCACAAACTGTAATCCCATCAACAGCCAACATCCAGAGACTAAAACTAAGCTCCTGGAAGTGGCTGTGTGACATCTGATAGCCTAATTCTCCCTCTTGGAGAACCTGGCAAGTTACCGAGAGTTTACTGCTCGCATGGAGGAGAGCCTGGCAAGCTCCCCGTGACATATTCATATGTCAAATACAGTAATAATGATGGGTCTCATTCCCTTGACCCTGAAGAGCCTCTAATGTGACACCATTGGGAAGGATGAGTAAAGAGAGGCTGCTAAAGTCTTAGGGCTAGGATGAATGGAGATGTTACTGAGCCTGCTCGAACAAATCGATGATCAATGGGATTATAGTGATACAGTGATCATGGCAGTGACCTGATAGCCTATTTGTTTTTGGCTTCAATGGCATGTTGAACCAGTTTCATACGACTTTGGCATGAAAAGGCATTGCTTGTAGTGAATACTACCCTCTTCCCAGGCACTCTTCCTGGAACTGCACCTTTGAGTGACTTTTCACCTGCTGTTGCTATGTAAGGTACTGTCACATGCTGAAAATCTTCCCTGTAAATGTGCTTCTTAACTATTTCATGAAGAGGATTTTGGTAAGAGCACTTGGTGTAGTGATAAACAGCTTGCTCTACATTCTCAGCCTGCTTAGGTTTAAGGCCACCATTTTTGCTTTTATTTTTGAAAGTGCTGAGGCTGCTACTTCATGCACTGGAGAACTTCTATTTAAATGGGACTTAGAGGTGGGTGGAAGGGCACAGGAAATATAGGAGAGGAAGATTGGGTTTTGAGTGTGGGGAGAAGGTGGGTGGATGAAAACAGTACTAATGGCAGAATAGGATGACAGAACCATGGTGGTAGTGCCAGACATGAAGGGAGTCTTGATATAACAGGGAGAGTTCCTTAGACTGCATTAATTCCACAAGCATTCTCCAACTCTGAAGAATTCTAGGTGATAACTGTGATGTTTAGAATATCACTGTATTACTGTCACTGTAATCCCATTGTTCATCAATTTGCTCAAGTGGGCACCAGTAACATTTCCACTGTGGGATTTGTTGTTACTGTTTTTGGCATATCGAATACACCCCGGGAAGCTTGCCAGGTTCTGCCGTGCGGGCCAGATACTCTCGGTAGCTGGCTGGGTTCTCCAAAAAGGGAGACAGCCCCTTTTTGGAAAAAAAAATATGGCTCAAACCCCACTAGCATCCCAGGCTACAACAACAGCCTTGGCTTATCCCAGCTCCCACCAGAGCAGGCACTGCCCCTTTGGGGAACACAGTTCCAGATGATGTTCCACAAGGATGCAGTGATCCTGCCAAAGAGGCCTACACCCTAATTCCTGGTGACACAACTCCAAGTACCATAACTCTACAGAACGCAAAGAAATGAAGGCTGCAAAAGGCAAAACGCTAACCAACTGGTAAGAAAATCGACAGATCTTCCAAGTTACCTGGTAGGCTAGATAGAACCCCAAAGACCCTTCAAAGCGGAGGGCTCAAAGGGCTGAGAGCAAGCAGGCTTTGAGTGCATTCCCCAACACAACTCCTGGGCGCCTGACTGAGAGTGTCTCCCCCCCGCTCCAAAAGCAGATATGGAAGAGAAATGGGAGAGATTTCAAGCACTGGGCCTTGGCCAACCAGCTCCTGGGTTTGAAGATCAGGGCAGAGGGCTCTAATCAAAGAAAACTAAGTTTCCTCTAGGTGAACCACCAGCAAGGAAAAGGGGACCTAAGTTCTACAACTGAGAAGAACTGAATTTGGCTAACAAGGTGGAAGAAAGCCCCCAGCCTTTAGAAAGTAGCCCCTATGGGCACGCAGAATAGTACACCTGGAAGGCAGCATGTTTGCCTCTCATGTGGCATCAGGTCGGCTCCCCAAAGCCCTCCAGGAAGTGATGCCAGGAGTGACCACTGAGCACTGCAACAAAAGCAAGAGTAGCCCCAGGGGCCAGACAGTACAGTAGGCAGGCACTGGCTGGCAGGCTGCTGCTGACCTGCATGCAGATGGGCTGGATCCTGGGACCCCACATATTCCTGGTTCCTTGCCAGGAGTGATCATCCCTGAGCATTTGTGTTGACCCCAAATACCTAAATGCCACATAACACCTTAGCTTTAGCTTGGTGCGACCCTGTTTGGGCTTTTGACTACACAACATGCAGTCAAATGTTTAGAATAATGTAGGGACAATTCTCTGAAACTTCTAAGTGAATTTATAGGATAGTCATGGAACAAAAACTACTCAGTGATACCTATAATTACGTAGACTAAAATGATTGTGGAAGGTTTCTAAAGACATTCCTTGAGGGCAGATTGATTATTAATGTTGTTCGGAAAGAAAAGGGAGTCCAATAAATTTTCTTGGAGGATCTGACACTTAAGCTAAACTTTTCAATAATAAAATAATCAGTTATTAAGTTTATATTAAAATAATGCAAAAATGATATAAAATATCAATGAAATAAACAAGAAGTTGCAATATTATTAATTGCTTTGCATATGTTACCTCAATTTATTTTCAACAAATTACTAAAGTTTTAAGGCCCACTTTCCAGATGAGAAAGCTAAGAGTTAAAAAGATGCTTTTCTAAGATAATTAGGCTGGAGAGATAATACAGCGGGTAACAGAATTGCCTTGCATGTGGCCAATCCGGATTCAATCCCTGGCATCCAGTATGGTCCCCCAAACAATGCTAGGAGTAATTCCTGAGTGTAGAGACAGGAGTAATCCCTGAGCATTGCTGGGTGTATCCCAAAAGCCGAACCAAAACAAACAAACAAAAATTAGAAGGTGGTGGAACTAGGTCTTAAAATATATACCTTTGAAATTATAAATTCCAGGTTCCTCCATATAATTAACCAATCACCATGCTTAATGCTGTCTTTTAGGAGCTCACAGGTTGGTACTGGAAGCATATGGGTTTAACTGACTTCATTGTAATGTGATTAGTTCTGTATTTGTGGTAGTCCTTCATATGTAATTAGAATGAATACAATTTTTACAGGTAAAAGTTAGAAGAGAATTCAGATGGAGGAAATTGTATAAGCAGATATGGGTACTGGGGAGGTTATATACTTAAAATGAAAAGTAAGTGTCATACTGATTGGAGCATTGTGGGGAACAGATTTGAAAATGTAGAATGAGGCAAGAAGCAAGATAATGATGTGTGTGTGTGTGTAGGTGTTCTGCGAGCATTCAGTTAACACTTGGGTGCATACTATAAGCTTCATTTGATAAAGAGGGAACAGTAAAACTTCAGTTTGAACATTTCACTTGAGAAAATTCAAATTACTGCTTCATGGCTTAGACCCAAAGAGTTTTTTTTTTAAAGTTGCAGAGCCCACTTCTAGGGATCCTTTAGCATGTTTGTTGTGTTTCCCCTCTTACCTACTTTCTACCCTCTTCAGGATAGACCCCTGTATTTGTCTTACTGGCCTTCATAGTCAGAATTTAATAGTCCTCCCATCTGCAATGCCTGAAAAAAATGTGTGACTTACGTTGCAACTATGATTAGAAACTTAACAGCAATCAAATTCATGTAGCTCAGGCTTTTTTGTTCGTTTGTTTGTCTTGTGGCCACATGCAGTAGTGCTCAGGGACTAGTCCTGGTTCTGTGCTCAAGTGTCAGTCCTAGTGGTGCTCAGGAAATCATATGCAGTGTAATGATCAAACCAGACCTGACCATATATATGCAAGGCCTTACCTCTGTGGTATCTCTCAGATTCCCTAACTCGTTCCTTACATTAGTTTTTTCTCTTTCTTACATATTTCTATCTTATATGTATTTCTCTCTATCCGTATATTAGCTTTTCCTCTCTATCTTAAGCAACTTTTGCCAATATTTTCTCTTATTTTATTCTCAGAAAACTTTTGTGGATCCTATTTGTAGTGAAAAATGTACAATACTGGAGCCAGTGTGATAGTAAAGCAGGTAGGACACTTGGCTTGCATATAGCCAATCCAGGTTCCATCCCTGACACTCCATATAGTCCCCTGAGCACTGCTGGGAATGATTCCTGAGTGCAGAGCCAGGAGTAAGCCCCAAGCAGCATTGGGTGTGGCCTCAAAACAAAACAAACAAAATTAAATATTTCAGATTTTATGGTAGATTTTGAGGTCCCCCTTGTTATGGCTGTTTCTCTTTTCATCTTAAATTCTCTATGTCTGCTCAAATGGATAAATATGGAGAGCATCATGCTAAATGAAATGAGTCAGAAAGAGAGGGACAGACATAGAGGGACTACACACATTTGTGGAGTGTAGGGTAGCATCACATGAGGCTGACACCCAAGGACAGTAGATACAAGGGCCAGGGGGATTGCCCCATAGCTGGAAGACTGCTTCATGAGTGGAGGGGAGAAGGCAGATGGAATAGAGAAGGGATTACTAAGAAAATGATGGCTAGAGGAACCAGTTGGGATGGGAGATGCATGCCAAAAGTAGATAATGGACCAAATATGATGACCTCTCAGTGTCTGTGTTGCAAGCTATAATGCCCAAAGTAGAGAGAGAGCATGGGGAATATTGTCTGTCTTAGAGGCAGGGGGAGAGTGGGAAAGGGGGGGTATACCCGGGATATTGGTGGTGGGGAATGTGCACTGATGGAGGGATGGGTGTTTGATCATTGTGAGATTGTAACCCAAACATGAAAGCTTGTAACTATCTCATGGTGATTCAATAAAATTTTAAGAATTAAAAAAAGAAAAAAAAGAAATTCTCTATATCTGCTCTTTATATATGTATGTATTTTTTGCTTTATTTAACGTGTCTCAGTTTTTTTCCCCATGTTTTACTTATGATACTCTTTCTGCCTAAAATGTCTAAGTCTTTTCCTACTGACCAACTGGGACTGTTCATAAATTCTGAACAGTTTCCAGATATCTAGACCACTCAAAATATTTTACTTATTTTGAGTAAGGAGTAAGTATTCCTTACTCCTTCTTTGAGTAAGGAGAGGTTGCTAAAATCTCATGGCTGAGTGTAAAAGAGACATTACTGGTGCCCGCTCGAGTAAATTGATGAACAATGGGATGACAGTGATACAGTGATACTTATTTTATTTTTTTGGGGGGGCTTCTGAAGGGTTTTCAGGGGATCCAGGGTTCACTCATGGCAATGCTTTCACAACTGGGGCAGTGATTCAGTGCTAGAACCTGAGGATGTGATGCTGCTTGGGCCTTGTGGTTCCAGGGAACACCTAGAGATGCTTGAGAGGCTCTGTCGTGCCAGGGATTGAATCCAGGTCAACTGTCATAACCTTCATATTATCTCCCCAGATGTTGAATTTATTATATATTATATATTCTCTGATTTTGCTTTCTGAGGAAGGTCTAAGTTATAGAGAACATTTGTGAAGAAGATTTATCTTACACATAAGCAGTTATTCTGTTTTAACAGCAGACAACTTATGGGCATTCTCATTGTGTTTAAGATCCAGAACAGGCCCTGAAACTCCTCATCATCTTCCCTAGGATCATGACACTAACTTATATGCTTTCCTCTATGAAAGTCTTTTCTGTCCTTCTAGGTGGAATTGCAACAGGGTTTGTGACAAATGGTATAATATAATGAGAATGAGAAATTAGCGAAGAACTGTATTCAGGAAGACTTCTCAGGCATACTAATACTAAAATGTTAGTATTTTAGTTGGAACACGTAAGATGCTTTTTTTGTCCAACATAAAATAGAGAGGAGGCTTTTCAGTGTATGAATGGTATGTTCAAAGATACAAAAGATCATGATATACTTAGGAAAGACAAAGTTCTCAGTATATTTGAAGCACTGGATGGTCTTAGGAAGGTCTTTTAATGAGAACTAAATGGATACGTCTTATGGGTCAGATGGCAAAGGGCCTATATGCCATGCTAAAGAATGTGAACTTTGTTCTAAAATATCTTCAATACTACTGGAGAAGGAAGGTTATAACTATAGAAATGGAAAAATGAAAAGAGATTAAGGAGAAAATGGTGCCATTGATTTGGCAAGACCTAATGACCATTTGAATATAGAGGTGGATGTGGAGCAGGGGTCAAATGTAATTCTATGAGAGCAGGAATTAAAAATATTTAGGCAAGCTTCTTTTGAACTTTCCTATTTCTTACTGATTCTTATTTTGAGGAGGGGGGCAGGAAATCAAAGAACAAAGAGGTAGAAGTCAAGAAGTGATGTTTTCTTCTTGGGAAATTGGGTACAAGTGAAGAGTTCATGACTCCACAGTAAAGAAGGAAAAAAGTCATGGATAAATTGCTCACCAATCATTTATTAGGTATTTTAATACAGTTCCATGGATTATCTTGTGAAGGGTTCAGATATCAAGAGCTATAAATTAATGCATTTTGTTTCTTAAAATATGCAAAATAGATGATAGTTTTCTTTTTCCTGTTATTTTATGGTCAGAAACTATTAAAGTTATTGATCTTGAATTTGCTGCTCAGTTTAGTAATAGGAACTCAGAATACTGTTTCTTTGAAGACGAGGAGGAGACTAAACACAGAACTGTTGTGAACGTCAGAGTCATCTGCAGTCTCTGCTTCTTCTAAAAATTTCTTTCTGTCATTTGTTTTAGTGTAGAACATGAGATTTGTATTTCTTGATTTTTTTTTCCCACAGAAGCCAAAGTTCACAAAAGTCCCGGTGTCTTGACTTCGGTCTGCAGTGTTTATCTTCAGAGTAACTTTTCTGTTCCTAAATTTTTTGGAGAAGTTTCTACCCTTCAATGATCTAACCATATCCCACCTAATGGTGGGAAAGCCAGGAAATGATAAAATCCCCAAATTAATCAAAATTGGGATCTGATTACTCACCCAATTTACCCTAGAAACCAGTCTAGAAACCAAAGAAAATCATCCTAGAAACCAAACCATTTCTACTAAATGCTCTAAGAGTGAATACTAATCCTTAAAAGCGTCTTTGTAGGTAGAGAGAATAGAGAAGAGGAAGACACGTTTTAGCTTCTTAAACAGAAATAAGGATAACTTGACTTGTAAATTTCTTCCATGACATTGTGCCGCTTCAGCTCTGGTGCACAGCCTAGTAGTATCCGTGTGCTTTTTGCTCTTGCACGTAGTCATAGAGTGGACAGGGGCCAATACCAAGGTGGCTCCCACCCTGTTCTCTTCCTCGGGGCTTCCCACCACTCTGGCGTGAATGGGAGGTCATGTCACTGTGTCTTCCCTGTGAAACGTGGCTATGGACATCCTCATCCATGTGGAATTTGTCTCTGTTAGAACAGCTGCCCTGGGTTCCATGGGATTGTTGGTGCTGGGTTCTTTGATATCTGTTTTTCTCCTCCTGGCTTTGCCTGCCCCGTTGTTGCTGACAATTTTGATGTATCTCATGGGTTTGCCTGCCACATCTCTGATGATTCTGTTCCTCTTCATGAGTTTGCCTGCCCCTTGTCTGACAGCTCTGTCCCTCTTCATGGGTTTGCCTGCCCCTTGTCTGGCAGCTCTGTCCCTCTTCATGGGTTTGTCTGCCTCTTGTCTGACAGCTCTGTCCCTCTTCATGGGCTTGCCTGCCCCTTGTCTGGCAGCTCTGTCCCTCCTCATGGATTTGTCTGCCTCTTGTCTGGCAGCTCTGTCCCTCTTCATGGGTTTGTCTGCCCCTGGTCTGACAGCTCTGCCCTTCTTCATGGGTTTGCCTGCCCCTGGTCTGACAGCTCTGTCCTTCTTCATGGGTTTGCCTGCCCCTGGTCTGACAGCTCTGCCCTTCTTCATGGGTTTGTCTGCCCCTGGTCTGGCAGCTCTGTCCCTCCTCATGGGTTTGCCTGCCCCTTGTCTGGCAGCTCTGTCCCTCTTCATGAGTTTGCCTGCCCCTTGTCTGACAGCTCTGTCCCTCTTCATGGGTTTGCCTGCCCCTTATCTGACAGATCTGTCCCTCTTCATGGGTTTGCCTGCCCCTTGTCTGGCAGCTCTGTCCCTCCTCAAGGGTTTGCCTGCCCCTGGTCTGACAGCTCTGTCCCTCCTCATGGGTTTGCCTGCCCCTGGTCTGACAGCTCTGTCCCTCCTCATGGGTTTGCCTGCCCCTGGTCTGGCAGCTCTGTCCCTCCTCATGGGTTTGCCTGCCCCTGGTCTGGCAGCTCTGTCCCTCCTCATGGGTTTGCCTGCCCCTTGTCTGGCAGCTCTGTCCCTCCTCATGGGTTTGCCTGCCCCTTGTCTGGCAGCTCTGTCCCTCCTCATGGGTTTGCCTGCCCCTTGTCTGGCAGCTCTGTCCCTCCTCATGGGTTTGCCTGCTCCTTGTCTGGCAGCTCTGCCCTTCTTCATGGGTTTGCCTGCCCCTTGTCTGACAGCTCTGTCCCTCCTCATGGGTTTGTCTGCCCCTTGTCTGGCAGCTCTGTCCCTCCTCATGGGTTTGCCTGCCCCTTGTCTGGCAGCTCTGTCTCTGTCCATGGGTTTGCCTGTCCTGCACCTCACATGGACTTCCTTGTCTCTCATGACTATGTCTATCCCTCCTTTGATGGCTGTGCTGTTCTACCTGGTGATTTTGCCTTTCACCATAGTTCTGCCTGGTCTGCGCCTGTCTTTGTCCCTGCTCTGTACTATGATAGAGTGGTCTTTCTTGTAGAATTTCAGCCATGAATTTGTGTTGGCTAGGCTCCTCAAGCTCCCAAGTCTGCTGACTATTCTGCCGACCTTCCCTAGACTGGAATCTCTGTCCTTGAGTCTGTCCACTTGGTCTCCTTGATCTTCCCGATTCCTCAAAATACGAGTATCTGCTTGTTCCCTCATTCCCTTGGAAGTACCTATTTTGTCCAGTTCCTCCAGTAACTGATTGACCATATTGAGAGCTCAGGCCTTGTCTGTCAGTTTGACCCTGGTGATAATTCTGGTCTTGTCTATTTGTCTGACCATTATAACTTTGACCTTGCCTGTCTGCTTGATCATAATAACTTTGGTCTTGTTTGTCAGTCTGATCATAACGATAACTCTGTGCCTGTCTGTTGGTCCGATTATATGGAGAGGTCAGTCCTTGCCTATCTGTCTGACCATAACGAGAGCTCTGGCCTTGTCTATCTGTCTGGTCATATGGAGAACTAATGCCTTGTCTGTCTGTTTGACCATAGTAATAACTCTGATCTTGTCTGTCTGTCTGACCATAGTGAAAATTCTGACCTTGACTGTCTCTCTGTCCATATCGATATCCTAGGCTTTGTCTGTCTGTCTGGCCACAGTGGAAATTCTGGCCTTGCTTGTCTGTTTGACTGCACTGAGATCCCAGGCCTTGTCTTTCTGTATGACCATGGTGGTAACTCTGTTCTTGTCTGCCTGACTGACTACACTGAGATCCTAAGCCTTGTCTGTCTGTTTGACCACAGAGGGAACTCTGACCTTGTCTATGATATCTTGATTCCTGACCCAGTCTCCCAGTCTGTCCAGAATAAGAGCTGGTTTCCTGTTGGTTTATATGACTAGAGCAAGAGTGCTCTCCAAATTTTCCATACTGACCACAGCTTGATTGTTGTCTGAGTCTTTCAGACTGCCCATATTGACCCTGAACTTGACTTTCATACTGATCCAAAGCAAGGATATATCCATGTCTTTTAGGCTGGCCACTGCTAGAGTTCTGATTCAACCTTTGACCAGAACTGGAGTCACTATCTTCTCTTTCAGACTCACCACAGTGGGAGTCTCTGTCTTGTCTCTCAGACTGACCATGGTGAGAATTTCTGCCATATCTCTCAGACTCACCACAATGGGAGTCTCTGCCTTGTCTCTCAGACTGACCATGGTGAGAATCCCTGCCATGTCTCTCAGACTCACCACAATGGGAGTCTCTGCCTTGTCTCTCAGACTGACCATGGTGAGAATCCCTGTCGTGTCTCTCAGACTCACCACAGTGGGAGTCCCTACCTTGTCTCTCAGATTGACCATGGTGAGAATCCCTACCTTGTCTCTCAGACTGACCATATTGAGAGTCCCTATCGTGTCTCTCAGACTGACCATGATGAGAATCCCTACCTTGTCTCTCAGAGTGACTGTGGTGAGAATCCCTGCCTTGTCGCTCAGACTGACCATGGTGAGAATCCCTACCTTGCCTCCCAGACTCACCATGGCGACAGTCCTGACTTCCTTCTTCATGCCTCTGTGTGTGTGGTCTACTTGTACTTCCTGGAAACTTATGGTGTTGTGTTTCCTCCTGTTCCCTTTCTTGCTGAGAGGTTCTATTTCTATATGAACTATCATCCAATTTATGAAAGCAGGCTTTGGCCAACTGGAATACCAACAGGAGATATTCATGAAAATCAACACGATCGTTTCTGTCTTTATCCAAGAGGGTCAGGATGGTTTCCACAGTCTCTGGGTCATTTGGCCTCTAAGAGAGGATAAAATAAGGAATAAAATAAATTTCTCTTTTATGACTAGTAAGATGTTTGCCAATGTAAATTCCCCATTTTTTTCAGTCCTATAGATTTTCAGAAACCATTAATCTGAAGTGGATTAGGCTTGATTCTAATCTTTGAAAAATGGGTCCCCAGAACCTCATCCTTTGCTTGGGAATAGATATGCTGAACAACAGCATATGGAGTATATAGACTTATTTAAAATAAATTTACTAATAATTTATTTTAGTAATTTGAGGAAGCCATCATATTTCATCACATATTGTATTGTAATTGTTTGTTTACTACTACTTTCCCACCAGATGTCAGGAAACTGGTTTTATTCCTATTTGAATTTCCAGTGCTTAGGATAGTGTTGGATAGTGATGAAGCAAGTGATCGATTACTCTATATTGAATGAATGAGTGAGTGAGATATATAGATGACAGTAAACTATAGAAATCAAGATATAATTGCTCTTAGACTTTCTTTCCTACAAATAGTTTTCAGTTTGAAGTTCTATTCTGACCTGTTTAAGCACAGATACAAGGAGGAATGTGTGTGTGTGTGTGTGTGTGTGAGTGTGTGTGTGAGAGAGCATGAGAAAGTACATGTCTGTGCATATATGTTTATATGCACACATATATGTTTAGTAAAATAAAACTTCTAAAGAGATACCTGACATTCATTTAATTACAGCTTGGTACATAATCAATCTTCTCCTTATAAACCACACCAAACCAAATCATCAAGTCCTATATGCAGCTGTCAGAGTCACTCATGCTTGACTCCATGGGACTTGGAGTCTATGTAGCTTACCCGGAGGATGTCTCCAAACTCAGTCAAAAGCAACTGCTTCAACTCCTTTTTGCAGAGTGAGGTACAATCTCCATCTTCTTCAGCATGTTGCTGGAACACTTTGATCACATTGATGATGCTGTTCAGGAGTTGAGCCATTTTGACAAAGACTGGTGACCCTAAAAGAAGAAACAAAATTTTGTCTGCATTTAGGATGAAGATCAAGAAGCATTTTCAGAGGGAAAACGGCTCTATTTGGGAAGAAATTCAAATAACAGGGCCTCCTTTTAGCCATACTCCATTCTCCCTTTGGTCCATATCAGGGGCTCTGAATGTAATGTGCAGTGGTAAGAGATAGGTGAGAACTTGGAGTCTCCTGTTAGAAAAAAAGAGAAATTTCCTAAAATCCAAATGTGGCAGACATTTTTCATGCTCTATCTTCTACTTTAGAGAGAACTTGCTTGATTAAAAAACTCATTATTAGGAAAAAAATGAAAAATGATCAGAAAATTCATAAAAACAGTGCCGGAGGTTAGAATTCTATTATATGGGCCAAGAAAACTATATGTGATACTAAATTTCAACAGGTGTTTCAAACCAGAATGGTTATTTTGAAATATTATAAAGTAGAATCAGTGACTAGAAAACTATTTACAAACAAAAATAAGCCAATAAGCTACACAGATGACTGGGGACATATACTATAGCCTAGGTTCACATTGGCGTATGGGAGGCTTGGGTCTTTGGGGATTTGTATCTCAATAGCATCTTTTCTTCTTATACTGTGACAATTACAGTTACTGAGTTTATAGGCCCCCACAACTAAATCCCTAACTGCAAAATTCACTGGACTTCCCAAAGTATACAGTGATGTCTACAAGAGTAAGTTGTAACTAATGAATTACACGAGGCAAGATGAGATGCATATGTCAATTCCTAATAGCAAGACTTGAATGTTTCTGTGGCCCCATGGTCCAGAACCTTGGCTCTGATGAATTAAATATTTTGGGTCTTACTTAATTTGCATGAAAGTTAAATGTTCTATAAGCGATGAAACTTTCCACCAATAGTTCTAGTTCTTAGTTTTGTAGTACCTAGAATACTGAACAAAACATGTAGATTTTACAGACTACAAGTAGACTGCTCTGTACATAGTAATCTTAGAGCAAAAAAGAATCAGTAAGATTCCCAGAACTCTCACCCACTGGGAATAGTCTCAGACTTCCGGAGCCCATTCCATCACAGGTGCCTTTAAGAACCTTGTAGATACTGCCATTACCCCCATGCCTGTCTTACCTGCTGAAGGAGGAATGATGTGCAGAAGATTCAGAAGCCAGAGAGGATACTGGACACCTGAAAATGCATCCTATTTATAGGGATTTTAATTGTCCTACTTGGCCATCCCAGGACACACCCATTCTGTGGCAGAGCCTGAATCACTTAGAGCCCAGCCCAACTCATCCCAGCTTGACCTCTCTTCTTCTGCAAACCGTTTGGTTTAGTTACTTCTCCCACTTGCTCACAAACCTGTTTGGGGTAGGTGACACTGTTCGTGTCCCAGCCCCATTTAATTAGGGGAGTGTAAGCATGCTTAGGGGTCCCATGAAATAGAAACTGAATTCATCCTTAATATGTCACATACCAAGACTAATGGAAGACAAAAGTTGAATTATACTTAAGATGATTACCAATATAGTCACTTAAAAAATTTGTCAAAGTAGGAGCTAGCAACAATTCTAGGTATATGACTAGATAAAATTCCCAGAAAGTATTTGTTTCAGTCTTGTGTTCTGCTTATATAGATAGATATGTGTATTTCAATCTATTGACCTATTTTGATTTTTTCTCAATTAACTCTGCAGGCTGTTGTAGAAGTCAATTACTGCCCAATTTTGATCATGTGATGCTGCCATTTTATCATTTAGTAAAGTCTTACTGAAAGTTGATGGTGGTTTCCTGAGTATGTGTAGCTGTAGTGACCTACATTCCTGCTACTGCTGGGATACCCTAAAATGAAACAAAACAAGTTGGAGTTGAGGGACAATAGGTATTCTCACATCTGTAATAGAGATGCTGTCAGACCTGGGCCTCCATTTGTTCCCTGTCATTGTACCCTTGCTATGCCAGAAGTATTTTAAGTATAGAAAATTCTATGTAAATATTTGTAGTAAGTGAATTAAGTTATGAAGTCATTGAGATTCTTATTTGAGGAGCAAAATATCTCTAGATTTATATATATATTTCTTTTTGTCTTACATTGAAAGATAAAATCCTCTGTTGTATTTCCCCCTATGTATCCATACATTAGTTATTAGTAAAAACATTTGCTGTTATTGACCATATTCAGTATTCTTAAAGGGTGTCACCAAAGTACAGAGAACTTTTTAGTTCAGTTTAAATAAAGCATTACATAAAACAAGTTTTTGAAATCCAGGTGCGATGTTCATGAGAAGTAGGAGTATTATGATCCTGGGTGCACATGCAGTCTTTAAGGATAGAATTCAGGCTTTCTTAGGAAGTGTTGTTCCTTCAAGGATTCAGGTGGGATGAAAAAAAGCAGAGGGATTCTGGCAGGGAGAAAGGAAAGACTAAAGGTATAGAGAATTTATAGGATTTGAGTGAGTTGAGCTGGTAAATTTGTTTGAGTGAGTTGGCAAATGTGGATACAGCGTAGAGTTTAGTAGAAGAATGGAATTAGAGGATGTTTGTGACATCCTCAAGAGTTGTTTTTTCATATTTACAAATAAGGAAACTTGGGATAAACTAGATTGATTTGCCAAAGATTCTTAAGACTATGACTAAAGCCAGTCCTAGAACCATTTTCATTTTATCCCTGCCTGTGATACTTTCTTTTACATTCTTAAAGGCAGTTTTGAGGTCTTCTTGAGGGTTTCTCTTAGTGAGAAATGGGAATCAGGAAACATTTTGGTCAGGAAAATGACATGACCAAAATATTGTTTTGGGGAAAATTTTAATCTGACCATGGTAAGGTAACAATTTCCCCAGTAGTCTGGGAGCAAGGATTTTCCCAGGGCATAAGACTCAGTGCTCAAACTGGGACAGTTTTGGTGTAACCTAGGACCCTAGGCTGTGGTATGCATGAAGTGAAAAGGAGTATGAGCAGGGAAACCACTTGAGAATCCATAATAAGTCCTGCCTGAGGAGTAGAAAGGGCTTTGACTTGCGTGTAGCTGTTCAAAACCACAAGATGGTATCTGGATAGCAGAGAAAAGAAATGATGAGCTTTGAGGATAAATTACACAAAGGGCAAGGAAAGTACGGTACTTAAGAGAGGCACCAAGTTGGAGCCAGAGTACAATGGGTAAGGTGCTTGTCTTGCATGCACCAGAACCAGGCTGGATCCCTGGAACCCCATGTACCTCCTGTCAGGAGTGATTGATGAGTGTGCCCCGGGGGAGGGGTAATGGAGGGAGGGAAGAGAGGGAGATTCCAAGTATTTATATCTAGATAACATGGTGGCTAAAGAAATGAGGTTTCTGAGTGGCTGCTGAGGGGGTGAAGACTCAGCACTTTTACTGACAATGCTGAGTTTCCACCTTTTGAAATCTTGTCCTCCTTCCAGCTTGTTCCTTGTGCTGCTCTTCAATGCTTACCAGGACTTTAGTCTCTTTATAAATCCTTAGAATTGGATCAAGCTCAAAATTATCTTTGTATTTTTGTGTCTTGACTCATGAGTGCTATTCAGTTACATCTCCTCTTACATTTTAGGACCAAGAACCAAAAGAAAGTGTGCTGACCCCAGAGGCAAGTGGATGCATACGGGAATAAAGATAGCAACCATTGCCATGGAAAACAGCCATACTTTGACCTTTTTTCTGTTGATATTTTTTAAGACAGACTGGAGCGATAGCACAGTGGGTAGGGCATTTGCTTTGCATGTGGCCAACCCGGGTTCAATTCCTTTGACACTCTCGGAGAGCCCGGCAAGCTACCAACAGTATCCCGCCAGCAGGGCAGGGCCTGGCAAGCTCCCCGTGGCGTATTGGATATGCCAAAAACAATAACAACAAGTCTCACAGTGGAGACTTGGTTACTGGTGCCCGCTCGAGCAAATCAATGAACAATGGGACGACAGTGCTACAGTGCATTTTTTAAGTCTCCCTCCCAGCTGTATCTTTTTGCTAGTCTGGCAGAGACTGACTGCAGTGGAGAGAATGAGAGATTACGTTCTGAAAAATATGCTGCGAATGAGCAGAGAACTGTGTGTATTAGCTTTTTCATAGACAGAGATAAGCGATATAGCCCTAGTCCTAAGGAACTTTCCCAGGAAGTTTGGATACACAATATATTTTTGTGCAATTTAAGTCACTATTTTTCATTGATGGGATATTGGAAGAGGTTGTTGGGGAGAGGGGAGAGGGAAGGATGCAGTAGGCAGAAATAATACATAATTTAAAAAATCCTGCGAGATGCTGGGATTCATGGCTTTAAGTTACTTCAGCTATAGGATGAGAGCTTTGGTCTGGTCTCTAAGCGTTCTTTTGGCATTTACATTCTAAGATTTTTTAATTCTAATCTTAGTGTTGTAGGGAATTTAAAAATTATTTTGTAACTTTGTTCCATTTATCAATTTGATAAAAATCGTAGGACTTTGTACTCAATCTTCCTCTGTAGAAAAAATGGGAGAGAATTGTAGGTATTCTGTTAGCTTTTATTTATAAATTGAATGAGGAATGTTTGTTCATTGTTTTTTAATGTGTTTGCCTGGTTTTATTGTGATTTCATGGCCTTAAAGGGAGGTGATTTTAAGCTACACTTTTTGAGGTCTTTTTGTGTGCTGGGGTCTTTGTTTAGCCTTTACATATATTATTCTATTCATTTCTCATGTCACCTCCCAAACAAGAAATGTTATATTCAGCTTTTTGTGTGTGTCTGTCACAGCGTACTTATTGGGTCACACCCAGCAGTACTCCGGGGCAATTCCTGGCTTGGTGCTCAGGGGCCACTCTTGGAAGGGCTTGGGGGGCTGTATTTGCTGCTGGGAATCTAGCTTGGGGTTGGCAGTTGGTAAGGCAAGTCCCTTAGCCATTTACTCTCTCTTTGACCCATTGAGATTCAGAGAAATATAAATAACTAGCTCAGTTATAGAGCTTGTAACTGGCTGAGTATGAACTAGTTTCCAATGACTGTGGTTGTGTGTTTGTATCCCTCTTTGTTATGTTGTCTCTTTTGTCTCTTCAGGATTGCTTATTGCTACTTCTCAATGAGAGAAATAACTTTTCATAAAAGCTGATGTAAGAAAAAAATAATTTTCTAATGACATACAGGAATACTATGAAGGATCTAACATTCAAAATGAGCATCTCCTGATGCATAACCAGCCAAATATTTGTTACTTCCCTGTGCTTTTCAAGTAACTCTAAGACTGAAGGGATCTGTAATCTATCTGGGGACACAAGACAAGTACTCAGAATTATGAAAATAAAATATACATAGAAAAATCCCCCTTCTGTGCCTATTTATTTAAAATTAACATTTTTTAAAAAATTTTTATTAAATCACCATGTGGAAAGTTACAAAGTTCTCAGGTTTATATGTCAGTTATACAATATTCAAACACCCATCCCTTCACCAGTGCCCATATTCCACCACCAGAAACCCCAGTGTACCCCCCGCCCCCACCCCCTACCCCCTACTGTATAACTAATGAATTTCACTTCATTTTTTCTTTACCTTGATTACATTCCATAATTCAACACAAAACTCACTATAGTTGACATAACTCTCTCTCTCTCTTTTTTTTCTTTTTCCTTTTCCCTTTTTTTTTTCTTTTTCCCCCTCATCCCCCTTCCTGCGCCTCATAGTATGGTGTACGCCACGCCACGTCGGCCAGCGTGGGGCTTTTGCTTAGTTCACAGTCCAGAGGTGGCTGCTACATTAAAAATCTTCAATATTTCAACAAAAACTTACTGTTATTATTTGGAGTTTCCCTCCCAAGTCAGACCTGTTCAAATGGAACCGTTTCACATTGCTGACAATAATAAATGTTAAGTCGCGCGGACGCAGCTGCGTCCACGCGGTTTTGGATTTCTGTATAAAGTCCAGGGAAAATTCTACTTTGGGGGCTCCCAGGAACTCATGGGAAGGGGGCATAACCGGCATGCCCTCGGCCCAGATAAACCCGGAGCCGCTGAGCGCAAATCGGACCCTCTGCGCCTAAAGACTTTGAATTCAGAGACTTCTTACAGCAATGCACTGGGACTAAAATTAACATTATTTTAAAAATTTTGGGCCACCTGGCAGTTCTCTAGGGCTAGTCCTGGCTTAGTGTTTGCTTTAATCCTGGTGTTTCTCAGGAGACCATGAGGGACTGGGATTCACACATGCACGGGAAGTGCTTGACTATCGAACCACACCTAAGCCCTTTAAAAACTTTCATATGTTTGTTTTATTTTGGTTGGGGTGATCCACACCTGATGGTGCTCAGGGGCTAACTGGTGATGCCTGGGGGAAGCATGTAGTCAGTGCTGGAGATTGAACCTGGGTCCAGCATGCGACACACACACTCCAGCACTTTGAATTGTCCCCAACCCAGCCCATCCTTCTGTCTTTTCAAGTGGAAGATTGAGATTGAAGAAGTTCCACTGTTTATTTACTGCAACAGTTTTTGACCCTATTGTTGGGCTTTGCTATTCATTTCCCATGGTCAGTTGATGTGCCTAGTGGGTGTGACAAGCACAGTTTCAAGTTAATGGGGTTTTCAAGGGAGTTTCCTTGTCATATTTGGTCAAATTACTAAGGATAATTATCATGGCACACTAAGACTTCCTTTTTCCTTCTTTTGAGATGTTGGATGCCTTTTTAGTAGGAGGAAATCCATGAGACCTAGATGGATGTGTGCCTCATAAGGGAAGGACTCTGTGGAATCTTGGGCAGAACATCCCTTTAGAATTAAGCAGGTAGATAAATTGTGGATGGAGCAAATGAACACCTTCCCCTGGAGAGAAGTGGTGCAAATTAACAGACATAAACCTCAGTTGAGATTTTTTTGATATCGAAAGCTCTCATTTAAAAATTTTCCTTGCTGATTATTATTACTCTTTTTAATTATTATTCCATTTCCCTATTAATGATGCATGTGAGGGTGACTGGATATTATTATTTCTTTTAAGGTTTTAAATTTTAGGCACTGTGGTTGGTTTGTAATTCTGTAATATATAGTTTTAGACTACAATGTTTCGATTTCAAACTGACCATCGGTCTGCATTCCTCCACCAATGTCCCCAAGTCTCTCCACTTCCCAATTTACTGCTTTAGCAAAGTCATTTAAAAATTTTAACTATTACCAGGAGGTTGTCTCCATGGCTTGGAGGCTGGTCTCTCATTCTGGGTAACTCAGGGAAGGGACCACCAAGTAAAATGTGGTCGGAGGTCATGTGGGGGAAGGGTGATGCGGGCCGAATACAGACTAGAGACTGAACACAATGTCCACTCAACACCTTTATTACAAACCACAACACCTAATCAGAGAGAGAGAACAAAAGGGAATACCCTGCCATAGTGGCAGGGTGGGGTGGGGGGAGACGGGACTGGGGGGTGGGGGAGGGATGTTGGGTTTACTGGTGGTGGAGAATGGGCACTGGTGAAGGGATGGGTTATCGAACTTTGTATGGGGGAAACATGAGCACAAAGATGTATGGATCTGTAACTGTACCCTCACGATGACTCTCTAATTAAAAATAAACTAATAAAAAAATTTTAACTATTATAGCAGGCTGGAGCAATAGCACAGCGGGTAGGGCATTTGCTTTGCATGTAGCCGACCCAGGTTCGATTCCTCCGTCCCTCTCAAAGAGCCCAGCAAGCTACCGAGAATATCCCGCCCTCATGGCAGAGCCTGCCAAGCTACCCCTAGAGTATTCGATATGCCAAAAACAGTAACAACAAGTCTCACATAGAGATGTTACTGGTGTCTGCTCAAGCAAATCAATGAACTATATAGTGTTCAAACTTTTGACCAATACCCTTATGTTACTTCCAGTGTATGACATCGTTCTCCCATCTACTTCCCCCTTTCCAGCATTTCCAGTAAGGTATTCCACGGTCAAGTGTTTGCCATCATTTGATACCTTTCATTCCCTTCTCTTATTGCTCTATCTATCATGGATGAACATAATCATCCGGTATTTGTCCCTCTCCCATAGACTTAGTTAGGTCAACATAATGCTCCCAGTTCTATCCATGTTGCAGAAAACAGCATGATTTCATCTTTTCTTACAACTGCATACTACTCCATTGTGTATACATGCTACAACTTTTTATAAACTCACCTTTTTTTGGACATTTGGGTTGTTTCCATAACCTGGCTATTGTACTAAACATTGCAGTGAACATAGATATGCATGTATCTTTCCAAATCAATGATTTTTGTTTTCAGGGAAGATGTCAAGATGAGGGCTCAATGGATAATATGGGAGCTTTATTATTACATATTGAAAAAATCTTCTCATGCTGCTTTCTGGGAGGCTGAATTGAATCACTGAGTTTTGAAGGTAATAGTAACTTAGGCAATATTTTAACCTTGTCAGAAAATGTGTTCTGAGTCAAGAGAAGGAAGTCATGGGTTCCTGAGTGTTTAGTGCACAGGTTTGTTTGGAAATGCATTCCCCGTAGCTAGTGTGTAGCCTAGATTTTGCTTATATTCTGGGCTTGTTTTTAGAAACAAAATTCCATATTTTTTCCTTCCTTGAAGTCTCAGGCCATTATTTATTGCTCTTCAGCACTCCTCTTACAATGAAATAAATCATAATGTGTAGAAGTCACTGCTGAGCATAACCCACAGTACTTTAGGTAATTTGTAGAACAACAGATCAGAATTTCTCAACCAGGGACCATAATATTAGGGTCCAGGATATTCTAAGGGACTCCATGGATGAAAATCACATAAATGGGGAGCTATGGCATGAGACCAACATATAGGACAGGGAACTACAGGAAGAACAAGGACCAAAGGGGACCATGGTTGGCTAGAGAATGAGAAACACTGAAAGGTCAAAAAGAGGACTTACGAAGGAAAACCCATAAGGTTTATAGAAAATCTATCAAATGAGACTATGCAGGAAAGAATGGAGAGAGAAATCTCAGTAAAATGGACATATCACCAAGAATACTGTATCTGGCTAGATTACTATTCAGATTTGAAAGAATGACACAGAGCTTTAGGGACAAGCAATACCTTAGTGAATTCATATCCTTGAAACCAGTCTTGCAAGAAGCATTAAAGGAGCTTCTTTAAAAGACAAGACAAACTTCTCAGGACTTGGCATTGAGTATGGCTTTCACTCATAGCGCTATGGTTGATCTCTACTAGATTAAGAAATGTTTGTTTACTTCTATCCTAAGGGATTTTGTACATTTGCAATAACAAGTTAACATTTCGTTTTTATTGAATGTTAAATATCCAATCAGGTGGTTTTGAAACATCTATAGAGCTCTTTATTATAATCCTTTGTTAATGCAAACACAAGTAGTATCTATGATATAATACGTTCTAATATAAAGCCAGCAGTTCCTTCATTAGGGTACCAGAGCAATAGTAGAGCAGGTATGGTGTTTGTCTTGCATGTGGCCAACCTGGTTTTGATCCCCAGCATCCCATATGGTCTCCTGGGCACCACCAGGAGTATTCTTTAGTGCAGAACCAGGAGCAATCCCTGAGTATTGCTGGCCTCCAAACAATGAATTTTTAAAAATTCTTTATTAGGACAAAACACACAATTATATATTTTAGGCCTATTCAGATACTGCCCTTACATTTTTCTTAACTCTCTTCACTCTTACTAAAATTTAAATTTATAGGATTTATCTATTCATGTTAATGTTAGAATGCATAAGGACAGGATTACTTATAATATTGATTTTAAACTTATATAGCTGTACAAGATATGTAGTTTTTGAAACAATTTTAATTTATCAATTAATAATTGATTTACAATTTTGTGGATTTTCAGGATTTAGCTCTATTCTGTCACTACCTCCACAGTTGAAAAAAAAAAGTAGAGAGTGATCTATCCCAAATATAATATTTAAAAAAATCCAACATAGTAAGGGAATAAAAAATAGTCAAAGTCATCAGAACTGAAGATTTTGTCTATAGAACTGAGTTTACATGGGGGGGAGGGGTGAGAGGGGCCCCTGGGACACTAGTGGAGGGAAGCAAGCTGTCTGGTGGTAGATGTGGTGTTAAAATGATGTATCCACGAAAAGGATACCTAGAAATCCAAGTCCCCAAATAAATTTTCTTTTAATAGAGAAATTAGGGCAAGTTAATAGTACAGCAGGTGGGGCATTTGCCTGACATGTGGCAAACCTGGATTCGATCACCAACATCCCACCTAGCTTCCTCGTCTGAGCACCACAAGGAAGATCCCTGAGTACAGCGCCAGAAGTTATCCCTGAGCAGCACTGGGTGGATGACCCCCAAACAAAAACAAACAAAAAATTGAGAAACACTGCTATAGACTAAAACAGATTATCACCCAAATTGGTCACATGTGGCAGAATTTGAATCATCCAGGCACGTTTTGGGGGACTTCTTAAAATCTTTTGTTTAAGATACTTATTTGTTTGTCTTGGGTGTCCCCCAAGTAGGGGGTCTAGTAATACTTAGCATGGTGCTGCCCTTGGTCCAGCAGTGCTGAGGTCCATTAGTCTCACCCTGGTGGTGCTTGGGAAACCATGTGGGAATCAAACCTGGGGCCTTCACAAAACAGTCATGTGCTCCAGTCCTTTGAGCTACCTCCCAAGAATTTTATGAGTATCCCGCCCGCACAGGCAGAGCCTGGCAAGCTACCCATAGTGTGTTTGATATGCCAAAAACAGTGACGATAGGTCTCTTTCCCCTGACCCTGAAAGAATCTCCAACCATTGGGAAGATGAGTAAGGACAGGCTGCTAAAAAGCTCAGGGCTGGGAGGAATATAGACATTACTGGTGCCCACTTGAGTAAATCGACGAACAACAGGATGACAGTGACAGTAACAGTAATTTAACTGTCATACAGTTTATCTATATAACGAGAACAATCCAGTGTTATTTTTTTAGTCGTATGTAACCATCATTAAAATCTAGTTTTATAACATTTTTGTTCTTCTTAGGAAACTCTGTGCCCATCAGCAATCAATATGATGAAGCAGGCAGGCAGATAGATAGGGAAGCCCCCTCTCCAACTCTCCCCCCAACACACACACACCTTCACCCTCCACCCTCGTCCCCTCCATGGCAATGAATTCTTGGGAAGCAATAAAACCTACTAGCCTTAAGGTTTCAAAAGCTCCACTTTGTGGACACAGAAACTATAGCCTGATAAGACTTTACCTGATGCCAGCACAGACCCAGGGAAGGCTGGACCTCTCTCCCCCACCTCCCTCCACTCAGAGAAGCTCCAGCAGGAACAAAAACCAAGAAATGAATTTCAAAGAAGACCTTAAACTAATCCTAACTCTACTCCTTTGACAACCACCCTAGCAATGGACTTTTACCTAGGTAGAAAGCCCCCATGTGGAGCAGGGTGGGAAAAATCCCTTCAAAGCCAACTTAAACAAAGGAAGCACATGCACATGCTGCCGGAACACATGTGGTGCCCAAGCACAGGTGTCACCCACATCGCCCCTTTTAAGATGTGGACTTTCATACCTTCATAATTAATGCTGGGATGTGTACTGGGGCTCTCACTCCACTCTGGAGAAGCCCTTGTTCTCTGCTGAGCTCATTATTCTCTCTCCTCTCTCTTTCTCTCTCCCTCTCCCCCTTTCTCTCTATTTTATTTAAGGTTTTATTTTTTCTTTTTGGGTCACACCTGGCGAAGCACAGGAGTTGTTACTGGCTCATGCACTCAGGAATTACTCCTGGCAGTGCTCAGGGGACCATATGGGATGCTGGGAATCAAACCTTGTTCGGCTGTGTGCAAGGCAAGTGCCCTACCCACTGTGCTATCACTCCATCCCTATTTTATTTAAGTTTTAATTTAAGAAATTTAGGCAGGTGGGTTGGAGTGATAGTCAGCAAGTGGGTGCTCTCCTTGCATGCGGGTGACCTGAGTTCCATCCCTGGCGTGTTGGTCCTTGAGCCCCTCCAGAAGTGATTCCTGTACAGAGCCAGGAGTAAGCCTGAGCACTGCTGGTATAGCCCAAAAATTCTGTTTAACTTTCTGAGGAACTGCCAATGTTGCACGTTGATTTTAATGAAATTTCTGGAGTGAGGTGGTTTTTTTAAAGGTATTTTCCTGAGAAAACCAACAGGATAAACAGGCCTGGCTAACTTGTGTATAAGTAGGGACAGATCCTGTTACCACTGAGGTTTATGCCTTCCAGAAATTTTGCAACTAACAGCCACCAAAGAACCCACAATAGAAGAACTTGATGAAGATTTGTTAACTAAAAGAATGAATGCATACTGAGGTAAAGTGGGAGTGGAGGAAGTGGGTAGAAAAGATAGATAACTAAACTTTGAAATCTGTGAAGTTTCAATAGCACTTTAGATATGGTCAGCAATTTGTTTGGGTTTCCATTAGGGTTTTCAGTTAGGGAGGCTGGTATACAGCACACAGTGCTCCTGACTTTCTTTTTCAAAACAGTCAAGTCTTTTCTAAGTATGTTCATTATTTGTTTGAGTCCCTCAAACTCACATCCTGGTGCTCAGCAATTTCACGCAAGTGCAGCAAAGCAAGCATTGTTACAGAAGCCAGAAAAAGCAACTACAGCAAGAGTACATGAAGCAATCATTAGGACCCAGCCCACTCTTCCTGCTTGCAATCCATGATGGAGTTTTTGACCCTTGCTGGAAGTTCAATGAACTTCTGGAATGACATAGTTAAATCATATAAAAAATCTACTTCTAAAAAACTAAACTTCTTGTTCCTCTCTTTCAATTTCTCCATTACAAGACCCAACAAGAGTGGACCCCCCTCTGAGAGAAGCTTCAGCATGAACAAAGACCAAGAAAGGAATTTCAAAGAATAACATCTACTAATCCCAACTCTATCCCTTTGCAATGGGATTCTTAATCTATGTAGAAAATATCACTGATGAGAACCATACCCGGCCCTCAAGTTTAAAGTCCTTAGTATGTTATTCAAGAATCACCAGAGCAAGTAGATCTTTGTGGTTTTGTGTGATCTCTCTCCTTCTACCACTGCAGGGTTCTCAATGCTCTCTGCCATCATGCTATCTTCCTAATCGTGTTCACATGGGTCTTTTCCCCCCTGTAAATATGTCTTCCAAGGGAAATTCTGAGTGGGGATTTAGAACTCATTTGGGAATAGAGGATATTTTGTGAAAGTTATAGCTTTCTATGGAGTATAGAGCAAGAAGATGGCTTTGGAAGATGGACTGTGATAATTTCAGGAGGCCTGGGAATTGCTGATAATATTGTGAAGGATTTGCACAGAGATAGTAGAGAAGAAGTTTTTAGTTTTCCTAGAAAGAATTGGAGGTATGATGCCCAGTCCCGATGGATAGATGGGATCTGAGGGTGTAGCCAAGGAATGACAGCCCTCACTGGTAGCTGACTGGTCTGTGAACTGGTTATCATTTGTGCAGGGTGTTCCTAGAGTAGGCAAGTGAAAAGCAGTGTTGGGTGGGAATAAGACCCATGAAGTATTCAGGGGTCATCTTATTCAATCTCTTCCCCAGATAGTGTGCAGGCCTTACTAGGGAGATGCTCATTCTAGGGCTCCTCCTGGAGCTGACACCCCACTGTGGCTGAGGAGCATGTGCCCTCCAATGTTAGGCACAATAGGATGATGGATCTAGGGTCCTGAGAGCAGAGAGAGAGAGAAGAGAGAGAGAGAGAGAGAGAGAGGGAGAGAGAGAGAGAGAGAGAGAGAGAGAGAGAGAGAGAGAGAGAGAGAGAGAGAGAGAGAGAGAGAGAGAGGAGAGAGAGGAAATCCCAGGGAGTTTACAAAAGCTCCAGTAAATGGTGGTAATCCTCCTAAGGCCTTTGCCAGCAACATAAAAGAGTAGAGGTTGCTAGGGGATGGCCTAGGGGCTCTGGTGCAGATGATCAGGGAGTGGGAAGGGATGCTGTCCCCAATCCTCTGTAATTTATTGCCTGGTCCCCTCAAAATGAGGGCAGTTGGTGCTTGAAGGAAACACCTACTCGTCACATCCATCTAACATTCTCAGGAGAGTTGTTAAATAAGAAGGAAAGATTGAGGAGCTGGAGGCCAAGTCAGAATATTCCTCCTGGGTGACTGATCCATGCATTCATTTATTCATTTCACCTCTTTTTTTTTGGTTCGTTTTTATCTTTATTTTTGTTTCTTTTCATTTAGCCCCTTGATGAAGTTTTGGAAGACAGACTCCTTAACAATGAAAATTATTCTAGGATGAGATCATGTCAGTCAGGGCTGGGGGTGAAGGAACAGCAGTTTTTCGCCCGCATCAATTCTTCTCCCACGGTGGGACTAGCTCAGACAAGCATTCTCTTTCCCTTAGCTTTTACCCCCCCTATGCCTCACACCCTCTGTGTGCCCCAACCATGATGTGGTTCAATTACCACACTACTTTGCCATGGGAGTTCTGCCGACTCATCTCCTTTTAATCCTTATCCTCTTTATTGCGGTTACATATGTGCCACGTGGCCCCATGACCCTGCCGGAAAGAAATCATTAGTTTCTTGCAGCAACTAGAAACTGCAACACCTTCCTGCCCCTGGAAAGATCAGGAAGAAAGGTGACCACTGGTCAGAGATTAGGGGAGAAAAAGTGGCAGCAGAGGGAGAGGCCCAGACAGGATTTTATTATGACATGTTGCTCAGGCTGGCCTTAAGCTGGCAGGAGCAGCTGCTTCTCTGGCCTCCGTGTCTGTCTGTTGATGCGCTAGTTTTCTGACCCTGATGTTCAGGAGGAGAGGTTGGTAATTCCCTTAATGACGTGTTCTGGAACTTACTTTGCCATGAGGAGGGGACAGATGGAGGTGAATGCAGGAGGCTCTGTAAACTGAAAGCAATGAAAACTGTAAGCCTTCCTCAGCACAGATTAAGAACAGGAGCTTCAAATACCTTAAGCCTTTCTTTCTACCTTTAAAAAGAAAAAGATTAAAGCCCGTGAGAGGCAAAGTGATTTTTGTAAGATAACACAGGAAGCCAGTTGTTGCTATAAACTAGAACCCAGTGTTCCAACGCAGGTGTATGACACAGGAGCTTTCTTCCACGGAGTCTCTGGTTTGCTCTTTTCCTTTCAGTCAGTCACTGCCCATCAGAGAGAAAGAAGAATCTAAGGGTTGGGCATGTCAGCATGGGAACCCCAGTTTTGCTCAGACTTGTTGGAATTAAACAAGCTGGAGCCCGAGTGTCTCATCCTGCATCCAGCACAGGAGAGGGTGTAGTCAGTGTGTTGTCCTTCCTTTTCCAAGTGTCCAGGCCATTATTGCCTTTCTGGACACTCTCTGAGAGCATCAGAGTTCCTGACCAACATAGCACACTTTGAGTTGATTTGGGTTCCCATTTATAGAATGTGTCAGGAGGAGCTCAAGTACTTTATGAGCAGAGATGAATTGCTTTCATGATTTAATATTTAGCTGTACTGAACATTGAAGAAGCAATGGAAGAATCCTGTGAAGCTAATAGATGCAGTGCATTGATTTAAATTTTGAGGGTGTAGGTGGTAAATCAGATTATTTAATATAATTCTACACATAGAAACTAGATTCTCCCCATTGCTATAACTTGGCAAAATAGTCTTCACAATACAGTTCCAGAGTAACTTAAAATGCGTAGTGATTCTTGTCAGAGGTTTCTTAGGTAGCATCATCTTGTGGAAGGGGAGTTGGGAAATTGCTTCAGTGAAGGGATCCTGAGCCAAAGAGGAGAGCACAGAGGGCATGGGGGAAGATCACAGCAGTCGTTGGTTCTGTAACCATTTCTTTCTTTTTTGCAGGGAATTGGGGAAGGGGAGCACACCCAGTAGTGCTCAGAGCTTACTCCTGACTCTACTCTCAGGGATCACTCCTGATGGGGCTGAAGGGACCATATACGGTGCCAGGCATTGAATCCCAGTTGGCCGCAGGCTAGCAAGTATCCTACCTGCAGTACTATCTCTCTGGCTCCGAATAACCATTTCTCTAGCACAGAAGTGAGCAGGAAAAAAGCCATGAATTTATTCACAGGCACTTTAAGATTTTATACTTAAAGTTTAAAGCCCACCAACCACCTGTTGGAGGAGAGAAGTTGAACCTGGAGACAGAAGAACTTTCATCTTTCAGAGCTCTCAAGCATTGTTGAACTTGGAGGGCCCTGTCTGAGGTTGCAAAGGGAAGACTAATGTAGGGACCACCGGGGCGGGGCAGTGTGCTAAAGCAGATGTGGTCTGCATTTACTGCTTCAGGTGTAACTGGTTGTCATTCACTTGTCATTCACATTTCCCCCTTTCATCATGTCTCTGTGCACAGGGGCAGTTTCAAGAACTATACTAGAGTTTCTCACTTATTTAGCTTACTTCCCCCTTTCAGAAAAAGTTACTCAGCACCTTCTACCCCAATATATGTTCTTTAAGCAAACAAACAGAAAACCACCTGCCACATTTGTACTCTAGGCTATTATTGCCTCCTGAATCATTCCAATCCCTTGCACCCACCCCAGTGGTTGGCAAAGACAGCACGAGAAGCACTTGAAAGTCACTTTCAGCCTTTCTGCATCCCGTGGAGAACCTGTTCTGAAAAGCCAACTTTTACTCAGCTGTATTACTGAATTATGATTTATCTCAGTGTCCATCTGCCTTGTCTTCCCAGCAGAATTCACAAAGGCTTGTCCATGATGACATATTAGTATCTTTTCATGTCTTATCACTGATGACCCAGTGCCCCCTCTCCACACCTCTAGCCCCAACACTAAGGAAATGTCCAGTTTTCGAATAGGAACAGACAGCTGATCTTTGTGGGATCTCTTATTCCTGTCGCATCAGGGATTCATTCTGAAACAGAATAAGGAAATACACATCTATTTAAGTCTTGAGAAATTTAAGTAAAGGCAAAGAAGGTCAGCTCTGCATTATACAACAGACCATAAGTTGCAGGAAATTTTACTCTAAGAAATGATGTTATATAAAAGGGAAGAATTTATTCATAGATTTCTGAAAGCTGGATGCCTTTCCTGGCATCTAGTATTGGGGACTTCCATAGCTTTCCTCCATGCCACACTGGTGCCTTGTTTGAGACAGACTCTTGGACAAGTGCATAAGGCTTGTTTCTGATCAACTACATTGATGTTCTAGGGTAATGAGAGGGAAAGAGAGAGAGGAGAACAAGGAATAAGTGTTAGAGCAAAGGGGGAGGATGTAAGTTTGAAAAGAGTGGGGAAAGAAAGAGCTACATTTTCTGTGAGTCAAATAGGAAAAAAAAATGTCACATGAATATTTGTTCAGTCGGAGGCACTGAAACAAGGAACACAAGAGAAATTATATTTCATGGAGAGCCACTGGACTCACTCAGATCCTCAGATCACAAAGGGCAGAGCATCTGAAGGCTTCCTTTTATTGATCATGTTACTTCTAAAGGGCACGATACAGTGATGTCCTCAAAAGAAGTTACAGAAAGAACATTGAGACAGCAAAACATGCATTGTTTCCTTTTGTCTGCAGGCCAGTAATTTTGGCCTTCATAAAGAAGATGCAAAATCAAAACTGAAACCTTTCTTGGGCTACAAGCATTTGGGTTTGCATCCCAAAGACTAGCTGGGCCAGAGCCTGGAATCTACATGTCAGGCTGGGCTTCTGTGAGAAAAGTAAAACTGACTATTTAAATATACTGAAATTTATGAAATAATTTACTGAAGGCAACTTAAAGGAAACAGATGTTCAGCTGCATCCAAACCAGTCAGGACACATGAGAAATCTTGCCCATTTTCATGGGTCCCTGTGTTCTGCCCATTGTACAGTACGGTCTACATGGGCTCATCCTGACAGCTCAGTCTAGCCCTAACACGAGCCCTTTAGAGTATGAACAGTAGGATGGTAATAAAAGGAGATTTTGGGGGTCTCTATCTTTGTCATAGGTCTGAGAGAACCTGGACCCTCCATGACGTAAATTTCTCTTGCATTCCTTGTCTCAGTGCCTCCAACTGAGCGAATAGTCATGCAACAAGAAAATCCTTAAGAAATATTTACACTAGGAAAGTTTTGGGGCATAGGCATAAACTTTAGGTTGGAGAACAGTTCATTCAGCCCACTTTTCCCTCACTGAACAATGTTCATTAATAACATATTAGACATCTGGCACTGTTCTAGGGGCAGCAATTTTAGAAGCAAAATCCTGCCCTGAAGAAGCAAAGAAGCAGCATGTGGAGTTTGCCAGTTGGTACTATGTTATGAGTAGAGAGACAGGAAAGGGCACGCTGAGACACAGGACCAGCAGACTATGACTTGTGAAATGAGGTGGCTCAGGAAGGTGACCCTGTACAGTTTTCTTTCTGGTCCCCACCAGAGGCCTGGTCAGTTCTTTGTGACCAAATTATTTACATCTCACCATGTGCCTCTGAATTTCAGTTCCTCTGTGTGTCATCTACCAATGTTTTCCTTCCTCTCTGTGCCATTAAGCTTACTCAGTGACCATTAGGCACTGAGGACTCACTGGGAACAAGACAGGCAGGATCCAGGCCTTGCAGACCTTTCAGGTCAGGAAAAGGAAAGAAGGAAATGGTCATCCTCCCCCAAGAGCACACAGAAGGGGGTACACCCCTAGCCAAGGACATGAGAATCAGCTTCCCGGATGAGATGGAGGCTTGAGTTAGATGAGTTAGAGTTTGTCTCTACTTCATTTCCAGTCCTCTAGCCTGGCCTTCTGTCCACTCCTTCCTTTTCTGAGTGTCTTCCCAAATTATAAACCCGATCTTGCATTTCCTGTTGTCTTAGGCATTATGAATGATTCTTCCTTGGTCTTTGCTTTGCAGGTAAATAAAGTTAATAGCTGTTGCCACCCATATACTCTCAAGAATGCAAGCGTGTTACAGGGGATTAATGGCATTTTAGGATTAAGGATATGATGGTACTTAAAAAGTTTCTAGTGCCTCCTAAATAAGGGAACCTACCTAACACGATGTATTGCTAAGCCTCACAGATTTCCCTGTGGCAATACTTCTGTTTCTGTGGGCTGTGCACTTGCTACTGTTTGGGAAATCTGGGCACAGTTGCTTCGGGCCTTACTCCTTTTCCATATTTGGCTTTGTGACAACAGAGCTTGGGTATGTGGTACCCGATGAGCCTGTGAGGGAATGTGCAGGTGTCACGAACTCTGCTGGTAGTCTGCCACAGGCATGGTGGGACTTGGCCCAGATGCATCCCGAGCTCTCTCATGCCCAGCGTCGACTTCACTCACAGTGGACACTCTGAAGCAGGACACTCTTCTCTCTCTAGGTCTTTGCAATTTGACAAAGTTCTGATTATCAACTTTGTCTCTTCTTCACAGTGCCTACACTCTCGTTAAAATGGCCTCTTTACTGAGCCCTTGGCCTACAGCCATGTCTTCACTCAGGTTACCAGTTTTCTATGACATGCATTTTGTTATCTCAGTTTCTTTCTTTCTTTCTTTCTTTCTTTCTTTCTTTCTTTCTTTCTTTCTTTCTTTCTTTCTTTCTTTCTTTCTTTCTTTCTTTCTTTCTTTCTTTCTTTCTTTCTTTCTTTCTTTCTTTCTTTCTTCCTTCCTTCCTTCCTTCCTTCCTTCCTTCCTTCCTTCTTTCTTTCTTTCTTTCTTTCTTTCTTTCTTTCTTTCTTTCTTTCTTTCTTTCTTTCTTTCTTTCTTTCTTTCTTTCTTTCTTTCTTTCTTTCTTTGAGATGAGTTGGGGGTGGGGGAGGATATGGGCAGAAAATCTCCATTCTCATTTCTGTTGAACAAAGAGTTCTCAGCCACAAAGTCCCGCATACCTGTTTTTTCTGGGATTCACTCATGGGTGAGGCTCTGCCCAAGCATGTAGAGAGCGGCTTTGAGCAGGGCATCAGTTGGATTCTGGAGATTTTCGGCTGCTGAGGTTGGATCCCTTGGGGTGGGGAGGGGTCTCACCTGCCCCCCTCTAGAACACCCCAAGTGAACAGCCTCTCAGTCTCTTTTCAATCTATTTGTTCTTCCGTGTTTGCCCATGAAATATTCCTGAGCCCTTTAACCCATCTTGGATTTCTCCCTGAACTGAAACTTGGGGACAAATATTTTATCTTGCATAGAACACTGATTCTGAGCAGCCTCAATCACTTGTAGAAAATCCTCGTCATAGCAAACTGACACTACCCCATTCTAAGCCAGGGTTTCCCATCTTCCTTGGATTCTGTCAGGGACTACAGTGAGGAACCTGCTGAATTCACCCTTCAATTACTGGTTTTATTTTTAAAACATCACAAGATTGATCTTCAATTACTGGTTTTATCTTTAAAGCATCACAAGATTGATTTTGAGGAAGGATTCTGCTCATCAAACCATTGAAAGACTATAGCATTAGCCTTGTTTATAATGTGAAGATGGAGATGTTCATATAAATTATCAGAAGTTGTTGAGATCAGAAGCATTTTGAGGCCTGTGCTTCCTATTATCAGCTGCAATTGTGACACGCTCTGCAGTACTATATGAAGTGAGTTTAATGTCTTTGAAATGATGAAATGTCTTATAGCTCCTTGTACGGTCACAATGCCCTGCTCAGAGATGTTCAGCATACATTGGTGACTGCTGCCAGTGGCAATGATCTTTCTTTCTCTAATCTCAGACTTATAGCTACTATATACTGAGCTTTTTTGAGCTCTATGCTGTGAGATTTCATTTGGCACTCACAATAAATTTTTGATGGATAATACAATTACCCTCATGTTATGATATAGGAATAATAAAAGGTTTCAAATTAGGACCAGGGCAAGAGTACAGTGGGTAGGACATTTGTCTTGCATGCAGATGATGCTGGGTCAATCCCTTGTGCCACATGTAGTACCCCTAGCCTGCCGGGACTGATATCTGAATGTAGATCCAGGAGTGAGCCCTGAACACCACTGGGTGTAGCCTCCAAACCAGCGCCCCCAAAGGTTTCAAATTAATCTGTCTGGGGGAGTAAATGAGGTAGTATGATTTGAACCCTGATAGTAAGAATCTATGGACTTAACATTGGGGCAATAGTGAACTTCTCTTAGGCTTGGAGGCCACCATACTATGTATGATTTATTTACTGATTCCCACACCAAATGTCTTTTAGGAACAGGTTCTTCAAGAGACCTTAAAAATGTTAAAAGATGGGGCTGGAGCGATAGCACAGCAGGTAGGGCATTTGCCTTGCATTCGGCCAACCCGGGTTCGATTCCCAGCATCCCATATAGTCCCCTGAGCACTTCCAGGAGTAATTCCTGGGTGAAAAGCCAGGAGTAACCCCTGTGCATCGCCAGGTGTGACCCAAAAAGCAAAAAAAAATTTTAAAGCCAAATTTTAGGGGTGAAGGGCTAGACAATATCCAGTGGTATTCAGGGGCCATTCCTGTTACTGTGCTCAGGAGCTCTGGCAGTGCTGAGGGATCACGTGGTGCTGGGACTCAAACCAAGGTCAATTCTTTTTTTTTTTCGGTGAATTATGGTTTTTACTTCCCTTTTTAGAGCAAAAGGGAAGAGGGGCAACTGGAATGAGCAGAGGGTCCTGTTTTTTATTTTTATTTTATTTTTTTAATTTTTAATTTTTTAAATTTTTTAATTGAGTTATTGTGAGAACAGTTACAGGGCTTTTAGGGTAGAGTCTCAGTCATACTATGCTCAAACACCCATCCCTTCATCAGTGCACATATTCCTCCACCAATAACCCCAGCATACCTCCCCACACTCCCCCTCAGCCTTTGTGGCAGATGATTTTCACTTTACTCTTTCCTTACTTTGATTACATTAAATTATCGACAGGAAACTCACTATCATTATTTGGAGTTTTTCCCCAACAGTCAGACCTGTTGGAATGGCATCAATAAATTGTATGTTTTCTATTGTTGATAACAAAGAGCATATGATGTTGCATGGTGGCGAAAGCGGCCGCCCAGATTTGGAATTCTGGTATTAAGCCCAGAGGTATTTCTGCCAGCAGCTGCTGCAATCCGAGACTGGCTTCTGTGGCGCTGGGATCATGACTGTTCAGGAGCGGAGCTGTTCATGGGTGACCGCTTGGGGTCTCATTTGGGCAGGAGGCAGGGCTGGTTCTGCCTCCCCCATTGCAAGATTCCCCATGCATCCGATCCCATCACTGCTAACTCCTACCTCTCTGTCCAATTGGTTCTGAACGGTGGCAGTTGCCATGCTGTCCAGGGGGGAAAAGACAAAGGGACAGAAACCCTTCCCCTCCCAGGGCTGCACGGGTCCATAGCTTAGTTTAGAGTCCAGGAGTATATCTGCCAGCAGCCGCTGCATTCTGATATTGGTTTCTGTGCCTCTGGAATAACGGACGCTCAAGGGTGGCGGAGCCATTCCTGAACATATATTTTGTATATCAGGAAAGGTCGCGCGGCCGCATAAGCGTCTGTGCGGTTTGGAGATGTCCCAGTCCCGAATACCGGAGCCGTGTTAGTAGAAGCTCAGTGTCGCAGGGGCTCCATCTGGAGAAGGCATGCTTGCTGTACCTTCTCCGTCTGGCACCAAGGTCAATTCTTGCAAGGAAAGACTTTGCCTCCTGAGCTACCTCTCTAGTCAACCCCCAACCCTACTGCCCAGAAAACTATTGTTAATAATGCCTTATTCTCATAGTCCATAAGTGTTGGTCTAATCTTCCTAATCGGGTTACAAGTTCATGGAGATCATCACCTTTATTTCCTGCTTCTCTTTTATTCCCTGTCATCCTACCACAACACACTCCAGGATACAGACGCTTACTTCACTGATTTACTTGACTGCATAACAGCAATCATTGTGGCACATGGAACAGACTCTCAGATTGCTGGGGAGTTTGGATGTTATTGTTTGGTCATTCCCAGGCTCCACAAGCTCTATCTACAACAAAGCCATTCAGGAAATATAATTTTCTAATTTAAAGTTGACAAACTATGGCTGTGGGTCAAATAGTACCTGCTTGCTGTTTTTGTAAAATCTCTACAAACTAAGAATAGTTTTAAATATTTTAAACTGATCAAATTTATCAAAAGAGCACCATTTTGTAACATATAAAATCATAGGAAGTTAAAAATTAGTGCCCAGAACAGTTTTATTAGAACACAGTTCTGCTTTCTTGTTATTTGTTATTCATATTGCCTCTTGCAGGAGTAGCTTCACACTGGGGTTGGGCGTGCTACCAAAGGCCCTGGTGCGGCCATAATCCATAGTGTTTTCAGTGCCACCTAATGGAAGTCTTCAGTACTAAGAACTACTTTTTTGTTTGTTTTATGATCAAAAAATACTTTCTTGAATCCCAGTTCAATTCTTTTTCCGGTGGATTTGTTGGATTTTTTTTTGTATTGCTATATCATTAGTGAAGACACAGGTCATTGGGTCATTGTGGAAATAATTTTTAATTTGATCTGAGTCAGTTCTGTGCCATATAATAAAGAAGCCCTTACAAAACAGAAAACTAAGGGTTTAGCTACCGGAATTGGCTAGGATAGTTTCTTTAATGGGAACTGGTACTTAGGATAGAGATGGTTGAGGAAATTCTTTGGAATGCTTGAAGTGGTTGGGAAGACAGTGAGTTCAAAGGTCCTTGGGCATGCCTGGGTTTATGGAGAAAGAAGAGAGGAGTCTTCTGTGCCAAGAGGGAAGACAGGACTGGAGTAGAGATAAATTATGGACTAGCACTTGGCTTAGTTCTCTCCCTGGGCCAGTGCTGCTTGCACTCTTCTATTTTCTACCCCCACCTTCCTTCCACGATATTTTGTATGTTTGCGTTCAAGAGGTGAGTAGTCAAACCACATTAAGAGCTAGGAAAATCGAGCTCAGAGAAGTAACTAATCAGTAACTAATCAAGGTGAACTAGTCAGTAACTAATAAAGGTTACCTTAGACTTAAGTCTTACCTCAAGAGGTATGATTTGCCCCTCTACAGAAAAAATAAAGACAGCCACTTTAAATAAAAGCCACTCTTAAGTTTAATGTGGAGGTAAGACTTAAGTCAAGTCTAATATTTCTACCTCTTACTCAACTCAGTTCCATTCCCTCTGCTTAACATTAGGCTGGAAGCAAGGTAATTTCTGAGTCTTTGCTTGTAGGGAGCCATTTTACAAGCCCGGCTCTTATCCTCTAGTCAAGTGGAGGCTTACTTGGGATTCCTGTAACAAGGTCACCACTGCTGACCTTACTGATCTTATCAGTTCGCCATTCCTCTCTCACTAGCTGACGCCCATGCCTGATCTGCCCAACGCCCATGCCTGATCTGCATTTTACTATTGTTCCTATGGGGGTCCAAGCATGCATACCGCCCCCTCCCACCAAGAGGTATAAGTATTGTAACTGTTGTGAATAAACTCTCTCTCTCTCTCTCCTCCTCCTCCTTCTGGCTCTGCGTCTGTTCATTCGGTTACGTCCCCTCCTTAGCCCCACGAAGGGTCCTCCCTGCGGGACAGGATGATGCCCGCAGGGGGGACCCCACATTTGTTGGTTGATTGATTGGAAGATGTCCAAGAAAGCTTTCCATGCAAATGCTACGATGCTGCAAATCCACCCAAGTTTACTCATATCCAGGACTTGAACGTTAGTGTCTGAAGGTTTTGCAAGCAGAGACCAGGATTCTGGAGAGTTAAGTGAGGGATACTGAAGTCATATTTTTCCTCTTGCATAGTTTTTCTTTCCCTTTTTGGGGGAGGTGAAGTGGGTGGAGGGCAGCCTTCCAAGCAGTGCTCAGGGTGCCTGGGGTCCCACCACTGATTCTTGGTTGACTGGGAAGGTTGTTTAATGCAAGAACTTTGATGGTGTTCAGGGGCTTTCAGGGTCATCCCAGTGGTGTTCTGGTGCTCCATGTGGTGCCTGGGATCCAACTTGGGTTGAGTGTGTGCCTCGTATGCACTGTACTGTCTCCCTACCCCTCACTCATATTTTGGATTGGCACCTCACCAGGACTTCTGATCACGTGAATATCCATAAAAGTGAATTTGTTATATTCCAAGTTATCTTAGCAGTAGGTCTGATGCTTGGATCTTTCACGAGCTGTAGCCCATCCCTCTGCTGCTTCATATTGTGATATTCCAGATTTCTCTTAGCCATTGCCTCCGATGAAGGAGATCTTAGTGGGAAGCCTGTCCCACTCTGGGTAGTTATAGTCATGGGAAATGTCCGTCTTCTTGGAACTATAATCTATTTGGACCCCTGATACTTGGTTCTGTGCTGCCTTCTGGAATGGTGTAAATTTAAGGCTCACAGAATTCTTCTGTGACATCAATTTGCCCTTTCCCCTCTAACAACTCTTCTCTGTCTCCCAGACCTCTTCTTTAAGCCAGACCTTACACAATGTGGGATCCAGAATATTTACAATCTTATTATCCTATTTCTTGTAGGTTGTAAAGTTCTCTCTTAAAATTCAAATCCAGGAGTGAGATAGTCCAGGGTTCAGGAGTCTTGCCTTGCAAGTGGCTAACCCTATTTCAGTTAAATGGCTAAACCTCAGCATTGTATGTGGTATCCTGAATACCATCAGAGGTCCCTGAGCATAGGAGTAAGCTAAGGAGTTAACTAGCTAAGTTAACTAAGGAGTAATCCCTGAGAAATGCCAGCTGTCTTCCTTCTCCCGAAGAAATACTCCCAACTCAGAACCAACTGGTATTCATTCCTGCACATTTGTTTATTCAACAAATATCTATGAGTTTATTCTTTCATCTGTTTTTTTCATGCCAACTCCTGGGAAGATGTCTAGGGATATAAGAGTGAATCTCATTCCTAATTTTGTGGTGCTCGAGTTATTAAATAATCAAAGATGCACAGAAATAATGACATGCTGTGAGGAAGCAGCACAGTGGGGTGAGTTTCAGCTGCAGGAACCTCTGGCCTATGCAGACAGAACCGAGAGCTGGAGACACCCAGAGGATTCAGATGGTGAGTCCAGGATGTTACAGAAGACCTTGGATACTCTTCTACTCACATTCAAAAAGTAAGGTTTCTTTTGTACCTTCAGATATGGTAGACTGTAATCAGTCTTATCCTCTCACTTTCAGTATCACTCCCTTTTCATATTTTTCAAGGAGACACAGGCAGGACAGGCCAAATTTGCATAAAAACCATCTTGGAAAAAGTTCTGGAGGAGCTTTGAGACCTAGATTGCTCAGTTCAGCCAGTTCTGGCGGATGTTCTACTGAGGCAGCCTTTTTCTTTTTTTCTTTTTAAGACTATAAGGTATCTATTGAAATACTCTCAGCAGAGGTAGAAATGCAGTTGCCACTAATGTCTTTTCTGGTCCAGGAACACTAGTTTGAGTAACAACAGGCTCAGTTGTCCCTTTATCTAAGTCTCAGAGCTCTTGTGTGTATGTGTGGTGTGGGTGTGACTGAGTGACAGAGGTCATGTGGCTCCTATGCAGATTCACATGGTAACAGAGGGGGCATGAGCAGCATCAAAATGAGTCTTGCTCCGTGGAAAACCAGTCTGGGCTTCCTGGCTCATTCATAACAGAAGACCATCTAATAACTTCTATTACTCTTACTCTTGTTGCTCATATTCTCATTATCACTGTGTACTGATTGCTTTAATCACTGCAAAATATAAAGAGAAGTTTTATCTACTCTGTTGTCCCAGGACCTGGTAATTCAGCAGGTCAGAAATGGCTAGAAGACATCATGAAAGGGCCTCAGTAAGAGGAAGTCTTTTCTGGTGACAGAGCCAGAACCCGAGCTGGAGCCAGGACAGAGGGTAATGGATGAAAAAGCCAAATGCTTTAGTCATAAGTTACAAGAAGTTTAAACTCCCTTGCTGGGTCAGGGAGCAAGGAACCCTCCTCAATATTTTGTTCTTCTCTCTTCTTTCCTTCCCTCCTCTCTTCTCTCCTCTCCTACCCACTCTCCTTGTTTTTGGGCCACACCCTATGATGCTCAAGGGTTACTCCTGGCTCTGTGCTCTGTGGACTGTATGGGATGCTGGGGATTGAACTCAGGGTAGCAATGTGCAAGGCAAGTGCCTTACCCTCTGTACTATCTGTCCAGTTCCAACATTCTGTTTTTCTAAAAGCACCGAAGAACTGAATTTTGGAGTGTGTCTTAGTTATTAGAAGGATTAAAGTTTACAGGCCCGAAGAACTTAAGGTCTAAACCAAAATTAACAGAGGTAAAAAGTTTGGATGAAAACATGAAGCACATGTTAGTCCTATTTTGAGGGCAATAGGAAGCCACAAATTAGGGGATGGATTTGGAAAAAGTGGGCTGCTTATTCTACCAAAAGCCTTCCCCAGGGTAATTTGTTCAGCTATACTTTTGGGACAGTAGTCAGTTCACTATGCCTCCTGACAAAAATACCTGGAAACAGTCACCTTGAAGGGAAATCAATGCTGACTATTCTGTGAGTTTTGAAATGGTCATAAAAAAGCTTGAAGGTGTTGATGTGATGTGGGGTGGCTGTTGAAATGATAATGACAACACAGATGTCAGCGATGATTGCAAAAAAAAAAAGAGTATGGGATAAGGTTAAAAGTTAACCTTTAAGATTTCTCCCAGCATGGGAGATGCATGCCAAAAGTAGATAATGGATCAAACATGATGACCTCTCAGTGTCTGTGTTGCAAGCCATAATGCCCAAAAGTAGAGAGAGAGTATGGGGAATATTGTCTGTCATGGAGGTAGGAGGAGGGTGGGAAAGGAGGGTATACCCGGGATATTGGTGGTGGGGAATGTGCACTGGTAGAGAGATGGGTGTTTGATCATTTTGAGATTGTAACCCAAACATGAAAGCTTGTAACTATCTCATGGTGATTCAATGAAATTAAAAAAAAATTTCTCCCAGCAATAATCAGGGAGAGGGCACTCTGGTTAATTTAAACTCTCTTTTGAGGAGTTAAACTTTCTGTTTTGAAAATTTAAATTTTTATCTAAATCTGTGATATGTTGTATGGACTTTTGTGATTTTATGCATATGGCGGGGCAGAGTGATAGCACAGCGGTAGGGCCTTTGCCTTGCACGAGGCCGACCAGGGTTCGATTCCTCCATCCCTCTCAGAGAAACTGGCAAACTACCGAGAGTATCCCACCTGCATGGCAGAGCCTGGCAAACTACCTGTGGTGTATTCGATATGCCAAAAACAGTAACAACAAGTTTCACAATAGAAATGTTACTGGTGCCTGCTTGAGCAAATCGATGAACAATGGGACAACAGTGCTACAGTGCTACAGTGCATATGGTGGGCCCTCTCTAGGCTCTTGGCCTGAGGGTGAGTCTGCTATCTGCTATGGAGGAGTATTGGAACTGTGCTCTCTGTTGGGGTATACTGAGTATGGTTGGTGTGAATCAGACCCCCAGAGCCTCAAGACCCAGGACGAGCTAACTCATTAACCATAAGCCTATTAGTGGAATAAACTCACTTCAGTTTATTATCCATCCAGTTTATTATTCACCAACCATGGTGAAACTAGAACTGCAAACTTTCTGGCTGACTTGACCCTAGCTGAAAGCAGCCACAAAAACAATTACATTTTGCCTGTAGTTTTCTGTTGTAGAAGGAAGACTTCTAACGGGAGTCAGAGATATTAGGCTCACATAGAAGTACTGATTGCCTAATCCTCGAGCATTGGCTCTATCATTTCCCCTCATGGGTTTCTAGTTTCCTCATGTATAAAATAGCTGAAGGCTAAGTATATGACTCCAGGGCAGGGCACTTGCCTTGCATGTATGAAGCTTGGGTGGTTGACTCTTTGCATGGCATGGTCCCCTGAGCACAAAGCAAGGAGTAAATGCCCTTGCTCTGGTGTGGCTCAAGAACCAAACCAACCAAATCTAACCAATTAATTAGCCGAAAAATAGCCATGAGAGGCTGGAGCAATAGCACAGCAAGTAGGGTGTTTGCTCTGCACGGGGCTCTCCAGGTTGGGTCCTGGCATCCTTCATGGTCCCCTGAGAACTGCCAGGATTGATTCCTGAGTGGAGAGCCTGGAGTAACCCCTGAACACTGCTAGGTGTGTCCCCGTCCCCCGCACCCAAATCTGTGTCCCCGTCCCCCGCACCCAAAGCTGTGAGTGGGAGGAGAGAAGAGGATATCAGTCACATGTAACTCTACTAGTCTTGGCTTCCAGATGCCTTGGGTCGCAGGACACGTGTCACATCAGTCAGCAGTACCAGCTCTCGGAGTAGCTCTGAAATGTCGAGTGTGGTCCTCTCCTCTGATCTTCATTGCAGAAAAAATATTATGAAAAGTGTCAGGCCCTGGGTAGCGTTCAGAGAGGGAGGAGCAACTGCAATCCTTTTTCCAGTAGGCCAAAGGATTCCTTCTTGGTTGGGATAAATTAAGCGTTGCCCTGTGGGGAGGGTGGGCAATATGATGGAGTCTTAGGTTCCTCTTGGACCTTTTAGAATAGATTTTTACTTTGGCCCTGGAGCACTTTAGGGTAATCTTGAAAACTAACCAGCTCCCCAAAACCTGGGTCCTAGGGCAGTTTGCTATCATGATGCCATGTGATCTGGGGCAGGTTCACTCCCTTCCCTTCTAACGGCCACATTGACTCCGGAACTGGAAGGGAAGTGGGAGTGCCACCTGGTGGTAGTTATGAGGAATTAAGTTTGTAGTAGCTGTGAGCAGGCCCTGTGCACATCTCACTGTCCAAATGTGCTCCCAGAATTTAGAACAGTCATTGTAATACTAGTTTGAGGGGCTCTTTTAGGAATACAGAGACCTGTTTTCCAGATCAGATACATCTCTAAGTTTATCTTTATGACCCAAATGTTCACATTTGGTTTAATTTTTACCATTACCACAATGACTGCCAACATTTTTCTTTGGTGATTCCACATACTTTTATTCAAGAAGAAAATGCTTATGAATCTTATGAATCAGGACTTTACCCAGATACTCTAGCTCAATAATCTCAACTTTCACCCTTCAAAAAAAACTTCTTGATTGTATGTTGCTTGAGCAACTCTAGAAAAGGACTCACTCCAAAACATACTCTTCACTGATGGATTATAGCTTTATAAATTTCACCATTAAGCATTGCCTTTTCTACAGTTTTTTAATGGGTATTTTAATGGTATAGATATCCTATGTAAGACTACCTTAATGAATCAACGTGAATTTATTCAACTAGATCCTTTCATTGTCTTATTGATGAAAGTGTTAGAAAAGGCTAGAAGGAATTGCTAACTTTTGCAAAAGTATTTTTTGACTTCTACATTTTATTATATGATCCTTTATAACTCTTTTTATTTAAAATTTTTTTAAATAAAAATTTTATTTTATTAAATCACCGTGCAGAAGATTACAATGCTTTCAGGCTTAGGTCTCAGTTATAAAATGCTGAAACAACCATCCCTTCACCAGTGCCCATATAACACCACCAAAAAAAAAAAAAACCCACACAGTACACATCCCATCCCGCCCGCCCACCCCCTACCTTGTGACTGATAAATTTCATTTTACATTCTGTTTACTTTGGTTACATTCAATATTTCAACAAAAACCTCACTATTGTTGTTAGGAATACCCTACTAGATTCAGACCTACTGTGAAGACAAATAAGGTCGCACGGCCGCAGTAGCGGCCGCGCGGTTTTGAATTTCTGTACTTTAACACTAAGTCCAGGGAGATTTCTTCTAGATATTGGATCATTGCAGGCTTGAAAACCCAATCTGTGGTCGTCTTAATATGGCGGACACCGTGCCCTTCATCCCCGGAGAGAAAGAGGCGAGAGAGAGAGAGAGAGAGAGAGAGAGAGAGAGAGAGAGAGAGAGAGAGAGAGAGAGAGAGAGAGAGAGAGAGAGAAATACCTTTCCCCTCCTGGGCGGGCATGGGGCCGAGGCTTAGTTCTCAGGCTGGAGACATTCTGCGAGGAGTTGCCCATGCCGAAAGAGGTTTTGCTGGGTCTGGATTCATGCTTGTGCACGCATGCGGCCCCCAGGATCACATCTCGGAGGTGGAGTATTTAAAATTTTTTAATTGAATCACCATGTGGAAAGTTACAAAGCTTTCAGGCTTAAGTCTCAGTTATACAATGCTCGAACACCCATCCTTTCACCAGTGCACATATTCCAGCTCCAAGAATCACAGTATACCGCTTACCCACCCCCGCAAACTCCCACCCCGCATATGTAGCTGATAAATTTCACTTTACTTTCTCTTTACTTTGATTACATTCAATATTTCTACAAAAAACTCACGATTATTGTTTGGAGTTCCCCCCCTCCCCACAAAAATATTTCTATCACTTGTTTTTTGTTTGGTTTTTTCCAGCAGGGGTTGGTAGGGGGAAAAGGGCTGATTTTGTGTTGCTGTTCTTGTTCTAAACATGGCTAAAAACTTAAACAAAAGAAAATATGGTGGCTGAGTTTTTATAGGCAGTGGTGCTGAGTCTCGTAGACGCTTGAATTAGGCAGATTTACCCAAGCACTGGCAGTTGGGGCTTGCCAGGCTTCCCTGCAGAGGTTCTGTTGAGCCATGAAAGATTTCTGCAATTCCCAAATAAAATCAGACAGAGCTGAGTCAATTATTTCTACAAAATTCACCAATCAGTTATTCTACTATCTCAAGGAAACAAAGAAAGGGGTGGAAAGAGCCAGGATGAGGGAAAGGTAATCATACCCAGAAAAGAATTTAAAGATTGTCTAGTGGTGTTCCCTCATGGTACTGAAACAACAGAATTCCAGGAAGGGGGGTGAGGAGAGATAGTACAGTGTGTAGGTCATTTACCTTGCATGCAGCCAACATGGGTTCGATATCTTGCACCTGATATGATCCCCTGAACCCCACCAGGAGTAATTTCTGAGTGCAAAGCCAGAAGTAAGTCTTGAACATTTAAAACAAAATAAAAACAAACAAAATAAAACCAAAACCCCAAGAAGGGAAATATTTTTCTAAGTGTTGCCAATGTATCCCAGGCATGATACTGATATCCAGTCTTGGGTCCAAAGCTCCTATATTACACTGTATTGTTCTCTCCAAGAAGACTGAACAGTACAGGCTCTGTAGTACCTATTGTCAAAGTGACCTGGTGGGAAGGGGAAAGAGGAAACAATGAATATCTGGTGAGTGTGCAAGAATGACTAGGTCGTGGGGTGACCCTTTCAGCACCAGAACACAAGGCCTCCTTGCTATGATTTTGAGATCATCCATTCTGTTAGTGTTTTCTAGACAAAGAGAGCCAATTGAATCTATCCATTCAACTATTATCTGTCTATATCCGATTAAGATTGATAAACAGGGCTGGTGATTAAAGAGGAGAGGCCAGCAGCTACAGATCTGTAAGGCAGGTCTGCAGGCCGCAGACACAGGAAAGCTGACGGTGCAGACAAAGTTATTTCTGGCTCTGCCTTCAGAAATCACCACTAAAATGTTCATTTTATACTGGTAGTCTGCTGTAAAATTTCCTCTTGCTCAAGGTAGGGAGTATTTTTGCTCCTTTCTTTCCTTTTCTTTCTCTCTTTCTCTTCTTTCTTTCTTTCTTTCTTTCTTTCTTTCTTTCTTTCTTTCTTTCTTTCTTTCTTTCTTTCTTTCTTTCTTTCTTTCTTTCTTTCTCTTCTTTCTTTCCTTTCTTTCCCTCTTTCTTTCTTTCTTTCTTTCTTTCTTTCTTTCTTTCTTTCTTTCTTTCTTTCTTTCTTTCTTTCTTTCTTTCTTTCTTTCTTTCTTTCTTTCTTTCTTTCTTTTCTTTCTTTCTTGGAGGCTACTTTGAGCCACAGGTGATGGTGCTCAAGGCTTATTCTTGGTGATGCTGGGGGACCGACCAGCTGAGGTGCTGGGATCTAATCCCAGTGGGCCATCTGCAAAATCACTGTATCACTGTCATCCCATTGCTCATCGATTTGTTCGAGCGGGCACCAGTAATGTCTCCACTGTGAGACTTGTTGTTACTGTTTTTAGCATATCAAATATGCCATGGGTAGCTTGCCAGGCTCTGCCGTTTGGGCGAGATACTCTCGGTACTCTCCGAGAGGGGCGGAGGAATCAAACCCGGGTTGGCTGCATGCAAGGCAAATGTCCTACCCGCTCTGCTATAGGTGCCTTAATCCTTGTACTCTCTCTCTTACCTCCAGGTAGTGGTTTTATGTTGTGTTCACACTTTCATCAGTTTGGATGAGACCCCCATTATGAAGGGCTATTTGGTACTCAGAATTCACTGATATAAATGTTACTCTCATCCCAAAACACACTGCAAATTGACATATATAAAATTCCTTTGTCTTTATGAGATTGACAGTTTTCTCTGACTTTATACCACTTGAACCTGACTTAGCAGTTTGTGTATTTAATGTTTTCTTTAATTCAATCTTAAATGCTCAATTGCGTAAAATGCCTTATGCCAATATAATATTCGAGATTTAAAAAAGTGCTTGTTGTATTTTTCCAGTAAACCTAAAAATCAAACGTTTTCTATCTGGGGATGTGGCACAGTGGTCTAACACATGCATGTACGAGGCCCGGAGCCTTTCCCCAGCACCGCAGGAAGTGCCCAAGTCCCGGAGGAAAACTGGTCATTTCCAGCAGGGGGCGCCATCCACACGCTGCCCAGGACTGCCGCGCACTGCTGGGCCCTCGGAGGTTGCGCTGGGTGCCGCGAGGCTAGAAGCCTCCTGCGCGCCCTCTTCCACCTGCGCCAGGGACTTCCGAGGAGCGGGTAGGAGGTAGGCTGGCGGCCCCCTGGGCGGCAGGTTCCGGGAACGGCACTTCAGACCGCAGCAGAGGGAGGATGCAGAGCAGGATACTTCCGGGAAGAGCCCAGACCCCGGTCAGACCCAGCCCAGACCCCGGCCCAGACCCCGGCTCAGGCCCCGGCCCAGACCCCGGCTCAGGCCGCGGCCAGACCCAGCCAGACCCCGGCCCAGACCCGGGCCCAGACCCCGGCCAGACCCTGGTCAGACCCGGGCCCAGACCCGGGCACAGATTCGGTCCCAGACCCCGGCCACACCCTGGTGCAGACCCCGGCCCAGTCCCCAGCCAGCCCCCGGCCAGACTCAGCCAGACCCCGGCCTAGATCCCGGCCCAGACCCATGCCCAGACCCAGGCTCAGGCCCCAGCCAGACCCCAGCCAGACCCCGGCCAGACCCCGGCCAGACCTCGGCCCAGACTCGGGCCCAGACCCCGGCCCAGTCCCCAGCCAGCCCCCAGCCAGACCCAGCCAGACCCCGGCCCAGACCCCGGCCCAGACCCGGGCCCAGATCCGGGCCCAGACTCGGACCCAGACCCTGGCCACACCCTGGCCCAGACCCCGGCCCAGACCCCGGCCCAGACCCCGGCCAGAGCCCGGCCAGACCCCGGCCAGACCCCAGCCCAGCCCCTAGCCCCCAGCCCAGACCCCGACCCAGACCCCAGCCCAGAGCCCAGCCCTCTGAACCGAGAGCACAGCCCGGGACCCACCCCGCACCGCGCACCCAGAGCGCCACCTGGACTTGGAGCAGTGCAGGGGAGACCTAATGATAGATCCGTCTTCTGAGCGCTCAGATGGAAACCAGCGCCTTGGGATCCAGGATTCCCTGAGGTGGTGTCTGGCTTTGGGAAGGCGTAGTTGGGTGTATTTGAAGGCATTGTGGGTCCCTTTAGGTTGCACACCTGGCAAACCCTTGTGCATTAATATTCCCAAGCACCCTATCCCGAATGTTCTTTTTATTTTTTAGATTTTTAAAATTTTTAATTGAATCACCGAAAGACAGTTATAGGCTTTCATGTTTGGGTTATAATCACACAATGATCAAACACCCATTCCTCCACCAATGCACATTCCCCACCACCAATCTTCCCGGTATACCCTCCCCCCTTTCCCACCCTCCCCCTGCCTCCATGGCAGACAATATTCCCCATACTCTCTCTACTTTGAGGCATTATGGTTTGCAATACGGATACTGAGAGGTCATCATGTTTGGTCCATTATCTACTTTCAGCATACATCTTTTTAATATTGAAAATTTAAAAGGAAAACTTTATCTATAAAATGGTGGTTACAATGTACCCGCATCAATGGACTGTTGTGAGGATTAAACAGTGCACAGAAGGGCTTTATTATGAGCACTTTACTTACACAAGACGCTTATTACTTTAATACTACACTCTTGTTTCTGTAATAATGTAGTATGTTTTTTACTGACATTTACTACTGCTATTATTTTAAGTGAAGATGAATCTGGGAATCATTGGGAGATATAGCCTTAGAGTGAGTTTAACTCTCTAGGACGTTTAGAACTTCTGATTTGTAATCTATCTTCCTTCCTCCTGTTAATGCTTGATTGCCCTCATTGAATGAAGGGAGCTGTTCACTGATAATTGCTGCTGTTCACTGCTTGTGTAGCTATGAAGTAGAGTTGCCAGCAGATGGCCCCAGAGCATGGTACGTGACTATACTTGAGGATGTGACAGGAGACCTGACATCAAGGAGAACATTAAAAATTTGTAATTTTCATCTTTGCCTTTGACTTTTATTAGAATCACAAATATATTCAATTAACAAATGTTTACTGGATGTCTACTCTGCTCCAGAGGTGCTCTACAGAAAAGATATATTAATATATGTACATGCTATATAATATCAATACATAGAATATGTAATGTATGTAATATATGCACCCATATTTTCTGTGAGAGAATTTTCTCTTGATCAGGGATTGCATCTTTTTGTTTTACTGAAAATTTACCAATTTAAATGTTAATCTGCACTCAGGGATCTCTTCTGGCAGTGCTTGGGGACTGTGTGGTGCTGAGAGTCTAACCCATGTTGGCCACATGCAAGCTAAGTGCCTCACCCATTGTACTATCTCATTGGTCATGCTTTAAATGTTAATCTCACACAAAACACCCCTCAAAATAACATATAAAATTAACTATCACATTCACCTATTCCTTTGATTATTTCCATGAGGCTAATGATATGTGTATATGTAGTTGATATGTATACTTACATACTTATATAGATTATTAATTATAATGGAACTAATTATTCTCATGGAACTCACATTCTAGCAGCCACTATAAAAATAATTAGTCCAGGTACTGGAGAGAGAATATACGAGTTAAGGCACTATCGTTGCCTGAAAACCTGATTTGATTTCTGGCACCATATATTGTTCCTCAAGCACCACCAGAAATGATTCCTGAGCACAGGGCCAAGAGTAAGTCCTGATCACAGCCAGGAGCCCCAAACCTCTCAAATAAGTAAAATATTATGATATATTTAATAAAATACAAAAAGAAAGAAAAAAGAAGACTATAAATAGGAGTATGTGGAGATGGGATTGTTGAGATAAGTGGATTTCAGTACTGAATAAAGTGGCTGGAATAAGGCCTGTTAGAAAAGTCTGATTTGAGAAAAAGTTTAAAAAGATCAAGTGACCCAAGCAGAGATCTAGGGGGGAGGATTTTAGAGGAAGTACAGTGAAAAACGTGGACAATTGCCTTTACTCTCTTGTAGATGAGGCAATTGAGGCTCAGGGGGTGAAATGGTTTAAGATCTTAGAGGGAGTTGCTGGCATACGGGGTGTAGTTTCACCTTATTTCTAGCCTGTGCTTATTCAACGGATTGCATTACCACTCTGTCAGGATCATGAAGCCTTCCAGTGAAGTAGACAATTCTTAGCATGCTTAAGTACTTACATGGATTACCTTGGCATTCCCCACCTGATTGGCCAACACCACTACTCTGTGGTCTTTTTAATGTAATTAGTTAGTATTCTGCCAAGTGCTGTGGAATTTAGAAGTGAGGCATGACACTTGTACCTGGACTGATAATCTATCCATAACATTTTGGCCTTTTTTTCTTCTCTCTTAGCTCTTTCCTTACAAGTCCCCTTGGTAACCTCTAGCTATATCTTAGAATTAATTCAGTCTCTACAACTTGATCGCCCACTTTAGTTTTAAATTCAGTTTCCTTTCGTTGCCAGTGACATATGGTGCCCCTTGTTATGCCCTGTTCGCAAGTCTGCATTCCCTTGACTCTGTGTTGGATCAGTCTGTGATATCAAGCTTATGCTTGCCATTTACTCCGAGGTTTCCACTACATGCCCTACCTGTGAGTCTTAGATTCTCTCCAGAACTATCTCTTGCCATCTTTCTACTCAGTTGTTAAGGGGCCAGAGTGATAGTGCAATGGGTAGGACACTTGCCTTACATACCCTGCATGCTCCTCTAAGCATTGCCAGGTGTGATCCTTGAGTGCAGAGCCAGGGGTATGTCCCTCCCCCCAATTATACTCAGTTGTTAAGATCTGAGTAAAAGATTGGAGACTGTTCAAAAAAGTCACTTTATCCTTTCAAGTTACCTCTGAGCCTGAGGCACTTTCCTCAGCGCCCTGCTCTGTGCTGATCCCTTTTTTATTCCCCAGCTCTTCCCCCCCAATACTCACTGGAAGGAGACTGGTGCTCTCTGTGTTATTCCTACCAGCAATGAGGGACAGAAGACTATATTTTTAGATAAATACTTCAGTGAGGACTAATGTTTTTGAGAGGGCAGTTTGGCAAACCTAAAAGATGAGGAAGGTGAACTCCATCCTGGTTGTGAGGGAGGGGTAGCATTAATAAGTATAGGGTAGAGAATAGGGTGGGAGTGAACTTGAGCTGCTGTGGACAATGAGAGATTTGTCTGAATGGAATGGAGAGGTGTGTTTGGGAGTGGTGGTGGGGAGAGGAGTGACAGGCAGGGCAGAGCTGTAGCAGGTCAGGAGGGCCACATTACAACAGCATAGACTGTCCTTAAGCACTGGAAGTTTCTGGGAATCTGGCATAAATTAATAGTGACAGCATGTATAGAACCTATATATCCACATGCCTATCTTTGAGCATTTCAAAATTACTATGTTCCCGAATTCCCTATATAAAAAGTGTTCTCAAGTTATTTTGTCACAATATCCAATATATTCCTGGTTTTGTTTTTGTTTGGTTTTGGGCCATACCCAGCAGTGCTTAGGGCTTACTTCTTGTGCTCTACCCAGGAATCACTCCTGGTGGGGATCAGGGAATCATACAGGATGCCAGGGATTGAACCTGGGTCGGCTGCATGCAACCACAGGGCTAGCACCTTACCTTCTGTACTATCTCTCCAGATCCTCTATTCATTTATTTCTTCTCTCTTAATCTCTCTTAGCCTGTTGTAAAATGAATGTTGCCATAGTCTAGGACTCAATCTAGATCTCTTTTATATCCAGGATACATCATAGTATCAGTTACTTGATAAATACTTGACTGAAAGAATACCATAAATTGAATATTTCTACTCCAAATCTGCTCTGTTTTCCAGTGTTTGGATTGTTAGTGGTAACACCATCTGTCTAGTCTACAATGTTGAAAACTCAAAGTCAACCTTGATGAGGACAGAAGCAGAGGCCAGACTTCTCTGGAACTCCACGTATGCAGCTATACCTCCACCCAGACCTTGCTTCCTGTTTCTTATAGCATATCATATATAGCATATCACATATAGCATTTCATATATAACATATTATATATAGCATTTATATCAGCACAACATACCATGTTGTGTTTTAGATGTGAAAGTTGAAAGCCTACGAAGAAAAATGAAGAAAAAGCAGTGAGAACTTGTTGAGAGGCAGGGCTATGGGAAAATTTTTAATTACATATATCTAAACATAACTCTTGTGCTAGCTTTTCTACCATCTTCTAAGGGGCAGAATCCCATAGAGGTTGTGAGTTGAGTTCTGGAGTCAGATTGCCTGAGCTCAAATCTTAGTTTTCCTTCTTACCAGCTAGTTCTCTTTAGGAAATCTGCTTACCTCATCAATGACTTTGTTTTCTCATCTGTGAAATAGGGGTAATGAGAGGTTATCATGTTTGTTCCTTTACCTACTTTCAGCACATATCCAGAGTGATCATTTCCAATGATTATTGTCATAGTGGTTCCTTCTCTGTACCAACACTGGTGGAAGAATGGATGTTGGAATATTGTATGACTGAAACTCCAGTGTGAACAGCTTTGTAACTGTGTATCTCATGGTGATTGAATTAAAAAAAAAGAATAATATTTATTTCATAGTTATTGTAGTTAAGTTCTTTGGGCAGTTCTAGTGCATGATATATGTCCAACAAATGTTTGCTCTCATAGCTATTAATATTTAAGGGGCTATTGAGAAGCCATGCATCCTGTCACCAGCTAGGGCTGCTGATTTGAGACAGTCATCCTCTCAATGAGGTTTGCAGGATGTGACAATGGGTGTGGTATTAAGTTGGAATTTGTTGAGTGAGGACTGTGTTCCTGCAAGAAATGCTAGTGGCCACAGAGGAGATGCCAGGTCCTGTTGGGATATTTTGTGTGGAAGATGCTTGTGAATTCCACGACATAGTAAAAAAGCAGGGGGTTCATAGAAAACTAAAAGAACTTTCCTCATACCTTGTTTAGCTTTGAAGGCAAAGAATCAGCCAAGTCTGAAGTAAGGGGATTTTTATTTGTTTCTGGGCCACACCTAGAACTGCTCAGGGCCTGCTCCTGGCTCTGTGCTCAGGAATCACTCCTGGCAAGGATGAGATACTCCAAGGATTGAATCCAGGCTTGGGTACATGCAAGACAAGCATCTTACCTACTATACTATCTTTCTGGCCCCTGGGGATTTTTTTCCTTTTTGGTTCATACTTGGTGATACTTAGGGGTTACTCCTGGCTCTGAACTCAAAATTTTTCCTGGCAGTGCTTGGGGGACCATATGGGATAGTGGGGATCAAACCCTCATTTATCACGTGCAATGCAAACACCCTACCCACTGTACTATCAATCAGTTTCCTGGGGATTACTCTTGATGGTGCCCAGTCTCTGCAGCACTGGGGACACCAGGGTACAGCCAGCAGTGCTGGAGGGATCTCGGGTGCCAGGGATTGAATCAGGGCCTTGCATATGCAAGGATGTGCTCATTCTTTTGAGCTGTCTTCCCAGCCCTCTAATTCCCACTTAAAGGGAATTTAAATCACAATATATATCTTTTTCTTTGTCATATGACTTGATTTTGGACTTGTAATATTTCAAGTTTCTTCTTCTACAGGCTACTTGCTTCATTCGTTGGCCCATTCCCAGAGCCAACTCTAAGTCAAAAAATGCTCTGAAACAAAGTTATCTTTCATTGTTAATGACTAAGTATCTAAATCTGCTTCTCTAGATTATTTAACTAATTTATTGCCAACTAGACTCCCAAAGGCTGAATATTTGACTGATTATGATACTTAAGATTTTTTGCTCCTCTTTGTAGTAGGCAGCTTTATGTCCGATAAAGAAGTCCCCATTCTTTCACTATGTGTTTTGTCAGGGGAGTGGAGGTGGGGATTGGTAAAATATCCGACTCATCTCTGATTGAATTATATTGTGTCATTAAGCTACAAAATTATATATTCTGCAGGGTATTGGAAATAATTACTTTCTTATTTTTACTGAAGTCAGACTGTTCCTGAATGATGCTACTTTTTAGCAGTTTCCATGCAGGGTACTATTCCCTCCTTCCAATGTGTTTGTTGTGTTTTGAGAATGGGCTGAGCATGATTTTGCTCATCTTTGTGGCTTCTTTTAGTGGCCACTCCTCCTGTGATGCACTCCACCCTCCCTATTTCCATCCTCATTTTATTCCTCAATTAATTCCTTCTTCTATAACCATATTCAATGAGGACATTGCCACTGGTCTCTTTTCACATTCCCTGGAAAACTTCCAACAGCCATGTTGGTGACACATCTGGAACCTTTTCATACACTCCATAGAGTTCTACCTCCACTCCACTTTAGCCGCCATTCAACTGTCCTTACCCTGGACTTTGTCATCAAGCCATGAAACCTGAAATTACATTTCTTTAATCGGATAGCCTTCTAACTCTTCTCCTAATCTCCCACTAAGCCTGTTATTTTTTAAATAAAAAATTTAATTGATTTAATGTTGACTTAAAATACTATATAAATTTTTAGGATAGTCTACTATATATCTTCTTTCCTCAATGTGTGTATAGCTCACACTCCCCCACCCCCAAAGTTATGATGACATGACTATCAAATTGATACTCCTGTCCATTCCTTCTACTTCTTACCCTCCCCTTATGTCTTCTGGTAATCACCACATTTTTCTCCAAGTCTTATTTTTCTTACTTTTCTTTATGTCTCTTTGGGGGTGGGAGAGGTACCAGAGGGGCTCACATCTTGCTCAAATCTATGCCCAAGGATTGCACCTTGTGGTGCTAAGGAAACTATATGTAGTACCAGACATTGAACTGTGGATGTCTGCATTCAAGGCAAGAACCTTAACTCTATCTCTCTATCTCTCAAGCCTCTCCTTTATTTCTTAATAGTACTCAGGTGAATGAAATTATCTGTCACTTCTTTTGCTTAGCAGATATCTTCAAGTTCCATTCATTTTGCTGGAGAGGCAAGATTTCATCTTTTAAAAAATAGATTAGTAGTTTTCTTTCCATTAGTGTCATTTACTATAACTTATCTAATCATTTTTTGTTAGCCACTAAACCTGTTCTTAAAATTAATTTTATGTTTTTTTGAGTAAATTTATGTCTGTCACTCAGAATTAGTGGTAGTAAACATTTTGTCACATCTACTTCGGGTATTATTAAAATAACTAAAATAACTAGACATTATGAGTATGTTTATGATTCTTGTCCTTTTCCTTTAGGTTCTAATCTCTTTTCTGTAGAAGCAACCAGTCATGAATTTGTGAAAGTTTGTGTATAAAATGTAATAAAATGTAATGTTTATGTGTTTTAAAATTTACATTTAAGGCTTTTACTCGTTTTTGTCACCATATGTTTAAAAGTCTATATATACATAACAGATATTTTATTATTTAGATGCTTGAGAGAGAAGGAGGAGGAGGAGGAGGAGGAGGAGAAAGAGGAGGAGGGGAGGGGGAGGAGTAATGGGAGGGGGAGGAAGGGGGGGAGGAGTAATGGGAGGGGGAGGAAGAGGGGGAGGGGGAGGAGGAGGGGAAGGAGAAGGGGGATGAGGAGGAGGGGGAGGAGGAAGGGGAGGGGGAGGAAGAGGGGGAGGGGGAGAAGGAGGGGCAGGAGGAGGGGGAGGAAAAGAAAGAAGGAAGAAGAAGAAGAAGGAGGAGGAGGAGGAGGAGGAGGGGGGGAGGAGGAGGAGGAGGAGGAAGAGGAGGAAGAGGAAGAAGAAGAAGAAGAAGAAGAAGAAGAAGAAGAAGAAGGAAGAAGAAGGAGAAGGAGGAGGAGGAGGAGGAGGAGGAGGAGGAGGAGGAGGAGGAAGGAAGAAGGAAGAAGGAAGAAGGAAGAAGAGTTCCTGCCATAGAGTAGGCTGGGGTGGGGATGGGGGGGCTGGTGGTGGTGGGGAAGTTGGGGACATTGGTAGTGGGAAATGTACACTGGTGAAGGGATGGATATTGAAGCACCCCATGGCTGAAACCCAATCATGAACAGCTTTGTAACTGTATCTGACAGTGATTCAATTAAAAAATAAAACATAAAAAATATAGTGCATGGGCTAAGGGAATTAGTTCAAAGGGGTGGAGTGTATGCTTTGCATGAGTGTCATCCCAGCACTGCTAGAGCTCCTGAACAGTACTGGGTGTTGCCCAGATGACCCTCAGCACTCGTGGTTCAGGTATCAGATGGGCCAATTATCACTGGGAGTGACTTCTGGCCCCCTGAACACCACTGAGGAGGCCCCAATAAAAAATAGAATGTGAAACATTGTATCTTTTCTCTACATTCATCATTGCAAATTGCTATATCAAAAACACTTTAAGTGTCCTCTACACAAAATAACATGGTGTGTGGCTGAAGTTGAAATACTGCTGGAATCTGGTGTGAGTTAGAAGGATCTCCAGATTGCATGGACCCAGGATTTTGAACACAACAGAGAGGAATCCTAGGGCAAAGAAAAGAGCACTCAAGTACTTGTATCTGTGTTGTAGAATAGGTAGATTATAAATGGATGTGGATTGGATTTCTTGGACTTGCTTCCTCTGGATACCTCTGAATTGTATAGCCATGTGTGGTGCCATGAGTTAAGAACAAAAACTTTGGAGGTCCTCATTGGTACAAAAAGGAACAGAGGTCCTCATTGAAACAAAAAGGAACAGAGGTCAGAGTGACTCAGAGTACTGTGGGTAAGGGGCTTGCCTTGTATTTGGCTGACCCTGGTTTGATACTTGGCACTTCATGTGGACCACCAAGTACTGCCAGCAGTGATCTCTGAGCCTAGAGACTGGAGTGGCCAATAGCACCACTTGGTGTGGCCACCTGCCCCCTCCCCCATATTAAACCAAAACAAAGCAAAAAAACATTTTTCCAGTCCAAAAAATTTTTTTGTGGTGGTATTATGGGTTACCTGTATTATCATGGTAGTATTGATGTTCAGTGGTATTCATATTTATATTTTAGTCTTAAAATGCTGACCACACCCACCACTTGATGCCAGTATCCCTCTATCACTACCTCAGATCTTTTCTTTCTACTCCCACCCCTTTGCCTTCCTCAGTTCTTGTTAGAAGCTCAGAAGAGTTTAAGAATAAAAACTTTAGAGTCATACTACTTGGGCTCTTATCTCTTATTGTGACCACAGAAAAAAATTTAATCTTTGTTTCTCACTCTCCTCATAAGTAAAATGGTAATGTGGAATTATCTTGCTCATTGGGTAATTTGAAAAGGTCATATTTATTAGTAGTTGAGATAAGTCTTATGTATGTCATATTTATTATTGTCATACTTACACAGATTCACTCTAGGTATAAGAAGTATGAACTGCTGATTGATAGTACATATACCTTTTAAATAAGACTGTTCTTTATCATTCATTTATTTATTTATAGCCCCACAGTTCCTTTCATGTCTAACTGAATTCTATAATTACACTTTTCAAGTTGTGGGCATCAGTTATATTGTAGTGCACTGGAATTATTGTCATCATTGAATAATCATTTAAAAGAGAGCAGCCAAGTCACAGATGATCCTTAATGTGGGCAGAAAAAAAAATTGGTTTAGTGTACAATAAGATTTACTTCTTCCTGCTGATCTTATGATTCTTATCTAGAGAGGACTTCCACCTTTGATAGATGTCATGAATAATGACAGTGAGTGAGATAAACTCATTTCTTTTCTCTTCCTTCTCTGCCCTATACTTTTTTCCACCTATTTCTCCAGTGTACATACTTCTTAAGCTAGAAATCTGATTTATTTAAAACTCCTTAATGCCAATTATTTGCTTTTATATCTGCTAATTCTACATTATGATTCTCTATTTACTACTGTTGCTAGAAAGAGCCATATTTCCTGAATAATTTTTTAGAATATTCCCTGAAACCTATTGTATCAGATATCTGGTTTGACTTTGATGATCCTGTTCCTCAGTGGATCATTGCTTCTGGTGAATTTACTGTGAGCTAAAGGATTGACAAGTTCTGCAGCCAGTCATTCGAGTTCAAATCTCAGCTACATTTTAGATGAGCTGTGTGTCTTTGAACTCACGATGAAGAAATTCAAGTATCTCTACTTCAAAGAGTTGTGAGGAATGTATTTTGATCCTGGGATTCTCTCATATCTAAACCTGAGATGCTTACTCTTCATTTTTTCCTTCTGGAAAAGATTATGTTCTCCACTGAATGTATAACTTACTCTTTCTCTCTGTCTCTCTCTGCCTCTCTCTCTCACCTTGGTCATGTTCTCTAAACAAGTATTTTACTTCATTAAAAACAAATAAGACCCCCAAAAGTTATGAGGTTAAAAAAAGGGATAAGTGGCCCAGTATTGATCCATAGGTCCTAGTGTATTCTATTTTGCTATTGAATCTGTAAAGCTGCTACTTCTAGCAAGTGGCAGTAGTACACAAAGCAATTCTTAACTACAGTATCAGAATGTGGAAGGAAATTTGAGTATAAAATTACCTATTCCTGGGGCTGGAGCGATAGTACAGTGGGTAGGGCATTTGCCTTGCACAAGGCTGACCCGGGTTCAATTCCCAGCATCTCATATGGTCCCCAAGCACCGCCAGGAGTAATTCCTGAGTGTAGAGCCAGGAGTAACCCCTGTGCATTGCCGGGTGTGGCCCAAAAGCCAAAAAAAATCTATTCCTTCACAAACACACAGATTTACAGCTCAGACCCAGGAGAGATCCAGTAGGTAAATTTCTATCTCTTTCTCTCATACCTGTAACCTTCACTAGGAGATTGATGAATATCAAATGATATTATATATTTGCTTCTCTCTAATCATAAATGTTTAATTTATGATCTTCATCCTTACTAAGAATCCTACATGACAGTGTCTTTGTTTAATCCTAGTTGATGCCCTACACTTTGCAGCAGTGCTTCAAACATTTCTCATTTCTTTTCCATTTTCTTACCTTATACCCTCCCTGCTCTCCCTTTTTATTTTTTTAGAAGAAGCTTTATTTATTTATTTTTGCTTTTTGGGTCATAACCAGCAATGCTCAGGGGTTGCACCTGGCTCTGCCCTCAGGAATTACTCCTGGCGGTGCTCAGAGGACCATATGGGATGCTGGGAATCGAACCCAGGTTGGCTGTGTGCAAGGCTAATGCCCTACCTGCTGTACTATCACTCCAGCCCCCTCCCTGTTTCATCTTTTAGATGATAACTTAGCCTCCTTTGAGAAGATGGCAGAATGATTAAAAAGGTGGTAGCACTCTAGTCTTGAAAAGAATGTTTTCTTGAATAAATGACACTTGCAGGCTATCCAGGTTCATGCGAATAAAACATCAATTTTTGTGATGAGGGAGATAGTCTTAAATTTGGTGCACATACTTTGCATGTGGTGGCCTGGGTTAGATTCATGGGCACCACCTAGCCCCCCTGAGCAAAGTTTGGTGTGACCCTAAAATGAAAAGGCAAAGCAAAACATCAGCTTCCCCGTGTGGTTGAATTTGACACTTGCAGTCATTGGAAAAAGTTAGGAAGAAAAGATTTTTACAACAGGGATTCATATTTATAGGAAAAGCCTTCATTGATTTGGGGAGACTAATACTAGGTAGAATCTCCCCTGGTTTTCGCTTAACTAGGTGTAAAAATTTCTCTTCCTTTCCAACCATAGAACCTGATGTTCTATGTCAGATTGACAAGGGGTCAGTTTTGTTTTTTTCTTAGGGGCCAAGAGGTATGAATGCTCCTAACTTCCATTCTTTCGAAGGCATCATTGGATTACACATCACTAAAATGTAGGTTGCTGGGCCCTACCTCCTAGAAATTCTGACCTACGGGGTCTTGATGGAGTAGCAGTATTTTCTTCTCGAACAATTCCCTCAATTAGTTTTGATGAAGTTCTTTAAAACCTGATCTGAAACACCGAGATAATTGTATCTTCCTTCATTTTCCCCACTTTTTTGCCTCAAGAGACTGAGGCATTTTTTTAGTTTCCAAAACTGATTTTCTCTCTGTGTTCTTGATTACGCTATGACATTCTTTCTGGGTCCTTGAGAGCTTGTTGGAGGTTCTAGTTGAGTACAGCTACTACTTGAATAAATGACACTTGAATAAATGATACTTACCCCCTCCTATCAAAGGATGGGTCCATCTATATTTGGTCAAGACCATTCTTTTCAGTTAAGTGTGGCTGCAGCTTCAGTAGGGACACATGCAAAGCAGTGAGGGATTAGGAGGCACTTGTTCGTCACCACATCAGCTAAATCAGCCCTGGTGACCAATGTGGTGAAAGATGTTGCTGCCAGGTCACTCTGAAATCTTAGGTCCTTCCCAAATTAGCAGTCAATCCCTTTTTCTTATTGACCATCTCTTTCTTTTTATAGCATTTTGTCTGATGAAATGTATTCATTAAGTTTTTTTATTGAGTGCCTCCTTATGGTTTCCAGTCCATACTTTAATTTTTTTCTTTGTGAAGTCAAGTTTTCTCTTTTCCTTACTACCAAACTTAGTGAGAGAATCCTTTCCTTACTGATTTCCATTTTGTGGTTATTTTTAGTGAAGGGTGGAATTCATAACGGTTTATTTCTAGCTCTGTGCTCAGTGGTCAGTCCTGGTAAATCTCAGGAGATTAGGGGTGTGCTATACTAGGGGTGTGCTATACTAGAGATTGAAATGGAGTTGGCTGCATTTGGTTTAAGGTGCAAGGCGAGCACCTTAAACCCAGCACTATCTCTCCAGCCCTCTGTACTTATTTCTTACACAACAGCAACAGTGATATAATAGTACTAAGATTTATTAGATGCATACTGTGGACTATTTTTCTGAGTGCTTTACATATATTGACTATGTAGCAAATAGTCCACATTATCAATTAGTAATAGAATTTTAGTATCTATTTCTGGGCTTCTTTTGTTTCTTTTGGTTGGGGGGCAAAACTCAAGCCTGGACTTTCTACATGCAAATCCCATACTCCAACCCATTGATCTATCTTCTAGGTCCTGGTTCTGGATTCTATATTCAATCATATTGGCTTGTGGTATCTACTTTCATGCAAGTTCTCTATTGTTTTATTGATTGTGGCTTTAATTTGTGTTAAAAATCATCATCATCATCATCATCATCATCATCATCATCATCATCCCATTGATCATCGAATTTCTCGAGCGGTCTCAGTAATGTCTCCATTTGTCCTAGCCCTGAGATTTTAGAAGCCTCTCTTTACTCATCCTTCCCAACGATGCTGCATTGGAGGCTCTTTCAGGGTCAGGAGAATGAGACCCAGCTTGTTACTAGTTTTGGCATATTAATACACCGTAGGGACTTTGCGAGGCTCTCCCATGTGGGCAGGAAACTCCCGGTAGTTTGCCAGGTTCTCCCAGAGGAGAAGTAGGCTATAAGATACCACGTGGCCGCTTCCGGGAGCTTGTTAAAAATATCAAACACATTTTGTGTGTACAATTATTACTTTTTGAACTTCTCTTCTTTTGTCTTCTGGAACAGCACTTCTTTTGTCCCCTGCTTCTATCCACTGTTCCCTACTTCTCCTTCTCCTTTGAATTTTATCAGTGTCTTCCAGGGATTTTGTTCTCTGATTACCTCACACTCCATTTAAAGTTTTGCACAGGGGCCAGGGCAAAAGTACTGTGGAGAGGGCATTTGCCTTGCATACAACTGACCCGGGTTTAATCTCTGGCATCCCATATAATCCCCTGAGCACTGCCAGGAGTGACGCTGATCACAGAACCAGGGGTCACCCCTGAGCATTGCTGGGTGTGGCCTCCAGAAAACCCAAAAAGAAAAAAAATTAAAGCTTTACACAGCTGCTTCTAACTTCTTTTCCCAGCCATGTTTCTTGATTCTTTTGTCCATATGCTTTAGCTAAAGATATCCACTTTTGGATCCCCGAACACATTATTTTTTTCATGTCTTTGCATATGAAGCTTTGCCTGTGAAGTGTGGCAATAGTGCACAGCAGATTTGTCATAGCTGTGTGCATCAGGGACCCACTGATTTAAGATCTTTAAAATCTGTGCTACTTTGACTAGAACTGTAGTTAAGGACCAAGTAGAAGCTGGTAGGTGTGTGTGTGGGGGGGACGGGGTGGAGTTCAGAGATATTCCATATACAGAACAGAGACATGGGGTGGAGGAGCCTGAGAGCAAAGGAAGAGGTAGAAGGGAAGGGCACAGGCAGAGAATTCTGAGTGTTGGATGTAGATCTTTTAAAGAGTATGAGATGTAGAGTAAGACTTAAAAGATGTAGTATAAGATTTAAACGTGTAAGATCTAAAAGATGTAGATATTTTACAGAGTATAAGATAGTTGTTTATAATTAGTCTAAAATGAAGTTCTAGGGCTGAAGAGATAGTACAATTTGTAAGGCATTTGCCTTACATGCTGTCAAGCTGAGTTTGATCCCTGGCACCACATGTCCCCAAGCATTACCAGGAGCGATCCCTGAACACAGAGCCAAGAGTAAGTCCTTAGTGCAGCTGGGTGTGGTCCCAGAACAAACCAAGTGAACTTTAATAGTCTTCCTCCTCTAAGGAGGACTGGGTCACAAATGTCACTCTTTGGAATGATGAGAACCATTAACTGTGATGAGATAAACTGTGAGAAGAGTTATACACCACAGAGATCCTCCCTTGGAAATTATTTGAAATGAGTTACTAATGAGTGAGGGTTTCACAAGTATCCCGCAGGACAATAAGCATTATTACATTGAAGACAGAAAAAGAAGACGCAGAGAATTAGTGTGAGTTGCTTTTTCCAGCTCTATCCAGACAAAGGGCTGCTCTTGTTCTAGATGTTTGATTTTGGTGGTTTAAAGAAAAATATTAGTAGAGTGGAAGACTATGTTATGATAGCATAACACATGTATTTTGGATTCAGACACATTTGGATCTTCAACCTTATATGGGTACTGGAGAGATTGTACAGTACTTTAGGCACTTGCCTTGCATCCCACTCACAATGGTTTGATTCATCATTTACCATTCACCAGTGACATGATATATGGTCTCTGGAGCCCTGCCCAGGATTACTCCTGAGCACACACCCAGGACCAACCCCCAAGCATTGCCAAGAGTGGTCCTAGTTCCCTCCCTTAGGCCCCCCACCCCTTTTTTAAGATAATAAATAGTACAGGAGGCATGACATTACAATAAAGCTGCTGATAATGATTCTATCCCTAGCATTTCATATGGTCCCTGGAATACCTCCAGAGGTCACTCATTAGCAGAGAGATAAGAATAGCCCCTGACCACTGATAGAAGGTCTGATCTGACCCTCCTCCTCCTCAAAAAAAAAAAAGGAAACTAAACAAAAACTCTTTATGTGGTACTTAATAAAAATATTAGTTTTGTAATGAATTCTTCCTGATAGGCCAATGGTTAAAGTCATCATATTACAATAACATGATAGGGAATCCCTTTGAAAATAGAACTATTACTATTCGTCTAACAGCTTCTGATCTCTCTTAGATCAATCTGCTAGTGTGTGGTTATTTTCTGTGGTAGGCAACTATTTCTGTTCTCAATACATAGTAAATAAATTGGATCCTTATAGCTGCTTAGTATGATCACATCTGAATTGTGAAAATTGAATTGGGAAAATTGACTTTCTTGATTTTTATGAGATCCAAACTGTGGACAAGACAGTTCATGTAAGTTCCTATTGAAAACAGATATCTAACTTCCTTTTCCCCCTTTAGCTGTAACACTGTTGTTCTTTGATTTTGGAGTCATAATAAGAGAAAAATTTCAGTCAGCTATACAACTAGGCATTTATAAGCAATTAGTTTGCTTTCTTTGATTAGACTAGTTTTCTTGTTTTGAAATCTAGAGATTTGAAATTTAGAAATTTTAATGTTGGAATATTACCTGGAAATTGGGTCAGGATTTGATCCTTCGTACAGATTTTGATATACACTCATAACTGTTCCTTGTAACAAAACTCACCAAGGACTGAAGTATGAAGCCAAAACACCGAATGCGCTGTAAAAACTGTAAGTGTCTATATCAAACTGACTGTTGAATGAGTTATTTTTGATGAGAATATAGGAATCTGAGCTTTTTGGAAGACTCTTTTGAGTTTCAAGTCTGAGCCAGTTGGTTTTGTGAGTCAGAGGATGAGAATCATCAGTGACTGATGTGACAATACATTTATTTCAACAGCTGAGACAAGCTGGACGAGATATGCCAAAGAACTGACTTGTCAGAGCACTTTCTCCCTTGAGTTGTAATTAATGGGCATTCTAATGTACTCTTTTCCCTTCTTCACTTTGTTGTTGCAATGACTATGGGTTGTACACACCCTTGGTTGTGTTGCTTGCAAAATATGCAAGTTGTGTTCTCCAGGGATTCACACATAGTTGCAGTGCTTTTTTACATGGTAGCCAGGAATTATACTCTTTTACTTGTGGTGTTTGGGCAGGTTCTGGTGATAGTGTTGCTGGAGGAAACACATTTTAGTTTTGGTGCTTGCACACTTGCTCTCCTCAGGTCACACAACTGGTGACAGTTTATAAATGTATAAAGTGTTTATATATTTTTTTAAAAAACTGCAGCGATCACAGGGGTTTGCACATTTCAGTTGTGGTGCTTACATACCCATGGCTGGAATCCATCAGAGATATGTTTCTAAACTAAAGGTACCGAACAATAGAACCACTAGAGCCATTCCTGGCATATGTGGGTAGCACTAGGGATTGAACTCATGTTCTTCTGTTTCAGGTACTGTTAGCCACTGAGCTATCCCAGGTTCTTAAAATGGGAATTCTAACATTAGTCTTTATGAATTGGGAAGTCAAGGGTGGCCTCTTGGCAATGAATTTCAGGAAGCCTTTATGTGAGTTTGAAAAGTGTGGGTGATTTGCAGTATTGATAATGAAAGGTTATCAAGAATATCCCTGTACCTCCTTTTAACCCTCAGATCTTGTCCAGCATGATCATTCCCAGCTATCATTGTCATATTGGTTTCTTCTCTATCTTACCTACCCTCAGCTCCCTACATACACTGGTGCTGGGAAATGCACACTGGTGGAGGGATGAGTGTTGGAATACTGTATGACTGAAATCCAATCATGAACATCTTTGTAAGTTTCTATCTCACTGTGATTCAATAAATTTTTTTTTTAAATATCAGCATGGGTTCTCCATTCGTGTTTTCCATGGCCAGAGGCCAACTCCCCACCTGGCCCACTGCCAATGCCGCCAACTGACACATGAAGGAGGGAACTGGACTGCAAAGCTGGTTGGTGATAATTTATTCCAATCTCAGTCCTCCCATAAATAAAGAGGTGTACAATGGAGCTGGCCTGTATAAGGATCTGCCAGCTCCATTGCAGACCTCTCTCTGGATATGCAACTTTCCCCCTTTACTCTATGGAACACTTATTTGGAACACAATTTGGGTCACCTACATCCCACATTGGTATGTATAATTCCTTTCTTTTATGGGATTCTCTATATTTTCTCTCTTTATTTCCTAAATAAAACTAATTTTCTCTCTATCTTCTCCTGTCCTTGGGCCCTTGGGTTGTTTGCAGATTGTGACTATTGAGTATACTACTACAATGAATTTAGGTGTATCTATGGTCCTTTGGATTATTTATTTATTTAATTTATTATTTTTGTATTTTGGGGATAGATTCTTCACAAATCACGAATCACAAAATCCCATTGATCGTCGATTTCTTGAGCGGGCTCAGTAACTTTTCCATTCATCTTATCCCTGAGATTTTAGAAGCCTCTCTCCACTCAACCTTCCCAAAGATGATGATGATGACGCATTGGAAGCTCTTTCAGGGTCAGGGGAATGAGACCCAACTTGTTACTGGCTTTAGCATATGAATACACCATGGGAAGCTTGTGAGGCTCTCCCATGTGGGCAGGAAACTCTCAGTAGCTTGCTAGTTTCTCCCAGAGGGAGAAGTAGGTTATAAGATATCACTTCTGGAAGCTTGCTTTTAAGTCTCTGGATGTTGGCCGTTGATGGGATTACACACACCTGGGTTCCTCTGCCAGTACCTTCATGTGTGAGGCTTGTCTGAACGTGTGGAGAGGGGCCTTGAGCATGGCTGTGGCTAGGTTCTGGTGGTCTTCGGCCACCGGGAGCTCTGCTTGAGGCAGGGAGGGAAGCTGGAGCCCATCCCCTCCAAAGGGGCCCTGAGGAATTCAGCCAGGCGTGCGGGCAAGAGACTCTCTGCCCGGATAGATTCTTAGGAGTGGAAAGACATAGCTACATGAGCTCTATTCTTTTTTTTTTTAATTGAATCACCATGTGGAAAGTTACAAAGCTTTCAGGTTTAAGTCTCAGTTACACAATGCTGAAACACCCATCCCTTCACCAGTGCACATATTCCACCACCAAGAACTACAGTAAACCTCCCCCCACCCCCCCAGCCTCTCATCCCACCTGTGTAGCCGATAAATTTCACTTTACTTTCTCTTTACTTTGATTACATTCAATATTTCAAAAAAAACTCACTATTATTGTTTGGGGTCCCTCCTCCCCCCCTGAAAAGTCGGACCTGCTGGAAAGGAAGCATTCTCTGGACTTAGTTACTAAAATACTAAAATACAGAAATCCAAAACCTTGCGGCCGCTATTGTGGTCACATGACCTCATATCTCTTCATTCTCAGCAATGGAAAACAAATTATCAAATGAGCTCTATTCTTAATTTTTTGAGATATCTCCAAACATTTCCAAACAACAGTCTTAGTAGCCATGAATAAGAATTCCTTTTTTGTCACATATGCTTTAGCACTTACTGTTTTAGTGCTAAAGCATATGTGACATTTAGATACAGGCCTTGCTTGCTTTACCTTATTGTAATTTGATGTGCAGTTCCCTGAAAATCAGTGACAATGACTATTTTTCATGTGCTTGTTGGCCATCTTTAAAAAATTGTTTGTAGGGCTGGGGTAATAGTATAGCAGGTAGGGCATTTGCCTTGCATGGGGCCAAACTGGGTTCGATTCCCAGCATCCAATATGGTCCCCTGAGCACAACCAGGAGTAATTCCTGAGTGCCTAGCCAGGAGTAACTCCTGAGCATCACTGGGTGTGACCCAAAAAGCAAAAAAAAAAAATAATAAAGTTGTGTGTTCATCTTCTCTCTATATTTTGTGGACAGCTTTATTGTTGTTGAGCTTTTGAGAGTGTTTTATATTATCTTGAATATTAGTCCTTTGTTTTATGTGTGATGTGGGCACAGAGCCAGGAGTAATCCCTGAGCATTGGCAGGTGTGGTCCCCAAACCAAAATAATAATAATAATAATAATAATAATAACAATAAATTAACTAGTTCACTAGTGCTCCACACTTACATTACACTGTATCTGTATGATTTCTATTTTCTTAATTTTATGTCTAAGTAGATAAGTGAGGTGTAGATAGGGACCAGCTACAGTAGATAATTGAGGAGTAGGAAGGGGGCCACCTCCCTAATGCCACCTGCATGGCAGAGCTGGCAAGCTACCCGTGGTGTATTCGATATGCCAAAAACAGTAACAAAAATGGGCCTCATTCCCCTGACCTTGAAAGAGTGCCCAATACGGCAGCTTTGAGAAGGATGAACAAAGAGAGGCTGCTAAAATCTCAGGGCCTAACTAGGCTGCCAAAACGAAGAAGGACTAAAATGACTGTCTGCACTTTTAACGCACATACGCTGGCATCAGAAGCATCCATTGAGGACCTGATGGTACAAGCAAAGAAGATCAAGTACAACATCATTGGATTGACCGAGATGAAAAGGCATCGATCACATCATGCTGTTTTTGACACTGGAGAAGTACTGTTCCTTGGAACATGTGACAGTAGAGGTGTCGGTGGTGTCGGTGTCCTTGTCAACACGAACTCGGCCATGAGCACTGATTCATTCAAATGCCTAACATCCAGAATTGAACACTTATGTTTGAATAGATGTGGCTCATTGTCGGCAGTTTCTATCTTCGTCATCTATGCACCAACATCCAATTACGATGAAGAAGAAATTGAGAAGTTCTATATGGAGCTGGAGAAGTTCTATAAAGAAGACCACACCTTCTATAAGGTCATTGTCGGTGATTTTAATGCCAAAATCGGACTGAAAAGGTCACCTGAAGAACTCCACAACTTAGAATGGAACGAATCGGGACCCAAAACTTAGGATGGAATGAACAGGGTGAGAAACTGTCTGAGTTCATCATGTTGACCAAGACCATCCATGGTAACTCACAGTTCCAGAAGGCCAAGTGTAAACACTGGACCTGGGAGTCTTCCGGTGGACAGTTCCACAACGAAATTGATCACATCATATTAAATCGACAGTTTTGCCTGACCGATGTCGCTGTTGTCTCAAAATTCCATATGGGATCAGAGCCCCGTGTCCTTCGTGCAAAATTCTACTTCACAGAGTGGGGAGAAAGGGCTGAAAAGTTTAAGAAGAGAAATCCCAGAACGACCACCAACTGGGAGCTTTTTGGCACTATTGTGGCAATATGGGAAGATGCTGTCATTGGCAACATCAACGAGGAAAACGATGGACTGGTTCAGCACCTCCACAATTGTGCAAGGAACACTGAGTGAGAGAAAGTCACCAAAAGATGCCTGTCTTCGGGAACTCTTGAGCTCATTCGCCAACGTGGTTTGGCGTGAGCCTCAGGCAATCACAAGCTAATGTCTGAGCTCGCAAAACTGTGCAGAGAAGTGATAAAGGAAGACCTCAAAGAGTGGAGAGCATAAGTGTTGGCTCATGTGGCAGAAGCTGGGAAAAATATTCACAATGCCTGCCTGTCCTTCGTCAACTATAAGACAAAGATGACTGCCCTCCGACATCCTGATGGATCTATCACATCTTGAAGAAGGCAATGGAAAAGGTTACCCACGACTTCTATTGGATCTCTTCAGTAGCCGTGTCCACCTGCCTACATACCAAATTCCACCGGATGGATATGTTGTTCCTAGAATTCTCCCTTCCAAAATCCGATACGCCATTTCATTGGTAAAGAAGTGTACAGGGGCTGGAGTGGTAGCACCACGGGTAGGGCATTTGCCTTGCACACGGTCGGCCTGGGTTTAATTCCCAGCATCCCATATGGTCCCCTGAGTACCGCCAGGGGTAGTTTCTGATTGCAGAGCCAGGAGTGACCCCTATGCATTGTTGTGTGTGACCCAAAAAGCAAAAAAAAAAAAAAGGCGCACAGCACCCAGTCCAGACAAGGTCAGACCTGAACACCTGAAGAATCTGGCTCCACTCTTCACATGCTACCTGTCTGAATGCAAGGTTCTGTCCCAATAGAAAATCAGCAAGACCATTCTGTTGCACAAGAAGGGAGACATCCATGACATCAGCAACTATTGCCCGATCTGCCTGTTGTCCGTCATCTACAAGTTATTCACTAGAGTCATCCTGGGTAGGATTGGCAGAACACTAGATGGAGGACAAGCATGCGAGCAAGCTGGGTTCCAAAAAAGATTCAGCACAATCGACCATATCCACACAGTGACCAAACTCATTGAGGTTTCACGAGAGTTCAAGATGCTGCTCTGTCTAACATTCATTGATTTAAAGAAGGCCTTTGATTTTGTTGATCCACTCCTGAAGCTGCTCAGGGCTTAATACTGCTTTTGTGCTCAAGGATCACTCCTGGTGGAGCTCAGCAGACAATATCCATTTCCAGGGATCAAATTAGGGTGAGCCACATATAAGGCAAAAGTTCTACCTGCTGTAATGTCTTTTTGACCCCTATATTTTCTTCAAAATTGTCACTGTCATCACGTTGTTCATCAATTTGCTCGAGTGGGCACCAGTAACGTCTCCATTGTGAGACTTTTTGTTACTGTTTTTGGCATATCGAATACGCCATGGGTAGTTTGCCAGGCTCTGCTGTGCGGATGAGATACTCTCGGTAGCTTGCCGGGCTCTCCGAAAGGGGCATACCCTGATCAACTGCATGCAAGGCAAACGCCCTACCCGCTGTGCTATCGCTCCAGCCAAAAAACCAAAAACCTTTATTACACTTTAAGCTTCAGCTTGGAGTTGATTTTGTATATGGTATAAAAACCAAGTGTAAGATCAATATTAGGGAAGGACACAAGCCCTTGTCCAAAGTCCTAAAGCTAAAAAAATTTTATCCTTTCTTTACCCTTCCCAAAAGCCTGGTCCTTACTTTGTTTAGGTTTGCAGGAAAATGAAGTTTGACTCAGGGAACTAGGCGTTGGGGGGATATTTTGTTTGTTTGTTTTTTGTTCCTTCTTGTGCGCCCAGGGTCTGTAACTTAGCCTTTCTTCCCTGTCACTTCCTTACAAATACCCATTTCTGTGGCAGTGCAGACAAGTTAGTCTGAGGTCATGTGCTTGCTATCTTATAGCTTGATTGCTCTTGCCAATAAGGCTCTTTTCAACTCATCTCAGTGTCTCTTATTTGGTGCCTGAGCAGCAGTGGAACAAAATCAACTTTGCTCAGATGTAATTTATGTATGACAAAAGGCACACTTTTTTTTTCTCCTTTGGGTTTGGGGTCATACTCAGCAGTGCTCAGAGCCTGCTCCTGGCTCTGCAGTCATGGATCACTTCTGGTGGAGTTTAGGGGTCATAGTCATGCCAAGAATATAACTTGAGTAGTCTGCGTGCAAGGCAAACACCTTATTCACTCTGACCCAAAATGCACACATTTGTGAGGAAGTCTTACTTCCCTTGGAAAACACCAAGTTTGTGAAAATTTCTGTTGAAACAATCAGTAGATATACCCAGAAATGCTCTCTGTTCTGTGCACTCTGTACTTTCCTCCTATATTCACTTACTCCCCACATTTATCTCACCACAAATTCTCCATAATCAAGATCATTTCTTACATAAACTTTTTTGCTACAAAGGTCCAGAAAATAAAAGGGTTCCTGGTACTATGCTGGAGAGATTCTTCTCTCTTCTTTTGGGATGATCTCCACTGTGTCAAACTGACCTGCACATTCTTCAATAATTTTTTTTCCTCTTGCCAAGTAATTTTATACTGGTGAATTATTTTACCATTTAATTACTTGAGCTTCTTCAAGTCTGGGTCTGAGCTGCTCTTTCAATTTGAGCGTGCAGTTTTTCTTTGCGGGGGGTGGGGATGGGTACAGGGTGGTGTGGAGAGGCACATCTGGAGTTGCTCAGAGGTTACTCCTGGCTCTGCAATATTCAGGAATCACTCCTGGAGGTTCTCAGGGGACCATATGGGATGCCAGGGATGAATCCTGGTTGCCTGCATGCAAAGCAAGTGTCTTACCTTCTGTACTACCTATCTCTCAGAACTTGAGCATACAAGTTTTAATTGAGCTTATACATTTTATTTTTTTTGGGGGGGGCAACACCCAGTTCTTCTCAGGGATTACTACTCCTGGCCCTGTGTTCAGGGATCTCTCCTAGAAGTTCTCAGTGCACTATATTTGAAGCTGGGTATTGAATCGGGGTAGGCCATGTGCAAAGGAAGGGCCTTATTATTCTCTTCATCCCCTTTAGAAGTTTTGTTACAACAAAGATACAAGTAAAATATTTCTATCAACTTGTTTCCTTAGTATTTCTATTTGCAGTAAATTTACAAATTACTAAGTTCTACTCCAAGCTCTAGTCACCTAGTCAATTTACTGTCTAATTTTTAGAAGTTATTTTTGGTAACTTTAATATAAATATGCATATAGCACTTACCCCATTATGTCTAGTTCTTTTTTTTTTTGTGCAGGGAGGGTCACACCCAGTGAAGCTTAGGGGTTACTCCTGGCCCTGCACTCAGTAATTACTTCTGGCATTGCACAAAGGACTATATGGGATGCCAGGGATTGAACCCAGGTGGGTTGCATGCAAGGCCAATGTACTTTTGGTCAATATAGTGTTGAGGCTCATTCCTGTCATGTGTATAAGCTGTTCACTCTTTGTCAAATTATATTCCTCTATATATTTGTTGACATATTCATTGGTTGGTGAACATGTGAGTTGTTTAAAGTTTTTAGCTATCACTAAAGCTGTTACAAACACTTATATAATCTCTTCATGTGGATATATGTTTTCATTACGGAAGGAGAATTACTGGGTCACATAAGTATACTTACCTTTTTGAAAATGGAGAGTATATAATATATAATATGATAGAGTATATCATTATATTTAATTATATTTAACTCACAATTCACATTGAAACATTTTTCTGTCTTTATTTTTCTTTTTTGTTTTTTTTGGGGTGACATACCTGGTGATATTCAGGGTTATCCTGGCTTTGCACTCAGGAATTACTCCTGGCAGTGTGCAGGGGACCCATACTGGCTTATACTAGGCATGCACTCTAACCACCATACTATCTACTGACTCCTAATGCTAGTATTTTTTTTTTTGTAAATGACCAAAATTTATTTATTTATTTATTTATGTATTTATTTATGCTTTTTAATTGAGACACCATAAGAACAGTTACAGGGCTTTCAGGATCAAATCTCAGTCATACAATGATCAAACACCCATCCTTTCACCAGTGCACATGATCCACCACCAAGAACCCCAGAGACTCTCCCTTGCTCTCCCCCTCTGCCTGTGTGGCAGATGATTTTCAATTGACTCCCACATTGCTATAACATTCAATTTTTGACCGAAAGCTCACTTTCATTATTTTGAGTTTTCCCCCCAACAGTCAGACCTGTCAGAATGGCATTATTAGATCATATGTTTCCTATTGTTGATAACAATGAACAATGTTGCACGGTCGTGAAATTGGCCGCTTAGTTTTGGAATTCTTGTATTAAATCTAGAGATATTTCTGCCAGCAGCCACTGCATTCCGAGATTGGTTAGTGTGCCTCTGGGATCATGGCTATTCAGGATTGGGGGAGCTGTTCGTGGGAGGTCGCTGGGGTCTCATTTGGGCAGGAAGCAGGGCCAGTTCTGCCCCCCCCCACCATTGCGAGATTCCCCATATGTCCCATCATTGCAAGCTCCTACCTCTCTGTCCATTTGGCACTAAACAGTGGTGGTCGCCATGCTGCCGAGAGGGTAAAAGGATGTGGACAAAAACCGTTTCCCTCCCAGGGTTGCACGGGATCGTAGTTTAGTTCAAAGTCCATGAGTGGAGCTGCCAGCAGCCTCCGAGTTTCTGTATCTCTGGTACAATGGCCACTCAGGGGTGGTGGAGCCATTCCTGAGCGTTTTCTTTGGATATCAGGAAAGGTCGCGCTCCTGCATAAGCGGCCGCACAGTTTGGAGAGATATCCCAGTCCTACAAACTGGAGCCATGTTAGTAGAAGCTCAGTGTCGCCAGGACTCCATCTGAAGAAGGCGGGGACTCTGCACCTTCTCCATCTGGCACCCCAGTGTTGTTGGCCCGGTCGAGGTCTGGAGCATTCTCTCGCTTGTGGTGCTGCTGGCCCAGCTTCTTACTGCTGACTGTTGCGGCAAAATGGCACTGAGGGTGGCTAATGCTAGTGTTTTTAATTTCAACTATTCGAATAGGAAATAGAGTGTATCTCATAATATATATTCATATTCAATTTACATTTTTCCTTTGGATTAGACATTAGGCCAATTTTCATTTGATTATTTTATACCAGTATATCTTTTTTTTGGGGGGGGAGGTCCCATGTTATTTCAACTCTCTTGCTCATTTATTTGATTTATTTTTATGGTGCTGGGGATTGAACTCAGAGTTCAATCTGAGTTTGGTGAAGCACATACAAGCCTGTGCTTCACCACATGGGCCACCTTTCCAGTGTTAAATAAATTTATTATTTTTTTTTTGTTTTGAGGGTCATATCTGGTGGTCCTCAGGGAACATGCTGTGTTGGGGTTGAACAGATGGGACACACGGCCTCACACATGTAAAGCATATACTGTACCATGTCAAGGTCCCTTTCTAATGTTAAAGTTAAAAGTTTGTTTTGGTTGTTGAGTTAAAAGTTATATTAAAAGTTATATATTCTGGGTTGTTTTTGAAGGACATTTCCTGGAATTTCCATTTGAGTAGTTTCTAGTCTGACTAGTGTTTGGGAAATGAAATGAAGTAGAAATGAGTCAAATTACATAGTGTATGGTTGTTTTTAATAAGTCCAGTCATTTGAATCAACAGTTATTGAACAAATATGCTGCTGTCAAATTAAGGGTTATACAATTATTGTATATCCATCTAGATAAAAGTGCTACTTTCACATGTGGAAGGTCAATGAATTGCAGAAGTAGGTTGGAGTCATTTGTGATTTTATGCTATTGATCTTCTACAGTATTTTGTTGGCTTTTCTTTTTTCTTTTTGAATTTTTTTTTTCAGTGCTGTGGATGGAATCCAAGTCTTATGCATACCAAGTGTATCCTTTACTACTGAAACACATCTCTAGCTATTAGAATGTTTTTTCAATCTGGAGAAAAAAATTTAGGGACTCATTCTGGACTCTTTAATCCTGAACTGATCCATTTCTACTTTCTAAGAAATAGCTGTCATTTACTGCCTATGGAGAAATACCTTACACCACTTTTTAATACCTCTTGTTAGTTTACTGATTAAAGCTACACCCAAGACCAGGCTTCGTTGTTTTGATAAGTAGGTAAGTTAATATTGCATCTCATATTTTAGGATTCTTTCTTTTTACCATCATTCTATGTAGGCAACCCTAAATTATGGTAAATGTCTGTGGTATGTTTTAGGTCTGGAAGTAGTAATGTCTTTGTAACAGCATGCTCTTTGAAGCTATAAATATTTGTTGTCATACTGTGAATAACAAAATTCTCAGAAAAAACACTTCCTTAAACCCCAAGATTCTTAAATGCTTTGTATTCAAGAAACGTCTTCTGAATTTAGTTGCACATATTATTTATTGAATTCAATATTTCAGAACAAAAGAGCCCACACCTCGACATTTTGGGGAAGGAACCCAATGAAAAGGAATACAGTTGTATGTTTAAAAGGAAAAGGTAGAAATACATATATCCACTATTAGAAAGTAATTTCATAATTAATTGCTTGTTAGTTACAATTTTATGTTTCTTAATTTGATGCTTGAGTTGATTTCATTTTTATTTGTTGTTTGTCCTTAAAGTTAGCCCCTCTGCTCTTGGACGTATTCATAGAGTGGAGTGCTGCTGTTGAAACAGTAGGAACTGGAGTCAATACTCCCCCCACCACCATTGTTTCTTCCTCTCTGATTACAACAGCCTGGGTTATTTGGCTCCTTGCAAAGTAACACTGTATTGGTAGTTCCATAGTGAGAACGCTGACCAGATCCATAACCACATTGTTCAGGACAAGATGAGGGACATGAGCCAGAACCATACTGTGCATAGCCAGAATACTGATCATATCCAGAACCACATTGTCCAGAATTATTGGAGTGATATGATCCAGACCCATACCTTTCACAGCTAGAATACTGACCAGATCCAGAATAACACTGTCCAGATTGAGGTGAATAACATGAACCAGAACAATACTGATCCGAAGCAGGAAACTGACCAGATCCAGAACCATATTGCTCAGAGCTAGATGAGCAACATGAACCAGACCCATATTGTTCAGAGCCAGAACCCTGACAAGATTCAGAACTATATTGTCTAGATCTGGAGAAGTTTGGTGAACCAGACTGATACTGTCCAGAACCTGAACACTGACTTGAGCTAGACCCACGTCTGCCTTGGCTGGAAGAAGAGCATTGTTGGCCATGAACAGAAGACTGGCATGTTCCATACCCATGTTGGTTGCAAGAAGACTGACCTGAACCAGACCCATATCCAAAAGACTGACTTGAGCCTCGTTGCCCACAAGTAGAAGACTGACCTGATCCAGACCCAGATTGCCTAAAACCTGAAGCCTGAACTGAGCCAGATCCATTTTGACCACAGCTTGATGACTGTCCTGTGCTGGACCCTTGCTGTCCATAGCCAGATGATTGGCCTGAGACAGATCCATGTTGGCCATATCTAGATGATTGACCTGAGCCAGACCCAAGACCCCTGTGGCTAGAAGATTGGCCTGAGCTGTGCTCACCAAAGCTGGAAGTCTGACCTGAACCAGAACCACTTTGTCCATAGCTAGATGACTGTCCTCTGCTAGAACCATGCTGTCCATATCCAGATGACTGACCTGAGCCAGATTCATGCTGGCCATATCCAGATGACTGACCTGAGCCAGAACCATGTCCTCTGTAGCTAGATGACTGACTTGAGCCGTGTTTACCGAAGCTGGAAGATTGGCCTGATCCAGATCCAGTTTGTTCATAGCTTGATGACTGCCTTCTGCTAGAACCATGCTGTCCATAGCCAGATGACTGACCTGAACCAGACCCCTGTCTACTATGGCTGGAAGACTGACTTGAGCCACGCTTACCAAAGCTAGAAGACTGACCTGATCCAGATCCAGTTTGTCCACAGCTGGATGACGGTCCACTGCTAGAGCCACGATGACTATGGCTAGAAGACTGGCCTGAGCCATGCTCACCACAGCTGGAAGATTGACCTGTACCAGACCCACTTTGTCCACAGCTTGATGACTGTCCTATGCTAGAACCATGCTGTCCATAGCCAGATGATTGACCTGAGCCAGATCCATGTTGACCATATCCAGATGACTGACCTGAGCTAGACCCATGTCCCGTGTGGCTGGAGGACTGACTTGAGCTATGCTCACCAAAGCTGGAAGACTGACCTGAACCAGACCCACTTTGTCCACAGCTGGATGACTGTCCTCTGCTAGAAGAATGCTGTCCATATCCAGATGACTGACCTGAGCCAGAACCATGTCCCATGTGGCTAGATGACTGACTTGAGCCATGTTTACCAAAGCTGGAAGACTGGCCTGATCCAGATCCAGTTTGTTCATAGCTTGATGACTGCCTTCTGCTAGACCCATGCTGTCCATAGCCAGATGACTGACCTGAGCCAGACCCCTGTCTACTGTGGCTGGAAGATTGACTTGAGCCACGCTTACCAAAGCTAGAAGACTGACCTGATCCAGATCCAGTTTGTCCACAGCTGGATGACGGTCCACTGCTAGAGCCACGATGACTATGGCTAGAAGACTGGCCTGAGCCATGCTCACCACAGCTGGAAGATTGACCTGTACCAGACCCACTTTGTCCACAGCTTGATGACTGTCCTATGCTAGAACCATGCTGTCCATAGCCAGATGATTGACCTGAGCCAGATCCATGTTGACCATATCCAGATGACTGACCTGAGCTAGACCCATGTCCCATGTGGCTGGAGGACTGACTTGAGCTATGCTCACCAAAGCTGGAAGACTGACCTGAACCAGACCCACTTTGTCCACAGCTGGATGACTGTCCTCTGCTAGAAGAATGCTGTCCATATCCAGATGACTGACCTGAGCCAGAACCATGTCCCATGTGGCTAGATGACTGACTTGAGCCGTGTTTACCGAAGCTGGAAGACTGGCCTGATCCAGATCCAGTTTGTTCATAGCTTGACGACTGCCTTCTGCTAGACCCATGCTGTCCATAGCCAGATGACTGACCTGAGCCAGACCCCTGTCTACTGTGGCTGGAAGATTGACTTGAGCCACGCTTACCAAAGCTAGAAGACTGACCTGATCCAGATCCAGTTTGTCCACAGCTGGATGACTGTCCTGTGCTGGAACCATGCTGTCCATAGCCAGATGATTGACCTGAGCCAGATCCATGTTGACCATATCCAGATGACTGACCTGAGCCAGACCCATGTCCCCTCTGGCTGGAGGACTGACCTGAACCAGACCCACTTTGTCCACAGCTGGATGACTGTCCTCTGCTAGAAGAATGCTGTTCATATCCAGATGACTGACCTGAGCCAGAACCATGTCCCATGTGGCTAGATGACTGACTTGAGCCATGTTTACCGAAGCTGGAAGACTGGCCTGATCCAGATCCAGTTTGTTCATAGCTTGATGACTGCCTTCTGCTAGACCCATGCTGTCCATAGCCAGATGACTGACCTGAACAAGACCCCTGTCTACTGTGGCTGGAAGACTGACTTGAGCCACGCTTACCAAAGCTAGAAGACTGACCTGATCCAGATCCAGTTTGTCCACAGTTGGACGACTGCCCACTGCTAGAGCCATAATGACTGTGGCTAGAAGATTGGCCTGAGCCATGCTCACCACAGCTGGAAGACTGACCTGTACCAGACCCACTTTGTCCACAGCTTGAAGACTGTCCTATGCTAGAACCGTGCTGTCTATAGCCAGATGATTGACCTGAGCCAGATCCATGTTGGCCATATCCTGATGACTGACCTGAGCCAGACCCATGTCCCCTGTGGCTGGAAGACTCACTTGAGCCATGTTTACCAAAGCTGGAAGACTGGCCTGATCCAGATCCAGTTTGTTCATAGCTTGATGACTGCCTTCTGCTAGACCCATGCTGTCCATAGCCAGATGACTGACCTGAACCAGACCCCTGTCTACTGTGGCTGGAAGACTGACTTGAGCCATGCTTACCAAAGCTAGAAGACTGACCTGATCCAGATCCAGTTTGTCCACAGCTGGATGACTGTCCATTGCTAGAGCCATGGTGACTGTGGCTAGAAGACTGGCACTGGCCTGAGCCATGCTCACCACAGCTGGAAGATTGACCTGTACCAGACCCACTTTGTCCACAGCTTGATGACTGTCCTATGCTAGAACCATGCTGTCCATAGCCAGATGATTGACCTGAGCCAGATCCATGTTGGCCATATCTAGATGATTGACCTGAGCTAGACCCATGTCCCGTGTGGCTGGAGGACTGACTTGAGCTATGCTCACTAAAGCTGGAAGACTGACCTGAACCAGACCCACTTTGTCCACAGCTGGATGACTGTCCTCTGCTAGAAGAATGCTGTCCATATCCAGATGACTGACCTGAGCCAGAACCATGTCCCCTGTGGCTGGAAGATTCACTTGAGCCATGTTTACCAAAGCTGGAAGACTGTCCTGATCCAGATCCAGTTTGTTCATATCTGGATGACTGTCCTCTGCTAGAAGCATGCTGTCCATATCCAGATGACTGACCTGAGCCAGAACCATGTCCCATGTGGCTAGATGACTGACTTGAGCCACGTTGACTAAAACTAGAAGATTGACCTGATCCAGATTCAGTTTGTCCACAGCCTGATGATTGTCTTGTGCTAGAACCATGTTTACTGCTGGATGATTGACCTGGGCCAGACCCATGTCTTTGTCTTTCATAACTTCTTGAATGACCACCTGAGTTAAATTCTTGGTGCTTTTGTCTGGATCTGTGACTGGAACCAGAATCATATTTTCCACAGCTAGAAGACTCTTCAGACGTAGATTCTTGCCCACCATAGTTAGAAAGTTTTCCTGAACTAAACCCATGGCTTTGTCTTTCATGACTTCCTGTCTTATTAGTAGAGCTGCCACTATATTTTCTCTGGTTAGATGACTGATGTGGGCTTAATTGCCTTTTTCCTCTGCCTGATTCATATTCAGATCCATATTCTTCTGAGCTTGAAGACTGTCTTGAACCATATTTTTGTTGTCCTCTGAGTCCTGATTCTCCACTTGAGTAGGATCCTTGTCTTCTTGGACTGAAGGACTGGCCTGACCTCAAACTATGTTTTCCATAACTGGATTTATCACTTGAACCAGAACTATATCCTTGTTCTTCACAATTTTCTGACTGAGATTCAGCAGTTGATTTGCGCTGTCTCCTTTGAGAGCCAGACCCATGACCACAACTGGTGGGGTCATTTGAATTTGACCGATAGTCTTTTCCTCCATAACTTCCTGAACTGAATTCCTGCCCCTGACTAGAGGAATGTCTTAATTTATCATGATGTCTATTCCCAAAAGATCCATTTGAGTCAGAGTAGTGTTGCTCAGAACTGGAAGATTCATCCTCTGAATGGCACACACTTCCTTCTCCACAACTGTTTGACCAATTTGCTGAGTTTGATCTCTTTTTACTATTTCTTGACTGAGTATGATTAGCTTCTTCACTCCCAGACGTTTCTTGTAGATGAGAGTCATGTTGGTTTTTCTTACTATTCTCAAAGTCACTTGAACTTGACCCTCTATTTCTTTCTCCAAAGCTATGTTCTTGCCCAGAACTAGACAAGCCTCTTTGATGCTGTCTTCTTCTGGAACTGGACCCAGGTCTGTGTGTAATGCTTTGCCTGGACTTCCTGGAATATGAATTATTCTCTCCTGTACTCCAACTTGAATGAGTGGAAGACCTTTCTTGCCCTTTGTCTTCCTCTTCTGTTTCACTTTGTTCCTCTTGGTGCTGGTATCTGTGATCTTGCTGCTTTGACCCTGAAGCTTGGCAGTAATCTTTGGCAACAATTTTATTACAAGCCTGAGCCAACTTGAATATCATTAGGAGATATTCAGTAAAATCCACTTTCTTGTTGTGATCTCTATCCAGACTTTGCATGATGATGTCTACAGTATCTGGATCATCTGGATTCTGTATAGAAACAAGATACAAAGGGTGGCTCTGTCAATGTGAATTACACCTAGATAACCCATTGAAAAATGCACTAGAAATGGGACTATATGTACTTCAACTACATCGCTCTTTAGAATTACCTGTCATGAGCAGGAAGAGAGAAAGGAATATGCAGTGAATAATACCATGAAAAATAGAAGAGGATATACCTGAAAGATGACCAGGTAAGAGAGAAATACTTAAATGAGGAATGGGTCAAATATGAATGACTAGTTAATTTATAAACAATACTTTTGGATACATGACTTTTGTTTGTTTAGTTTCTAATTACTTAACTTACTCATCAAGAACTTGTTGTACACTTACGTCCTAGCATGGAACTAGATAAGGGGATGAAGCAGTGTATAAGTTTGATTTATGATAAAATTATTAAAATTTAGTAGGCCAAACACACACACACACTTAAAATTACCCAATATTTTGTGATAATGTCTTGATGAGAGTGTGCTAGAGAAGAGCCATCAGGATTCAAGAAAACTTGAGGAAAAGTGGTATCTTTTGAAGTATGTATTACAAATAACAAAATGAAAGGAGAGAAGAGAAGGGAAAGGAGTGCAAAAGATTATTGTGAACAGAGAATGTGAACATGGAGCTGGAGTGAGAATAGGCATGGCTAATTCAAGGAATTGCAATAAATACAGGATTATTAACTATTTACATAGCTAGGAGTTATGACTAGAGACACACAGAGGAACCAAATTGTGCTGTTTAAATGAAGCCGAGAAATTTTAGATTATTGGTGTATTCAGGGAGCATTCCTGGTGGTATCCAGGGAGCATTTGTGTGGTATTTAGGGAGCTTTCCTGGTGGTGTGCAGGGAGCATTCCTGGTGTGTGCAGGGAGCATTCCTGACTGTGCTCTCCACCCACTCCCAGGAGAGCAGCTGTGTCTCCTGCATGCAAAACATGCATTCTGCCTATTTTTCTAGCCACATTGAAAGGATTCTGAGTTGAATTATGAAATGGTTATATTTGTACTAAATGCTGAGACTTGAAGTAGGAGAGGTGACCTGAACCCGAGGACTAGTAATAGGGGTGGAGATAAATATGCTGGTTTCCCAACATAATATTGATGAATTAGTTGTTGGTTAGAGAGTGTTGGTGCTTGCTGAGGAAGCCAGTATGGCACTGGATTTTTGTGTTGGACAAATAAGAGAAAAGGCTTAAAAAGGAAGATGATGAGTTTTGTATCTGGCATCCTGAATTTGTGACATTTTGAAGAATACATATAAAATATTTAGTAAGCTTCTGTGCTTAATGACTTGAAGAATAGGAGTTTCTTATTTCCTATATGTGAAGATATAAGTTTCCAAATACTTATTTCTAGAGTCAATATTTTAATGCAGTAGTTACTTTATGGTTTAGGAGCAAGGTGCTAACTTCCTAAGTAGAGAGATCTTATAGTACCAAAATTTAGAAATAGGCAGAGCTCAGAATATACTCTACATGAAGAAATACAGAGAATGGAAGAAGATGCATTTTACCTGCATTAATTTTAAAATAATTTTAATAGTTTCTATCCCATACTAGTTACATAAGTAATATTACTATACCTATGTTATTCTCTGTTGTTAGTAGAAGCTCACAGTTTTGTCATATTTTAGAAATCATTACAGGTGATATTTTGACTTTACACTCTTGCCAATTTCTATTCTCTATCAGAAGTAGAAAATCCCCCCAAAATCCCTTTTTGGACATGTGACATAAAAGAAGGGATGAAGAAGAGACTTGCAGCAACTTTAGTCCTGATATAGAGTTCTTACCTTCAGAACTTGATGAAACTCATTTTCCAAAAGTTCCTTGAATTCTGCCTTCTTCAACATTTCACACTCCCCATCTTGGCCAGCATATTCATAGAAAAGATCGATGACAGTGACAATGCTTTCCAGAAGTTTAGGCATCTTTTTGTAAATTTTATTAACCTTAAAGGGGAAAGAAAGGATAGGCACCCACCTCATTTTGTTTCTCTTTAATTATTCCACATTAATAATTTGATCATTTGTAGTAATTATTAACAATTAGATATGACTAATTTTATTCTGTTGTAATCAAGAACCAATTCAGAGTTGAATTACTTGGTTAAGTCATGTAGCAAGAAAGTGATGAAATTAGGAACTGAATGTATATTGCTTATTTTCTTTCCTGAGTGATGAGCAATGTCTTAATGTCTGGGGCCCTCTGCTTTATCTGGGATAATTATATGAATGTTCTTCTAATGGTATAGAAACATTTAGAGTACTGTATGTACTTCCTTACTTCCTCTCTAGAACCAAAGCATAACATTAGAGATAGGCAGGTCATTAATCTACACAGTATGCATATTTCCAACTAAGGGGTAGCAGTAGGCTAGAGAAGTAGACAAAGTGGTAAAACCAACCACAGATCTAGATGAAAAGAAGCTGGGGCAGTTGTTATTAAGCTCAGCTCCTGTTTTTCATTCTCCAAGGAGGTCATCATATTTTACTGATCCAATACACAGAGAAAAAGTTCAGTAGTAAAGGAAGCAACTGCCTAATGGATGGTTAGAGTCTACTGAGCTCTAAGGAAATGGCTCCAAAGAAGAAGGGTACTATTAGCCTGTCATCTCCTCATTCTCAATAAAGCTAAATTTATATACTTGTGTAGAAATTCACAAAAATATACTTTAAAAACGTAGCTTGGTATCTAGTGCCTTAGAGTATATCCTAGGGTTTCATAGCATATATCCCCAAGTATTCTGGCTTACTTACCTAGTTCACCAGAGAAACAAGTAGGATGAAGACTAAAGCAGCTTACAGGGTGCTTCTCATTGGGCATAGTGTCCCTTTTATAGAGGGAATAATAGTTCTCAGGGAGGAGCTGCCTTTTTAGAGATGTCCTAATTCACTCCCAAACAATCTTAGCTCCACCTCCGTCTTAACCTCCTAGGTATTTACCTTCCTTACATGTTCATCTGAGATTGCATTAGCAATTCCTGAATCTAGGCTAGTATCAGCCCCACCTATCAGAGTCTCTGGATACTTCAAAAAAATCTCTTTACATATTCAACAAGTTATCTATCTAGCATAATACACTGAAAATAAGTTAGGTGCAGGGACACAAAGGGACCAATTGTCAAATCATCATGGAATCTGATGTTTAGAAGAGATATTAAAAATTATCCAGTCTATGGTGTAGGGACGGGTATTTGAGCATTGTATAACTGAGACATAAGCCTGAAAGCTTTGTAACTTTCCACATGGTGATTCAATAAAATAAATAAATTTAAAAAAATTATCCAGTCTAGAGCTGAAGACTTAGTATAGGTGTTAAGGTACTTGCCTTGCCTTGAATGTGATTAACCTTGGAGTGATCCTCAAACACAGCCGGGAGTAGCCCCCGTCCCCCCAACTACAGAAACAGTTCCCCCACAAAAGATCATATAATCAAATACTTCCATTTTGATTTACATGTTATCTAGGATCCAGCCAGGGTGTCATTCATGGTATTTATTGTTATATCTAAGAATGGGTAATGACTGCAGAGGCCACTCTTGTTTCTTAAGCTAACTCTATTTGCCAGACCCTAAAGGTCGATTGTCAACAAAACTGTCATTAAATTTTTTATTTGTTATTGAAATAACATGGTTACAATGATGTTAATATTGATGCTTTTGGTGTACAGATTTATGGCACCTCCACTGCTTCCAAAGTTAATGATTCTTTTCCTTCCTTCCTTCCTTCCTTCCTTCCTTCCTTCCTTCCTTCCTTCCTTCCTTCCTTCCTTCCTTCCTTCCTTCCTCCCCCCACCTCCCTCCCTCCCCCCTCCTATCTTACTTCCTTCTTTCTCCCTCCCTTTCTTTCTCCCTTTCTTTCTTTCTTTCTTTCTTTCTTTCTTTCTTTCTTTCTTTCTTTCTTTCTTTCTTTCTTTCTTTCTTTCTTTCTTTCTTTCTTTCTTTCTTTCTTTCTTTCTTTCTTTCTTCTTCCTTCCTTTCTTTCTTTCTTTCTTTCTTTTTCTCTCTCTTTCTTTCTCTCTTTATTTCTCTCTCTCTTTCTTTCTCTCTCTCTTTCTTTCTCTCTCTCTTTCTTTCTTTCTTTCTTTCTTTCTTTCTTTCTTTCTTTCTTTCTTTCTTTCTTTCTTTCTTTCTTTCTCTCTCTCTTTCTTTCTTTTTCTCTTTCTTTCTCTCTCTCTTTCTTTCTTTCTTTCTTTCTTTCTTTCTTTCTTTCTTTCTTTCTTTCTTTCTTTCTTTCTTTCTTTCTTTCTTTCTTTTCTCTCTCTCTCTTTCTTTCACTCTTTCTTTCTTTTTCTCTTTCTTTCTTTCTTTCTCTTTCTTTCTTTCTTTCTTTCTTTCTTTCTTTCTTTCTTTCTTTCTTTCTTTCTTTCTTTCTTTCTTTCTTTCTTTCTTTCTTTCTTTCTTTCTTTCTTTCTTTCTTTCTCTCTTTTCTTTCTCATTTTGGGGCCACATCCAACAGCATTCAGAACTTACTCCTGGCTTAGAGGACCATATGTGGTTCTGGGGATTGAACCTGGGTCTCACCACTGTTCTTATTTCAAGCATGATACAGTCTTAGAAAGCAATTCATGCTCCTTAGTCTGAATTGTTTACCTTGGTATCCAAGCATCTTAATCTGGGTTGCAAGTTCTCACCAAACCTATTTTCACTCTATTTTTCTTTATGTTCTGTCTGTAATTATATACTAAAGCCTTCCTGAATATAACATTTCTTTAATTTTCTTGGAATATCTGCTTTTATTATCTGCTAACAAACTCCTTTTAAATCCTTATAACTCATTTTAAGAGCAATAGTATAAAAGGTAGGGCTCTTTTCCCCAAAAAAGATGATTTTTGGGTTTTGTTTGTCTGTTTTGGAGCCACACCACTCCTTACTTCTGGTTTCACCTCCAAGGACCAGTCCTGGCAGGTTTGAGGTACTATATGGGGTGCTGCAGATTGAACCCTGGTTGGCTATATGCAAGGAAAGAGCCCTACCCACTGTATTATTGCTCTGACCTCCCTCTTAGATATTCTGGAGGAAATATTTTGTGGCTTACAAAAGAATTATAATTATGTACAGTTTTCATTTTTGTAACATAAGTCTATTTTATTATTAAAATGTTCTATATAATTAATATTAAATAAAAAATCATAAAGGGCTGGAGCGATAGCACAGCGGTTGGGCTTTCGCCTTTCATGTGGCCAACCCGTGTTTGATTCCTCCGTCCCTCTCGGAGAGCCCAGCAAGCTACTGAGAGTATGGAGCCTGCATGGCAGAGCCTGGCAAGCTACCCGTGCGTATTGGATATGCCAAAAACAGTAACAATAAGTCTCTCAATGAGAGACGTTACTGGTGCCTGCTCGAACAAATTGATGAGCAACGGGATGACAGTGACAGTGAAAAATCATAAAATGTAGATAAAACTATAATCCCATTAGTTAATAACCTATGTTAATTATTCAGTGTCTATCTTTCATATCCATACCACATATGTAGGCACACATGCACACACACACACACATTTGTCTTTGAGGCAATATCATTTCTAAACTGTGAGCTTCTTGGAAATTAGAGAATCAGGATTCTCTATCTCTATATTACCAGAGACTGAACACATTTTTGGATACCTCCACAAGGTGTTGTAGAGATAGCTCAATTGGCCTCTTTCATACGTTACTCCTACACAAAGCTGGGAATAGACCCTGACCACTGATGGGCGACTAAAAAGTCAGAGGGTGAGACTGGAGAGTTAAGTAAGGTAGGTAAGATGTTTGCCTTGATTTGAGCCCTCCCTGGTACTACATAAGGCCTCTCAGGCACTACCAGGAATGATCCCCGAGCAGAGAACCATGGGTAAGCCCTAAACACAGCTGTATGTGTCCCCAAACCAAAAATATAAAAGATCCTTTTTGAGTTGAGTTGAAGAAGAATGAAGAATGTGACTACTATGCTCTGTGTTGATTAACCCTCCATCAGACCAGGACCTACCCTTCTCTTGCCATTTTCACCTGAAAGAGCATCATCTTATCTATGACTTTCTGCTTTTCCCTGAGGACCTTGCTTTGCACTCTGTATTGTGAATGTATTACGTTCATATCACTGAAGCTGGGCAAAGTTACATAGGCTTAAAACTTGTGCAATACAGCCATCAGTATTTGGGAAGGAGTGGTAGCAACTATTAGCAAATGATAAATTACATGATTCCAAATTAAATCATTATTAGGCTATATGTTTTCTTCTAAGAATTATCCAGAGAGCTGCTGAGTCAGTGTCAATTGTGTATCCACGTTTCCTCTTGATGCCTGATTTGGGCCAGGTTGTCATGCTTCATCAGAGGAGTGACTGAGACAGTGGAAGCACAGAGGACCAGCAATTTTCTGGGTGAAGACTGATTTCCTATAGAGGGCAGCTGTTGCTACAGAGGGACAGAGGCTTGCCTCTATAGAGCTGGTGAAAACTATTCCAGGGGAAGTGTGCTCCTGCAGCTGGTGTTCTTAATGAAAAGTCAGTAAACAGTTTCTAGGATGTACCAGATAGTAAATATTATATACTTTCATAGAGAAGATAGTCTTTGTTGCAGCTGTTCAGTTCTCCTCTTGTAACATGAAAGCATCCATAGATAATATGTAAACAAGTAAGCATATTGTGTTTCAGTAAAATTTACCTAAACTTTTGAGGGGGGCAAGGGTTTTGAGCCACATGTGGCAGTGCCTAGAGCTTACTTTTGGCATTGTGCTTAGGGATCACTCCTGGGGGGCTTGGGTGAACTATATGGGGTGCTGGGGATTATAACTCTGTGTCAACCATGTGTAAGGCAAGCACCCTACCCACTGTACTATCTCTCTGGCAGCTACACTGACCTTTCATTTAATGACTTCATGTTACACTTCTCTTTAATTGGTCAAATTGTAGAAAACATTCTTAATCTATGTGCTGTATAAAAATCAGTGGTGTGCTAGATGGGCCATGGGGTGTAGTTTATCACTCTCTGGCCATCATCTGTACATGCTTGCCAGAAAGATTTTCCCAGAGAGAGAATCTTGGATGGGTAAGAGAGCCATGATATTTGGAACATCAGACACATTACTTCTTGTGAGAGAAAAGTGGGCATGTCTTTAAATGTCAGCATGTGTGAGGAGCTCTTGGGTGATTATAAAAGAGATGTATGTTTTAAGTTTGATGTAAGGAAAAAATGTCTAACATGTACATTGGCTGAAAGTATAATGAGCTTTTTGTGAGTGACTGAATCCATCCTGAGGGATTTCATTAAAGGAACTTTGATATTCCATGTAAGCATTTTTAAAACAATTTTCTAAATATTCTCCACCATCAAAGCAAACATTTTTTAGCTTTATTTTCTGGTTTATGTAATTAAAACAAGATGCACATTAAATATACATTTTTGTCTCTTGTTTCCCCTTTGAAAATTGCTAATTGAATCAGTTTTTCACCCCCCCACACACAAAAATTTAAAACGAAGATTCAAGATTTCACCAAAATGTACTCTACAGAGATAGGTTGGATGTGAAGATGCCTGCCTTATAAGTTTGGTCTCTTGCCCGCACGTCTGGCTGTCTTCCCCAGGGCCCCTCTGAGGGGATGGGCTCCAGTTTCCCTCCCCACTCCAAGCAGAGCTCCTGGCAGCAGAAGACCACCGGGACCTAGTCACAGCTATGCTGGAGGCCCCTCTCCACACGTTCAGACAAGCCTCATGCAAGAAGGTACCGGCAGAGGAACCCAGGTGTGTGTAATTCCATCAATGGCCAACATCCAGAGACTTAAAAGCAAGCTCCCAGAAGATATAAGATATATTATGACCTACTTCTCTCTCTGGGAGAAACTAGCAAGCTACTGAGAGTTTCCTGCCCACATGGGAGAGCCTCACAAGCTCCCCATGGTGTATTCATATGCTAAACCCGGTAACAAGTTGGATCTCATTCCCCTGACCCTGAAAGAGCCTCCAATGCATCATCGTCAGTCATCGTCAGTCATCTTTGGGAAGGCTGAGTGGAGAGAGGCTTCTAAAATCTCACGGATAGGACGAATGGAGAGGTACTGAGCCCGCTCGAGAAATCGACAATCAACGGGATTTCGTGATTTGTTATTCATGATAAGTTTGGTTAGGAAACAGGATTTAGGAAAAAAAATATTATTGTATATGTTGTGTTTTAGATTTATCAGTTCTTTAAAATGTGAACTGAAGAAGGAAAATTATGTTCCTTTTTTATGCCAGTATTAACCCTGGTGAGAACTGTATCATAGGTTTTATTACCTTCATTTTGCAGGTGAAAACTGAAGAGTCAGAGAAAATAACTAACTTGTCTCAATTCATTTAACCCAGCAATACCATTTCTGGAAATATACCCCAGGATCCAAAAAACACACAGCAGAAACACTATTGGTACTCATTGCAGCACTACTCACAGTAGCCAGAAACTGCGGTATATCTACATAGTGGGATACTATGCAGCTGTTAGAGAAAATGAAGTCGTGAATTTGTTTATAAATGGCTAGACATGGAGAGTATAATGTTCAGTGAACTGATTCAGAAGGAGAGGGACATATATAGAATGATTGCATTCATTTGTTGGATATAAAAAAATAGTATGAGACTAATATCCAAATCCAGAGAAAACAGGGGCCAGGAAGACTGGTCAATGGTTGCCACAAGTGTATGGGGTAAGAGTGGGTGGGCAGAGGACAGTTAGGATAGAAAAGGGACCAGTATGACAATAATTGTTGGAAATTATCACTCTGGACAAGTATCAAGTATTGAAAGTAAGTAAAGAGATATACATTATAACCTTTCAGTATCTGTCATGCAAACCATAATGCCCCAAAAGAGAGATAGAGATAGAGAGAGAGAAAGAGAAGTAAAGTATCTTTCATAGAGGCAGGTAATGATGGGGGGAGGTGGTGGGGAGAAATTGGGGACATTGGTGGTGGGAAGTGCTGGTGTTGGAACATTATATAATTCAATCATGAACAGCCCTGTAACTGAATATCTCACTGTCATTCAATATAAAAATTATATATACATTCAATACAAAATTTGATATACATTCAATATAAAAAATGTTTAGCTACTAGGAGGAAGATCAAATTTAAATTTGTTTCTTCCTAGGAATAACCAGGAGTAGGAGTCTATTCCATGTCTAGGGAAAGCTGCTTGGGTCACAGTTCTGGAGGAAAGGACTGTTTAACAAAAAATGAACAAAGAAATCCCTAAAGAAAATCCAAATCAAAACATTCTTTTCCTACCTCTGGGATTTAACCGGGATCTGTGTCATGCAAGGCAGGTTCCCTGCTTCAGTACTGTTTCTCTGGCAACATACTCATAAACATTTTTGGAAAGCTTGATGTAATTAACATGAAACTAGCGACTTGGAAGCTCTGCTTGGAAGCTCTGCCTATAAACTTCATCATCATCATCATCATCATCATCATCATCATCATCATCATCATCATCATCATCCCATTGATTGTCGAATTTCTCTAGCGGTCTCAATAACGTCTCCATTCATCCTAGCCCTGAAATTTTAGAAACCTTTCTAAAAGGTTTCTATAAACTTAAAGGTTTTATAATGACTTAAAGGTTTTATAATGACATTACAGTATCTGATGATACTGTAATACCTATTATGCATTCTTTAAAGGTCATCATGTGTAACATCAAATTTTTCTAGTAACTCTAAAACTTGAGCTCTCATATTTAACTCTCTAATTTAATCCCACACAATTGACTATAACACAGTGGGTAGGGCGTTTGCCTTGCACATGGCCGACCTGGGTTCGATTCCTCCATCTCTCTCGGAGAGCCCGGCAAACTACCAAGGGTATTGCGCCTGCATGGCAGAGCCTGACAAGCTACCCGTGGCATATTGGATATGCCAAAAAAAGTAACAAGTCTCACAATGAAGACGTTACTGATGCCTGCTTGAACAAATCGATGAACAAAGGGACGACAGTGCTACAGTGCTACATTATTTAAAAGTTAAAATTATACTAATAACATGCTAATTGAGGACAAACATGTACTACTCAATAAAGAAGATAAACATTAAGTAGAAGAAAGAGACTTGGAACATCGTACAACTGAAACCAAATCACGAACAACTGTAACTGTGTATCTCATGGCAATTCAATTAAAAATACATAAAAATCACTGTATCACTGTCATCTCGTTGTTCAGTGATTTGCTCGAGTGGGCATCAGTAACGTCTCCATTCATCCCAGCCCTGAGATTTTAGCAGCCTCTCCTTATTCGTCTTTCCCAACGATTGGAAGCTCTTTCAGGGTCAGGAGAATGAGACCTGTTATTGCTACTGTATTTGGCATATCAACTATGCCACAGGGAACTTGCCAGGATCTTCCATGACTTTGGATAAATAAATAAATGAAATCGCAGAATTCTATATAACTGACTTACAAAGTTCACATGGGGGTCTGGTGCTGCCAGCAGGTCCACCAGTACTCGCAGGGCAAGCACATCAGCAGCCTGATGGTGCCTCCAGGCTTCCTGAATCCCAAAACTGCCACTGCACCTCTGGCCAGACCCCAGCAACTCAGGACCAAGTTTCCCAAGAAATTAAATGGCCAAAAGTTAGGTATATGGGAAATAAATGACTTAAGTTTTCCTTAAAAAAAGAAAGTAGAAGTGCATTTTTGAAAAAAATGAGAAAGATACTTGTTCATAAAAATGATGTTGGTGGGCCCCACGGTGACTTGCGTGAAGTGGGGAGGAGAAAGACGGTCACTTTCTACCCAACTGCCTCTACCACCTGGGACCCAGAGTTACTGGGTTCTTGTCTCGCTCGCAGAAAAGAATTTTAGGCGTAGACAGGCAGTGAAGTAAATAGATTTTATTTAGAGGTTTCTGAGGCAAGGAAGGAGGGATAAGTGGGAGAGAGAATAGTGAAAATAACGTGCTCAAGAGAGAATGCAGGCTTCTCCAAGGGTGGAGGAAGCCCCTACACATAACCGAGCTTTAGACACAAAAATATGAAAGCATGAAAGTACACATCTCAAGGGAGGAGATGCGGGCGACACATGTGCTGGGCCACATGGGTGCAAGCAACACATGGGCTCAGGCAGCATATGCATGCACCTCCTTTGTTTAAGGTATCTTTTATAGGGTTTCTTCAACCTGCCCCCACATGGGGTTTCTTTCCAGGTAAAAGTTTGTTGCTAAGGTTACCAGGGAGGTTGGGAGTGGTGATGGCCTTCTTTGGGGAACTTCCTGGGGAGGGGTCCATTATACTCAGGGTCCGCTGATGGTTTCCTCTGGGTCTTTTGTTTTCTTGAATCTGCAAGTCTTAATAAGAGTCTACTTCCCAGAGACTCTGTTAAATCTCAATTTTTATTGCCAAGGGTCTTTCCCTATCTACTTGCCTACATCAAAAGGAAGTTTTTACCGTTATTTTCCTGTTCTTTATACTTTTTTCTTTATATACTCATTTGGTCCAGGAAAATGACCCCCTTGTTTGTGGATGTATTTAATTGAGGAGTGTTGGCATTAAAAATAGTAAACTGTAGTACTTTGTTGTTTCTGTTGTTGCTTGTCATCTCAGAGCTGCCATTTTGATAAGCAGCCTCATCCTATCAATACCTTCCACTCTTTTTTAGCTGACTCAGGCCACATTTTTGTCTCTGTCTTTTGTTGACCTTTTGGTTTGGGTACTGAAGTAAATGGCCATAGTTGTATTCTCCTGTTCTTTTTTGTCCTTTGCTATTAGTGAGTAAGAATTGGAGATGCAATTTATATTTTTTGAGAACATGATTGTCTTTATTCACTTCTGGGCAATGTCCATTGACCAAACATGATTACCTTGCTTTTAATTTGTATTGGACTATTTATGTATCTTATTTAAGTGAGCCTTATTGCATTACTTTTTCAGAATCTTGATCATTTATGCCCAAAAGTTATCTAACAAGTTACAGTTGAAGATTTTATATTTGAGTAACCTGATTATACTTGAGTTACTAGGATATCCCTTGCTGTAAATATACTTTTTAGTTGAAGTTGATGATAGACCATGATGAATACAGGATATAAAATGACTAGGTTGGAAATATATTACAGTGCTTAAGGCACTTGCTTTGCACACAAACCCAGCTTACCTGAGTTTGATCCCCAGAACCTTATAAAGTCCCCTGAGCCCCAAGTGTGATCTCTGAACATAGCTGGTTGTGGCCCCAAAACAAATAAAAAAAAACACACCAAATAGCTAGACTACAATTGTCTTGGTTGTTTGGGAACTGGTTATAAGTAGCTGATGATCTTCCGTCTATGCTAGATTTAGACAATTAATATTAAATGAAATCATTGCCTTTCTTCATGCCTTCAAGCCTAATTTGTTGATCTGGACCTTGCATGATCACAGGTAGATCCTGACTGTTCAGCCCTCAGTGTGTAATTTTATTCTAAAATTTTAGTAGACTGGAATGAAGCATAAGCATTCTATTTTTTTTCCAGATAATCCCTGATCATTTCAACAGCTGCTTTGTGTTTAACTATACTAACACACCGCTTTTTGTCTCTTACCTATATATGTGCGTTTAGACATAAGCTTGACCTTGTGTTTAAACTTGTATGAATTCTGAGTATTCTGTCTCCTCCTGACTATGATTCACTTGTTTCTTGAGGGAATTTGCTTGTGCGCATTATTTTGGCATTGGACCCTAAATGCTCTTGGATAGACACCATCTACTTATGAGTAGATCCTGAATTTTTAGAATTATATTGAATTGATCAGACCATGACAGTGACAGATATTGAATGGATAAAATTTGTCTTCAAACTGACTCAGGAATTATTTTATGATTATTGGCAAGAGTACACATACTTTTTCATTGTGCCAGAATAAATTACCTCATGGGTAGTTAAAGACTTCCCATTATAGGCTCTCCACCCAGATGTGACCCCAAGCAGCCACACTCGAATGGCTCCTTCGTTCCTGAATGCCAATGATCCTGGAGGCCAACTAACCACTTTCGGCACCCAGCGGCTTCTTGCCGAAATGCCTCTAGACTGTGAACTAAGCTACGGCCCTATGCTGCCCCAGGAGGGGAAAGGTTTTTCTCTCATGGCCTTTCCTTTCGCCAGCAGCATGGCAACTGCCATCTTATAAGGCCAACTAAGCAGAGGTACGAGCTTGCAGTTATGCAACTTCTGGCAGAAATTTCTCTGGACTTAATTACTAAAATACTAGAAATCCAAAACTGCTGTTGCGGCCGTGTGACCTCATATGCTCTTCATTCTCAGCAATGGAAAACACATTATCAAATGATGCCTTTTTGGCAAGTCTGATTGTTGGGGGAAAATTCCAAATAATAATAGTGAGTTTTCTGTTGAAATATTGAATGTAATCAAAATAAAGAGAAAGTAAAATGAAAATCATCAGCCACACAGGTGGGGCGGGGGTGGGTGGGATGGAAGGTATACTGGGGTTCTTGGTGGTAGAACATATGCACTGGTGAAGGGATGGGTGTTTGGTCATTGTAGGACTGAGACTTAAACCTGAAAGCTTTGTAACTTCTCATATGGTGATTCAATAAAAAAAAAATTAGAAAAAGACTTCCCATTATAGTGGAAATACAGTGACTCTTTCGGATAGTTTCCTATCTTCCTCCAGTTAGGGGCTTGTCGACTTTTCAAGTTGAATCTACATATGTATGTGAAGACTGATCATGAATTGATATCTGCTCTGAAATATTATTTATGATTAATTAATTTATTTTTAAATATTTGAACTTTTATTTAAACACCGTGATTTATGAAATTGTTCATAATACAGTTGTTTCAGATATTCAGATGTTCCAAAAGCAGTCTCACCAGTGTAAGACTGATCACCTGTGTGATCTTCCCTCCACCAATGTCCCACTTACCCACTCACCCCCAGCCTTGACTCTTTGCAGACACAAAATAATTTAATTTATGTTGCTTGTTTAACACATATTCATAATGGTGTTTCTGAAGTCATTGCCTGAGAATGTGTGCTGTTAGGTGCTAGGTAAGCTCCTGTGTTACTGTTTTAACTCATTGAGCCTACAGGGCTTCTACAAAGCTTTCACATCTAATTTTATGTGTTCCTACTTGGCTGTCAGTACTGTGAAGTTTGGAGATGTCACTTGGTTGTGTATGCAGCTGTATATGATCCAGGAGCTGCGAAACTGAGATCATTCAGCAGCATGGTGTCTTAGCTGGACTGTTTATATGCTGGTGGATGTCAGGTGTGGGTGGAGTATTTATTAGTCCTTCTGGCAGGGCGGGGACTCAACCTACCCCATCCCCAAAAGGCTTTAGAGATCTGGGCCTGGACATTGAATCTACCTGGGCTGACCCAGCTGTGATGTCTCTCTGCTCTAAATCTTCTGATTGCTTTTTGTTATTACTTGCCTGGATGCAGCTGAATCCTTGGTGTTTGCTAGTTCTATGCCCAGGTGATGATTATCCATGCTCAGGCTGATTGCTGAGTCTCTAAAGAAGAATTCCATTTGTTCATGAAATATTCTTTGTCTTCCATATATGCTTGATCTTGATGGTCCGTAGGAAGAATCAGACAGTCTATAAATGGCTTGTACTAAAAAAGATTCTGTTATCCATAAGCTCCATGCTCAATTCCCTGGCCTAATAAAATCCCAAGTAGGAGAGATGTGCTAGGGAGCAAACCTTGATTTTATCTTTTACTAGATCCTGAGTATCCATTGTCAGACTTGGATTTTGTATTAGTGTTTTTATGCCTTGATGACATTCTGGATATATGGGTTTGTCTAATAGCTGGTTGTGAGTATATTTATATTGAGTTCTAGAATTGGGCTTACACATTCAAGGGGTTATAATGATATTTATGAATCTTTTGATTGTCCTTTACTATCTCTGATCTGACCAGTGGTTACCCAATATTTGTTTTCTTGATTTGAATCCAGTTTATCTACATGATGGTTGACCATGAAATGATGCAGAATGTCCCATGTCTTTTTCTTGTATTAGATACTAATTTTTGGTGGGTATACTTAGCTCACCTTTGAACAAATATAGGTAAAATCCTGATCTTTCTCTGAGTTTCCTGTGGCTAGAGTAAATTTTCTTGTACTAGATTCGGAAACCTTATGACCATACTCAGAGTTGTCAAGGGAAGGGGGACACTATCTTCATCTGCCTTCTTATTTTTGTAAAGTGTTACTGGGCAGAGTATAATTGGATCCTCTTATCTACTATTCTGGACACAGACTGAGCAGGTTATTGTGTGTTATTATTGAGTGTTCATAACCATTTTTTGGTCCATGTCTAAATTATTTGCTTTTGGTGCTGACTCTTGATTGTTTATGGATAGGTTTAAACTCTATTCAAGTGTGTATTTGTCTTTATACAAGACTCTTATGTATCTAGAACTGCTTTTTGACCTCTGTGTTTCAACTGTCCGTATCATATCCAGACCTAATCATTGTACTGATGTTAATTTTTAACATAGGGATCCTGATATGTAACTTTCTTTGCTATTATTGGATCTTCAATTTCAGATTATATCTGACCTATTCCTTGTATATGCAGGTTATCTGAATGCATATCTGGAGTATCAAAAGCAATGCATTTAATTTGGGGGGGGGGTTGGCCACACCTGGTTGTGCTTCTGACTCTATGCTCCTTGTGATGCCTGGGGACTATAAGTGGTGCCAGAGATTGAACGTGAGTTGGCTGTGTGCAAACCCCTGTCTTCTGATCTCTCTGGTCCTTTAAAGTATTCTCTTGGTTATGCATCATGAACTTATGGCTGCTTCTCCTGGAAGGGAGCATAAAATGAGGCCCTCAGAACCATGCCACCAGACTCCGCACCAGGAGTGCCCCAAAGGAGGCAGGTGAGAGCCCTCCCCACCCCAAGGGACCCAGCCCCGGCAGCCGACCTCAGTGATGCATAATGAGATACATGAATTCTTCTATTTGTACTGGCTTTAGACTATGTTGGAGATGATTTTTCAATGAGTAGTGTATGTGGCAGAGAGCCTCTTGCCTGCAGCCTGGCTGTCTTCCCCAGGGCCCCTTGGAGGGGATGGGCTCCAGCTTCCCTCCCCACCCCGAGAGCAGAGCTCCTGGTGGCTGAAGACCACCGGAACCTAGCTATAGCCATGCTGGAGGCCCCTCTCCGCACGTTCGGACAAGCCTCATGCATGAAGGTACCAGCAGAGGAACTCAGGTGTGTGTAATCCCATCAATGGCCAACATCCAGAGAGAGACTTAAAAGCGAGCTCCCAGAAGCGATATCTTCAGCCTACTTCTCCCTCTGAGAGAAACTGGCAATCTTCTGAGAGTTTCCTGCCCACATGGGACAGTCTTGCAAGCTTCCCATGGTGTATTCATATGCAAAATCCAGTAACAGCTGGATTTTATTCCCCTGACCCTGAAGAGCTCCCAGTGCGACATCCTTAGGAGGGTCAAGTTGAGATAGACTTCTAAGATCTCAGGGAAAGGACAAAATGAGGTGTTACTGAGCACTCCTGAGAAATCAGTGATTAACGGGATTTTGTGATTCGTGAGTGTATATGGCATTTATGTTTTTTTGTTTTTTATTTTTATTTTTTGCTTTTTGGGTCACACCCGGCGATGCACAGGGGTTACTCCTGGCTCTGCACTCAGGAATTACCCCTGGCGGTGCTCAGGGAACCATATGGGATGCTGGGGATCGAACCCGGGTCGGCCGCGTGCAAGGCAAATGCCCTACCCGCTGTACTATCGCTCCAGCCCCTGTGTGTGGCATTTAATATGTTGCATTATCTTCCAAGTGTTCATAGGTGGACCTACCTTTGTCTTCCTATTTTACTTGTCATAGTTTTTCATGAGTAAACCTAATGAGTTAGTAATTTTTTGTCAGGTTTGATTATGGATTGTTCAAAGTTGCCTCATGGCTATTCATGTCTAATTGTTTCTCTGTTTTTAGTTTTGGATCTTAATAATAGATTTGTAGATTTAGACTAAACTTTCTTCGATTATGTTTCATCATCATTTTTAAGTATAGCTGCATCCTTGATGTCTGCTTATAGTAGATTTATATTTATTATACATATCTGTGGGTTGATCCTGAAGGTTCAATAATGCCATTTGATTGCCTATGAGACCTATTAATTTTCTTTGTATTGAACACAAAGTATTCATTGGAAAATCTCAATGACCTATGAGTTGTGGTCCTCCCCTTGATGAGTTCCTGGCCTATGGTCATACTCAGACTGATCATTGTGGATATTAGCCATTTTTAAAGTCTCCTGACCCTCACTATCATTGAAATGATTATAACTGAATCCAAGGGTGTGCAGATGACACAACAAAGGACTGTTTTGAGTCAACGCAATATATGCATAGATACATAAGAAAAAAATCAAAGAACAATGGAGCCCTTATACCTTTAGGAATCAAATCAGTCATCCAGAGTGGCCAGAGAAATTGTGCAGAACTCACGAGAATAATTATGTCTTTGGAATCATGAGGAATTTATTAGGACGGAGACATCAACTGTGCTAAATGCTTATAAGATAGAATAAATAAAAATGACTTAGATTTGATAACACAGATATTATCCAGCTGTTTTTATATTCATTATATATGTACACACATATATGCATATGTGTATATATAGATATAAATTTCAAACCTAACATGATTAAAGAAAATGTAATTTTAAAAAGGCACAATGAGGGGCTGGAGTGATAGCACAGCGGGTAGGGCGTTTGCCTTGCACACGGCTGACCCAGGTTCGAATCCCAGCATCCCATATGGTCCCCTGAGCACCGCCAGGGGTGATTCCTGAGTGCATGAGCCAGGAGTGACCCCTGTGCATCGCTGGGTGTGACCCAAAAAGCAAAAAAAAAAAAATTAAAAAGGCACAATGATTTGTATAATTTATCTGTCCATAATAGTAGCTATATGATATCTATATAAAGTGCTCTGAAAGTAGTAGACTCTCAATGATGCTAACCATCTTTTGATGGTTAACCATGTATAAGCAATGCAACTCACCTTAGAAAAGGAACATTTCTGAACTCAATTTCTATCTATATACAGAGTTTCTGATAACAAGGAATCCAAGATAAAGAGGAAAAAGAGCCAAGTACCCAGGTGTGTTGTACTTTAGAGCACATTTTTCAGTTTACACCGGGTAAACACTGGATAGAAGTAATTGGATTGTTATTCCTTTACCCAATTTAGCAAAAATACAAGTAAGACATGCACTCATAGAACTGACAGGATTTCAGAAGAGTAAGCATTTAATAGTAACTAAATATCTCTGCTCATCTTTATAAGGATGATTCATTCATAATTATATTCTGACTCATCTATATATTTTTTCTCTACTGTTTATTATCAAATGTTCGCAAGAAGTATTCATTTCTGCTTGCATTAGCACCATATTTAGCAATGAGAAATTTTGCAGAGAAACAATTTTGGAATTCAGAGATTCTTTGTGTACATATATCACCCTTTATGCCTTTTTCTGTCATCCTTATTGACCAAAAATCCTAGACCTGTATTTTCTGAAGAATATTGACCCTTGATCTAAGAACAGTAGAATATACATATGTGAGAGACAGAATTTCATGAAAAGTAAACAGTTGCTTTGGGTTTTTTTGTTTGTTTGTGTTGGGGCTTGGGGTCACCCCATGGTGCTAAGGTCTTACTCCTGGCTTCTGCTCAGGTTTCACTTTGCTGCTTGATTAGTTTCTTATAAATAAATCTAAGGTCATTTTTCTGCCCTAAGGCTCCCAGTGTTTCTTGTATAAATTCAAATATATTTAGAAATTTGTGCTTTTGAGCTTCCCGGCAATCAGACACAAACTGTTACTTTGTGGCGATGGGTGAGGGATGGGGGCCCCATGCCGTGGCTCTCAGGTTTTGTTCAGGAACTACTTCATTTCCAAGCACAAAATTAGTGTTTGCTTCCAGTGGTGCCATGGGGACCCTCTGGTGCTGAGTTTCGAACCCAGAACTCTTGAATGCAAAATATGTACTGCAGTTGTTAAGCTATCTCCCCAAACATGCATAAATATTTTATAGACTGGAAAAAGTGGAGTGAAATTCAACAAAAGATGTTTTAGTGGTAATAAGTGCTAAAATCTAAACTTGTGAATAGAAAAGCAGTAGAAGTGCAAAATAGAAAGCATGAGGTTTGGCAACCTTGTGTAAAAGAGACTCTGTGTGTGTGTGTGTGTGTGTGTGTGTGTGTGTCTGTCTGTCTGTCTGTCTGTGTGACTGTGTAACTTAAAATGAGTGAGCAATGAAACCACAACACCTAAAAGGAGAGAGAGCAAAAGAGAATGCTCTGCCACAGAGATGGGGTGGGGTTGGGGTAGGGGTGGTAGGAGGGATACTGGGACCATTGGTGGTGGAAAATGGGCACTGATGGAGGGATGGGTACTCAATCATTGTATGACTGAAATGCAAGCATGAAAGTTTGTAAGTCTGTAACTGTACCTCATGGTGATTCACTAATAAAAATTTTTTTAAAAATGAGTGAGCAATGTTATTGGTGTCCAAAACTACATTTGAACACATTTATAGAAGTATAATACACAAAGAGATGTACAATAGTTTACAACACAAATAGAGTTTTTTATTCTATACCAGTAAAGTACTACTTAGAGCATTGTGCTCAGTAGAAAGTGCTATTTTGTTGCATATAAGTGGATGGACATGGAGAGTATCATGCTAAGTGAAATGAGTCAGAGAGAGGACAGGCATAGAATGACTACACTCATTTGTGGAATATAAAGTAACATAATGGGAGATTAACAACCAAGGACAGTAGAGATAAGGGCCAGGAGGATCAATCCATGGATTGGAAGCCGGCCTCACATGCTGTGGGAAAAGGCAGCTGGGATAGAGAAAGGATCCCTAAATAAGCGATGCTTGGAGGGCTCGCTCGTGATGGGAGATGTGTGCTGAAAGTAGAATAGGCCAAACCAAAACACCCAAAAGGAGAGAGAGAGAGAGAGAGAGAGAGAGAGAGAGAGAGAGAGAGAGAGAGAGAGGTAGAGTAAAAGGGAATGTGCCTGCCACAGAGGTGGGGTGGGAGGGAATGGGGTGAGGTGGTGGGAGGGATACTGGGAACATTGGTGTTGGAAATGGGTACTGGTGAAGGGATGGGTATTCAATCATTGTATGACTGAAACATAATCATGAAAGTTTCTAAGACTGTAACTGTATCTCATGGTGATTCATTAAAAAATTACATAAACAAATAATTTTCTAAAATGCTATTTTAAGGAGGGCTGAAGACAATTTGGAGAATGCTTAACCTGTATACCAAAAAAAGTTTAAGTACTAGTGTAAAATACTATCTGCCAGGGAGTGACCAGGTGAAGAGCCCTGGCGACTCTCCCTGTCAGCTGCCTCCGGGTTTTGGGGGGTTGGTCCCGGGCCGCTTGCCCAGGAGCTGCCTGGGCCATGGGGCAGATGGAGGAGGAAATGAGGGCCAAGCCGGTTGATCGATCAGTTGCCTTTTATTCCATTCTCTCCATGCACCTGTTCCAGTCTTTCTGAGCTCACCATTTCTCCTCTCTCCTCTCTCTCTCCCCAGAGCTCTTCCTTCCTAGCTCCTCACTCCTCCATCATCACTCTCTCAATTCTCTCTTCTCCTCTGGATTCTCCTTCCCTAGTCTCTCCCCCTACTTGTCTCTCTCCCCATTGCCCTCTAGGCAGGTAGCCAAATCAACATAAGAAAGCCCTTCCTGAGGGCAGCCAGGTTCAAAGGGAACATCACCTAGGGGCATTCCAAAGCCCTTCCTGACTGCCTCTTAAGGTTTTTCTCCTTTCCTTAGTCCAAACACTCATTAACATCTTAATACTAGTTATTTTTGTATGGACACAATAAGAGATACATTGAGGCTTGTAGGGCAGCTCTCCTGGCAACATTTTTTTTTTCTTTTTGGATCACACCCGGTGATGCACAGGGGTCATTCTTGGCTCTGCACTCAGGAATTACCCCCAGTGGTGCTCAGGGGACCATATGGGATGCTGGAAATCGAACCCGGGTCGGCTGCATGCAAAGCAAACACTCTACCAGCTGTGCTATCACTCCAGCCCCTCCTGGCAAAATCTTGCCACAGACTCAGACTGCAGCTCTCAGGCAAGATTAATCATTTATAACCCTAGCAGGGTCCACTTAAATAAAAAATTTGTGACCTCCTTTTTTCTAACAGCTGCATAGTATTCCATTGTATAGATGTACCAAAGTTTCCTCAACCAGTCATCCGTTCTAGGGCATTCGGGTTTTTTCCAGATTCTGGCTATTGTAAACAGTGCTGCGATGAACATACATGTGCAGATGCCATTTCGATTATACTTTTTTGCCTCTCTGGGATATATTCCCAGCAGTGGTATTGCTGGGTCAAATGGGAATTCAATATCTAATTTTTTGAGAATCGTCCAAATTGTTTTCCAGAAGGGCTGAACCAGTCGGCATTCCCACCAGCAGTGAAGAAGCGTCCCTTTCTCCCCACATCCTCTCCAACAGCGGTTGCTTTTGTTCTTTTGGATGTGTGCTAATCTCTGTGGTGTGAGGTGGTATCTCATGGTTGTTTTGATCTGCATCTCTCTGATGATTAGTGATGCAGAGCACTTTTTCATGTGCCTTTTGGCCATTCGTATTTCTTCCTTGGTAAAGTTTCTGTTCATTTCTTCGCCCCATTTTTTGATGGGGTTGGATGTTTTCTTCTTGTAGAGTTCAACCAGTGCTTTATATACCATTGATATTGATAAATAATTCTTCCAACATAAAAGTTATGATTTTATCAATCCAACAAATATTTTGGATGGCTTTATTATGGCTAGTTATATGTATATTAGTTTAGTTCAAGGACAAAAATATCAACAGGCCCAGAAATCTATATATTATTTCAGTTTTTTTCTTCTTCATGTTCCAAACAAGAATGTGAAACATGATGTGGTTTATCATGCTTCAATTCCTTCCAGCACAGAAATCCTCGATAGTATGGTCTTCTATGCTTAGAAGAACATTATTTCAGAACACTATTTTCTATAGATGTTTAAAAATAGCTAAATTCTGGAAGAGTGAACTGTGTCCCTACTGAGAATTTATTTCTTTTCCAATGTGACTAGACAGTGGCACATGTGTGTTTTAGTTAGTGAGGTCAAGATAGTAAGTGAGGTGGGGGAGGCAAGAGAATTCCCCAAAAGCAAGATCACTGAAAAATAATTTGTATAAACTTCTGTTGTCTCAGTAGATGTCCTTCTTCCTTCTTGTTCACTGTACCAGAGAAGCAATATCAATTGTGTTCCTGTAAGGCTTGCGCCATGCTGACACAGATCAGTCACGGATCATCAAGGAAATGCCCTTTGAGATGTGTGGTCATGAAGGGGAGTTGTAATTGTGTTAAGTGGTTTCTTGTATGAGCAATTTGTTACCATTTAAGGAGGAAAGATTATTATTGAGGTTGTTATTATTCCAGGCAAAATATTTTCCTGTATTTCATAGCTGAGGCCAATATTCCCACACATCCATATATACATGAGATTATGTTTGTTAAAAAAGAAAGTAAGTCAGTATATCTATCTTATCTGGGAAGCATATTGGTCAGGCTGACTCCCCCTCCTTTATTTTTTTCCACATCAGTGATGCACAGGGCTTAATACTAGCTCTCTGCAAGGCAAGCACCTAACTCACCATCTATACTGTCTCTGACCTCCTTATGCCACAAACTTTGAAGTTGTCTTCGATGTTCTTGCCTGTTTCTATCTCTAGCATTTATTTTTTAAGTGTTTCTCTGCCCTAAAATCAAGGGTCTCATGATTTTAGAATCTTATGATTCTCTACCCTAAAATGCTGGGTCTCATTCCCCTGACCCTGAAAGAGTCTCCAATGTGGCATCATTGGGAAGGACGAGTAAAGAGAGGCTTCTAAAATCTCAGGGCTAGGACAAATGGAGATGTTACTGAAATCGTCGAGAAATTCGACAATCAACTGGCTGCTGCTGCTGCTGCTGATGATGATGATGATGAAAATCAAGAGTGAGCCAGTTATGGCCAGAAGAATTTGTAAGTTCACTCAACAGATCAAAAAATGAGGACCATTTATAGGGTACCCAAGTCCTTTTGGGAAAAGTGTGTCTTATTAGGACCATGAGGGCTACCTAGATAGTGTGGTGCTGGGGCATGCAGTGCTAAGGTTTGAATTCAGTCCTCCTACATTTCAATTGTGTGCTCTACCGTTTGTCCTATTGCCCCAACTCAGAACTTTTTCCTTTCATGCTCTATAAATATAGGCATGGAGGAAAATTTTACTTTTGAAAATAGCTAGAAATACTGAAAAGTGAATTCTTTGGGAGGAAATATCAATGGCACATATCAGAGAACAACTTGTTTCTATGTTGCAGTAGTCAAAAAGAGGAACTGGAGCACCTGCCCAGAATCATGTTCCAGAGAATAAATTTAGTTCTGTATAATGTGTGAGTCATTATATTTAGGAGGTTAATCTCAGTATCTAAGGTCCCCAAATCACTCACAAAACATTATAAGACCTACCACAAGCCAGATATCAAACTAACCTTTGAGTGGTGAGTATGAAGAACACATCGTTCTGGGGCCAGAGTGATAGGATATGGGTAGTGCTCTTGACTTGCATGTGGCTGACTTGGTTGAGCCCCAGCATTCTAGATGATCCCTTAAGCCCACCAGGAGTAATCCATGTGCGCAGAGCCAGAAGTAAGCCCTGAGCACTGCTGAATGTGACCAAAAAACAAAGACAAAAGACTCCAAACACCCAAATCACACACACAAAAAAAGACACATCTTTCTGGTCCTCAAGAAGTTCATAATCTAATGCAGGGTGTAGATGAGCAGTACCTGCCTAGAATATGCCATGAAGATTATAATCAAGGTATTTACAAATTGCTGCTGAATGACAGATGAGGGAGTAACTCATTCTTCCTTGGAAAGGTCAAGGAATATTTCCCAAGAGAGTGACACGTGTATAGGGCCTTGCATCTGCTAGGTTCCTCATTTCCTACAGTATTGAGCACCTCCCAGTACTGGTCATCTCGTAACAATGTGTCATATTGATATTTGGATTTAGAGATCCTTATCTTTAAATTATTTCACTTAAGGTTAGGATCTGTCCTAGATAATGGTGACCTTTTAATTTTGCTCTGTTTTCATTGCCAAAAATGCTGCCACTGGTGGCTCCTTATGGGTTTCCAGCTTTTTGTTCTCTATTAATTCCCTCTCATCATTGTTTTCTCATCAGTTATCTTCCTTAATTTTAATCCTCTATATTATGCCAAATGCTTAATAACTAACCTCATTTTCAAGAGTATTGATTTAGCTTTGTATAAGTCTTTGTGTATACCATACTGCTCTCACCCTTTTATAGAGCTAATGTGAAGTCCTGAATTAAGATGAATGACTAGGGACTTATTTGTGGAGAAAAGAGGATTATAGTTTGACAGTTACTCAGAATCACCTTCATTCTATTTGCAATTTTCTGCCCAGTATAATCTGGGGAGGATATTCAAGAGGTAGGAGATAACAATAGTATAAAAAATTAACTGTAAAATTCCATTACAATCATAAAAAGTACTGAGACACAGTTACAAGTATACTTTTTTGGGTGTTGTGAGAGCTGGGCCATCCTGTTGTGTTGTTGGGGTTTTTGGGGAGAGATGGAACTATTCCTGAGTTTGTGTTCAGGAGTGACCCACAACAGTGTTCAGGGGGCCATACGTGGTACCACAAATTCTAACTGGGGTAGATTGCCTCAGAGCAAGAGCCTTGCCTCCTGTACTGTCTCTCCAGCCCCTACTGATACTTTACTTATGTGAAAGTGATAGATTACCCCAAAAGTTCTGATTTTGTGACGGTGAAGCTAATTCAATCTCTCCACCAGCAGTTTACTTCTTTTATCAGCAATTTGCTTTTTTTAATAAGGAGTTTATTTTTATAATTTCTTATAGCTTCCAGTGACTCATTTCTATTTTAAGATTTCATTTGCCCAGACTGTTTGGGGCTAAGTTCCTCTAGGATTTACAGAGCCATCTTCCGTGGTGATAATTTCACCAGGAAAATGATGTGCAAACCTAAATCCTCTGACAGTTGACTATTTCAGAGTGTATTCCTTTCTCTTCTATAGTACTCCTTAAGGAGTAAGGAATGATAGTTGCTAATTTCCTTTGTTTAAAGTTTTTAATCCACATGACCTAGAATCCATCTCTTCTCCCACTTTTTCTCTTTCTCTTTTGGGGCTTGTCAGTGCCCATGCACAATAGTGTATTTCCATGCCCAAAACAAATACCACTGAGTTATATGTAATTTATTGCAGCATGGCAGTATTTCAATTAATATCTTTACTTCCCCCCTGTAATTCCTGTATTTAAAAGACTCTTGAGATTAGAAAAACTCCATCCAGAAGTTGATTTGTACTCCTATGTTCATTGTAGCACTATTCACATAGCCAAAATCTGGAAACAGTCCAAGAATAGATGACTGGACAAATTAACTTTGATACATACACACACACACAAACATATATACACACATACATACACACACACACTGTAATACTGCTCAGTTATAGAAAAAGATGAAGTCATGCAATTTGCTGGTATGTAGATGGATCTAGAGAGTATCATGCTGAATGTTAGCTCGAAGGAAAGGGATAGACATAGAACATCTCTCTTATATGTGAGAATCCAAAGGGTATAGTAAGGGAATAACAAGTGGCCGAAGGTAACACAACCTGAGAATTGGTTTATTGAACAGATCTTACCATGGCAGTTGGAGGGGGGGGTGTGTTGAGATGAGGAACACTCAGTGGAGGATGTGGTGTTAGAACATTGTATAACCTTGTTATTAATAGCACTGTAAATTGCAGTGTCTAAAATAAAAATAAATAAATAAACCAAGAACTTTTGGAACAGAAAACTGATATAAAGAGTAAGACATTTTTACTTTGTGACTGACCCCAATTTGATCCCTGGCACCACATGTGGCCCCCTGGTCACCAAAAGTGACGCTTGGGCAGAGGGCTTAGGAGTAAGCCCTGGACACTGAAAGTGTGGCCTCGTACAATACCCCTTTCTCTTAAAAAGTAGAAAAGCCCTTGACGAAAGTTCATATAACACTGATAATCACTATTTGTGTCTTTCTTCAGTAGACAAAGTTATAGGCCAGATTGGAACATCAGCTGCAAATTGGAATATCGGCTGCAAAGGCATTGAATTTAGCCCAGCTGAATTTTCCCCCTGGGTCTTCCATTTACTTACTGGTCTATGAACCAAGATAAATTGCTTAATCTCTCTGAGTCCTTGATGTGAGGATGAAATATATATTTTAATGGACTTTGGAGAGGGGAGCAGTTTTGGGCCACACTAGCAGTACTCAGGGCTTATTTTTGAGTCTGTGCTCATGGCTCACTCCATGTTTGCTCAGGGAACTCTGTGTGATGGGGGAGGGGTGTCAAACTCAGGCTGGCTGCCTGTGACGAAGCTTCTCTCCCAGGCACTCTCTCTTCTTCCTGTTTTGTTGTTAAGTTTTGTGAGTGCTTTAGGTAACGTGTATATTAGCCCTTTTATTGTGTGATGAGCAAATAGTTTTTTCTAGTGTATAGGACAACTTTTTATTCTAGTAATTGTTTCTTTTGCAGTGTTAGAAATATCTTATTTTGAGGTAGTCCATTTATTTATTATTACTTCTATTTGCTTGGTCAGTGATGATGAGTCATTGAAGATATTTATAGAGTCAATATCATATAGAGTTATGCCTAATGTAATTTTTGGATTTGGGTCTAATAATGAAGTCTTTGATGTATTTTGAATTAACTTTTGTATATGGGGTGAAATAGGGCTGTGGGTGGGAGAGAAACTTGAGGCATTGATAAGAAGATACTGACACCTGCTGGTGGATTGGTGCTAGACCATTGGATGCCTGAAATTATTATTAACAGAATTGTAAATTACGGTGCTTAAATAGAAATTGAAAACAAAAAGCCTTTTTAAAGAGCTGCTGAAAGCATTAAATAAGGTAATTAGGTTTTCTATCACAAAACCTAATATTTTAGTTATATTAAAACTTATAGCTATTTTAATATAATTATCAGAGTTTAGTTGCTAATCTAACTTTGGCCATCTTAATTGGCTGTACTTATGTATGTTTACAGTAAGAGAGGATCTGAGAATTTAAATTGTCTTTTCCAAAGACTTTTAATTTTAGGGCATATTTCCCTAGATACCTCATGAAAAATAATGTAGTAACTGTAGTATATTTAGCACATTCAGTCCCTTTCCTAAACTTCAGGAAATCCAGTAGGTTTTCATGTCTTTTAGGAAAATTGTGACTTGTGAATAGAGTACCACCAAATAGTGTGTTTCACTTTCTGATTTATTCTGCACCTCACACCCTACAAATGAAGACCTTATGGCAAGGTCTTCAAAGTTGGTAACAAGGAAACAGTCTAGAGAAATAAGATGAGGCAGAATAAGATGGGGACCATGCTACTGAATAGTTAAAAACAAAAAGCTACATTCATTACTTTCTAATGTCCTGGACTGACTTTGGATTGTCCTGTATTAGGCACTCTTACCCATCTCCCCCCGCCCAGTTAAAGTTAATGTTCTATCTTAAGTCGCATTTTAATTACTTAATGTCGTTTACTTGGGGGACACAGGTATTTAGTGAGATTTTGGAGAATCTCTCACAGGAACGTTTTAGCACAGGGATTGTGTCTGTGGCTCACCCTGTCCTCTCCTGACTCAGCTCTCACGCAAGACCTCTCTCAGCTGGCTCTGCACCTGGCATGTTGGTCTTCCTTTATTTCTGGCTTCAATTTTTGGTTATTTACTCCTTCAATGTCATCCCTCAAATGACTTGGCCGCGAGCCCAATTTCCAGTTACTTTTGTTTTCTCTTTAGTGTTCCCAGTCTCCTGGGATGTTCTCTTTCACTCTTAAGACTTTTTATTTTTACTACTCAGAGTTAAATTTCTTTTATTGTGCCCCACCCCTGGTACCTTGATGTCTTTAAGATTTAGGGTGTTAGTTTAATTATCTGTGGGACTGAAAGGAGCAGTAAGAAGTAATTATCAGTGAATCATCAAATGACAAGATGTCTAAAAATGGGCAGTGTGGGGAGAGATGCAAATTAGATTTTGATATTTCGATGGACATGAGGATAGGGAGAAAGAGGCGCGTGCACGTGTGTGTGTGTGTGTGTGTGTGTGTGTGTGTGTGTATGTAGTGCTGGGATAGAACATAGGTCTTTATACATGTAAGTGCTCTACCATTGAGCTACAGACCCAGCTGGAGGTACTCTTTTTTTTTTTGAAGTGGGATGGCTGATAGTGTTCAGGACTACTCCTGGCTCTGTGCTTAAAGGGATCATTCCCAGCAGTGCTCAAGGGATCATTTGGTGTCAGGGATCAAATGAGGGTTGAATACATGAAAGCAAGTGCTTATACTATCCTTATACTATCTTTTGATCCCAGGCAGTCTTTTTTTTTTTTTTTTTTTTGCTTTTTGGGTCACACCCAGCGATGCTCAGGGGTTACTCCTGGCTTTGCACTCAGGAATTACTCCTGGCGGTGCTTGAGGGACCATATGGGATGCCGGGGATTGAACCCTGGTTGGCCGCGTACAAGGCAAATGCCCTACCCGCTGTGCTATAGCTCCGGCCCCCAGGCAGTCTTTTTTTGATATCTGTTTGCATCCTAGTCTTTGGTTGGTGGGAGGGTGACTTTATTTTCAATCATAATATTTATACAGAAAAATACATATGTCACATGTGTACAAATTGATAAATTTTCTCAAACTGATCTACCAAACTCACCAACACCCAGGTTAAGAAATAAACTATTACCAACATCCTAAGAAAGTCTCAAATTATACCTAATTTCTGGCATTCTGACTCTCCCAAAGAATAAACATAATGGAACTTCTAATATCAGAGATTAAATTAGCCTATTTTTCATTTTATAAAAAGAAATAATACACACATACCCCCTCCTATATTTACTGCCACATTATTTACAAAAATAAATATATAGAAAGATACAGAAAGCTCATTGATGAATGATTTGGTAAAAAATATATGGATGACCATGGAACTACTCAAATATAAAAAATTGCCATTTGTGATACAGGTGGAAACAGAAGGTATTATGCTACGTGAAATAAGTTACAGGAGAAAGACAAATATTGTATGATTTCATTCCTATGTGTAATGTACAATAACAAGGCACACACACACACACAAACCCAAAATCCTTTTAGTTATAAGACAGTTAGGATTTTATAAAGAAGAGAGTTTGGTGGTGTGATTGAAATGACTAAGAGAGTCAATTGTATGGGGATGGATGAAAATGACTTTTGATAACAATCATGATATGGGACATATAGATGTTGAATTATGCTATATACATAAAGTGTCATAAAACAAAGTATCATTTGTAAAGTGATTATGTAGGAGCTGTGAAATAGCTCAATGGAGTGAAGTTCATGCCTTGCCTCTGTGAAGTCCTGAGTTTGGTCACTGTCACCATATTACTATGCTGAGTGCAACTCTTGTGCAGACCCGGAACTACAGGGTCCAAGCACTGAATAATTAGATCTGCATCACCATGTTTTCAGAAGTGGCCCCTAAGTCCCAAAACACTGGGTGTCATCACCAACCCCACAAAGTAATCATACAATACTTTTATGTCTCACTACTTTAACATCCATGTTTATGTACGTAGATAAAATTATTTGGTTTTAATTTTCTATTGAATTTATAAATATATTGCCAATAAAATATTCTTATTATTTATGAATAACTTCCAATTTTTGACTGTTAAAAATGTGAAGTTAAACACATTCTTGTATAAGACTTTTGGTTAACACATGCACACATATCTCATCAGTTTCTAGTTTTCTGAAATGATCCTATTAATGTTTTTGAAATACTATGTGAAAAATGTTGGAATTATACAGAGAAGCAAAAGTCACAGCACTAGCCATCAATTATATACTGTACGTGTTCTTGTAGTCTAGTTATTTCAACTCATGATTCCTTCGGCTGTTTCAGTCAAACAAGTTCAAGAGCCTGTGTGTTTGGATAGACAATGAAAGGCAGTCTGCTCTCCTGACTTGGAATAACTTTTCTACTCCTGTATCATGTAGGGATGCAATACATTACAGTGGAATAGAAACCTTTGACTTTCATTGCCTTGGTATTAAAATCTAGTTGAATCCTTTTTTCTGGGACCTTGGGCGAGTCAATTATTCTATTATGTTTTCATTGTTCTCATGTCTAAAATACGGATAATGACACTACTTATCTCAAGGTTATTAGCAGGATTAAATGAGTTAATCCATTCTTTTGGGAATCTTCAGCTGAATGCTTGATGCATATAGTAAGCAATGAATGTATCATACTTACTAAAAGGATTACAGGTGCATTCTTGAACCCGGGTTTGGAAATCTTGGCCTGCCGCTATAATTTGATAAATATTTGTAATAAAATTTTATAAGACTAATTAATAGTATTTGAAACAGTCAGATATTTTATTTTTGAGGTTATGAAAATCTTTTGGCCAAATCTTAAGTGATGCAAATTATCTGGACTCTATACAGTATATGGCAAGGTAGTAAATAATAATTTTCATACAATGTTTTACTCTTGCTTTTCCACTAATTTTATTCAAGAAACTCAGATACTTATAAAATATCTAATGATAAACAATAAAGTTCATATTAGAAAGGCTAATAACTAAGATTCTTTTTAGGAATAATTTGCACAGATAAAATGCTTCTTAGTGAGCTAAACATGGGATTAAATTTTTCTCCTTTCCTTTTGCCAGAATTATCAGACTCAACTTTTTTTCTCTTAAGTGTCTCTTTTTAGTCCAGAATTTGAAAGTTTTCAAGCATATATATTCTTTACTGAGAATACGATACTGAGATTTACTTATTTTTTTAGTTAGAAGAAAAAGAAGTGGTTTAAGTAGCCTAATAATGGTAGACCTTTTATCATAATTTATAACCTGAGTAGACTGAAGTTTGGCGAATTAAACTCTTCTTCCAGTTTTGCTTTTTTATAGGGGTGTGGGGTCCTTTATGAATTCTTTATTTTTTAATTTATTTTATTCTTTAATTAGTGAATCACCATGAGGGTACAGATACAGATTCACACATGTTAGAACTTGTTTTTCCCTCATACAATGTTCACAAACACATCCCTCCACCAGTGTCCGTTCTCCATCACCAATAAACCCAGTATCCCTCCCCCCAATCCCACCTCCCCCCACCCCACTCTGCCTCTGTGGCATGGTACTCCCTTTTGATCTCTCTGTCTCCAATTGGGTGTTGTGGTTTGCAATAGGGGTAAGGAGTGGCTATTGTGTTCAGTCTCTAGTCTACTTCCAGCACGCAACTCCCCTCCTGAGTGGGTCCTCCAACCAGACCTGACTTTATGTTCCCTTCTCTATCTGAGCTGCCTTTTCCCCCAGCATGTGAGACCAGCTTCCAAGCCATGGAGCCAACCTACTGGTACTTATTTCTACTATTCTTGGATATTAGTCTCCTATTCTGTTATTTTATATTCCACAGATGAGTGCAATCTTTCTATGTCTGTCTCTCTCTTTCTGACTCATTTCACTTAGCATGACACTTTCCATGTTGATCCACTTATATGCAAAGTTCATGAATTCATTTTTTCTAATGGCTGCATAGTATTCCATTTCATAGATGTACCAGGGTTTCTTTAACCAGTCATCTGTTCTCGGGCATTCGGTTTTTTTTCCAGATTCTGGCTATTGTAAACAGTGCTGCGATGAACATATAAGTGCAGATGTCATTTCGACTATACTTTTTTGCCTCTCCGGTAAAAAAGTATTCCCAGTAGTGGTATTGCTGGGTCAAATGGGAGCTCAATTTCTGATTTTCTGAGAAGCGACCATATTGTTTTCCAGAAGGGCTGAACCAGTTGGCATCCCCACCAGCAGTGTAGAAGGGTCCCTTTCTCCCCACATCCTCTCCAACAGTGGTTGCTTTTGTTCTTTTGGATATGTGCCAGTCTTAGTGGTGTGAGGTGGTATCTCATGGTTGTTTTGATCAGCATCTCCCTGATGATTCGTGATGTAGAGCACTTTTTCATGTGCCTTTTGGCCATTCGTATCTCTTCCTTGGGAAAGTTTCTGTTCACTTCTTTGCCCCATTTTTTGATGGGGTTGGATGTTTTCTTTTTGTAAAGGTCAACCAGTGCCATATATACCCTTGATATCAACCCCTTATTGGATGGGTATTGGGTGAATATCCTTTCCCATTCTGTAGACTGTCTTTGTATTCTGGTCACTGTATCTTTTGCAGTGCAGAAGCTTCTTAGGTTAATGTAGTCCCATTTGTTTATCTCTGTTTCTTCTTTGTTGGTCAGTTGCGTGTCATCTTTGAAGAAACCGTTAACTTCAATATCGTTGGAGGGTTTTGCCAACCTTGTCTTCAATGTACCTTATGGTTTGCAGTCTGATGTTGAGGTCCTTAATCCATTTTGATCTGATTTTTGTGCATGGTCTCAGGTCGCAGTCTAAGCCCATTCTTTTGCATGTGGTTGTCCAGTTGTGCCAGCACCATTTGTTAAAGAGGCTTTCCTTGCTCCATTTCACATTTCTTGCTCCCTTATCAAAGATTAGATGGTCATACCTTTGGGGTTGTGTGTAGGGACATTCCACCCTATTCCATTGGTCTGAGGCTCTGCCTTTGTTCCAGTACCATGCTCTTTTGATTATTATCTGTTGGGGCTGGACTGAGCTATCAGGGCGAGCCCATGTATACTGTACCGTGCTACGGACAGGAACATAGGGACCCATGAAAATGGGCGAGACTTCTCATGTGTCCTGACTGGTTTGGATGAAGCTGAACATTTTCCCCCTTCAAGCTGCCTTCAGAAAAATAATTTCAGAATACTGAAAAGAGCAGTTTTTCCTTCTCTCACAGAAGCCTGGCTGGTCTTTGACATGCAGATGGTGTTAGCCAGGCCTGACCTTTGATATTGTAAATTGTAGATTTCAGGTGCAGGCCCAGCTTTGTCTTTGGGATGCAGATTTCAGGTGCCTGCCCAGTTTGTATTTGAAGTGGCAAGCACAGCCTAGTCTTTGGGATGTAAATCCAGGTGCCTGTAGGTTTCAGTTTCGGTTTTGTATCCTTCCCTTCTCAGTTCTGTATTCTTTTCCCGAGGCTATAGGCCTACCCATACAAGGAAACAATATGTTCCATTATCTCAATGTTCTCCCTGTAACATTTTTGATGCCTTTGGTGACGTCACTATATTGCGCCCTTTAGAGGTACCATGATCAATAAAAGGAGGTCCACGAGGCCCTCTGCCTTTGCTAAGAGCCAGAGCGAGCCTTAGTCCTCCAATCAGTGATTATTTCTTCCGCGTTCCTATCTCAGCGCCTCCGATTGCAGAACGTTCATGCAACATCTGGCCGCCCAACGTGTGGGGCCCGAAGGTAAGGACCGGTACGGGAGAAACCGAGAGGGATCACGTTGCACCGAGCTTGCATAGCCTCTCGGAGATTGGAGAAAAAGGGGTGATGGGCAATGGGCAGTTCTTTTTTGTCGCAGAGGGAGTTTTATTTTTATCTTGAACTATGACAAAAGCAGCTGGTCTGTCTTTAAGGAAGCAAGTAGTGCGACGCCTCCTTGAGAGGGTACATAAGTATTTAGAACTGTGGAAAAGAGGAGGAAAAGAAATGTCTCATGCCCATCAGAAAGGGGACTTGATCCCCGCAGAGGAATTGGACGCCTACGGTGTAATCACCATGGCCCTGATTTCTTTCCAGTCCGACACCAAGTCGGAAGAGGCTCCTCAGAGTGAGCCTGATTCTTTGTTCCCTGAGTGGATGGTGAGAGTTAATACAAAATACACGGCCAGCTGGAGGGTAGCTGGTCGGGGAGTGTGGGAGACGTCCCCACTGCCCCCAGGACACTCCAGGAATGGGGCACTGTTTGGTAGGACATCGTGGCCTGGCAGGAGTTAGCTGAACTCCTAGTTTTTAACCGGTCTAGTTTAAAACAAGAGCTTTTGTAAAACAGTGCAGAGATAAAATTTGTTCGGGTGTTTTCTTATGCTGCTATTTAAAACTTAAGTGAGTGCCAGTTACTTGTGTGTATGTATCTGAAAGTGTGTTTGTAGTGTGAAAATGTTAGTGTCCAGGTCTGGTGTGAAGATTTTATGATTTAAGGTAATTAAGAACTTTTTGAAATCAAAGTAAAAGAATTGGCCAACATTTTGCCATCTTAAGTTACAACAACTCATAACTTATTTTGCCGGCTTTATAGTAACAAAAGCGCTTTTTTGACCCGTTTTTAACAAGCAGGAAACTGGCTGGTCAGGCAGGGAAACGAGGAGCAATGTTCCCAATCGGCCGACAGGGCTTACTTTGCCCTGGGGACTGCCCTTCCTTTCTCAGTCTATCAGGTTTTTTCCCTGCCATTCTTGAAGGGTCAGATTGATCGATCAAGTATATATTTGTGCACATGTATGTGTAATGTTTGTTGTCTTTCTGTCTGTCTGTGTTGAGTACTCAAGTGTTAGAGTCAAGCTAAAATCCGAAGTAGAAATCCTTAAGCCATCCAACAATTTAAAAGTTTAGGTGTTTTTGGAACTTGTTAGGCAAAGTTTTAAACAAAGATTAATAATCAGAATGTGGCGCCTACAGAGAAATTGAAATTCTCAATCTTAAAAGAGGTTTTCCTCATACTTTATAAAAATTGGTTTCGAGTTATTCTTATGCTACTATGTCTATATGTATTTTGTTTTATTTACATCTGCATTGCATTAGATTATTAAAATGAGAGTTGAAATAATTGTGTCATCTAAAAACAGGTTCAAAGGTTACTGATTTGGTTCAAAACATGAGTTCCTAGAGTTATAAAATTGGTTGCAAAATTATTCTACCAGTGTTTTATTTGATCTAAGGTTTTGGTAGCTAAAATTTCTAGAGCTAATTAGCAAAAGAGTTAAATTGGATTAATCTCAGATAATCAGCCTGATAGCCTGAAGCTGCTGAGAACCGCCCTTTTTTGTGCTTTAGTGATCTTGCAGGGGAAGAGAGGAAGTGGCCTCCTCCCACCTTTTTTTTTTTTTTTTCTTATGTCCCCCTGCCTTTTCTCAGCCTTCTGATTTCAGTTTTGAAGTTAGGAAGTTAATATCTAAAGTGTTAAAGTTTTGAATGCTTTTCAAATTGGGTATAACCAAAAAAGAAAATATGCATTTGTGGTAAAAGAGAATTTAAATTTTAAAAGTTCATCTCAAAAATTATGAAAAGAAATAGGAAATAAAACAGGAAATTGGAAGGAATATTTGGCTTTCATCTAAAACCTTGCTCCCTTTTTCTATATTGAATAATTTTTTTTCAAGGATTGTTTAAAATACAAGCCTAAAGTGCGCAAATGACCATTTGCACTCTATATTTGGAGAGAATAAAAAATTGAGGTTAGGGCCATTGGATATAATGAAACATAAAATGCAGTCCACTGGAGGTGATGAAGTGGGCAAAGATTGGAGAAGCATGTAGGTGGATGAAATATAATAATTTTGTGAGCATTTTAACCCTCTTATCTGTTCTCCTACAGTCTGGAGTTCTATATCAGAATATCTTTTGATTATGAGTATTGTAATCTTTTAAAGATATATAGGATAAATGTAAGGCTTTTGAAAGAGTACTGAAGAGTACAACTTAGTCATGATTGGGAATGAGAATGATTAGCAATCTTAAGAACGCTAAATTATATCTACAGAATTGTTTTAGTATCTGGACTCCTATTAAAGTGCGCCCAGATAATTAAAAATCAAGGTTTAATTAGACATAATGTTAAACTGTATATTCTATCTCTACAGAACTTAATGCTTCTGTTGATGTGACTAAGACCCATAGCAAACGGATATTGGTTGCATTTTCAAAAGGGTTTGCTGCTGGAAAACTAGCCCTCCCAATAGTCTGGAAACAACTAAAACATATTTGGGTCAAGCAGTGGCCCTTGACAAAGGAAAAAAACTTTGCATGAATTGGTAACAGAGCAGCTTGATTTGGGACATATTATTACTAGCTCTAGTCCTTGGAATTTACCTGTATTTGCTAGTAAGAAAAGGACTGGTAAATAGAGAATGTTAACTGGTTTAAAAAAAGTCAATGTCCGTATGGATTAATAGACCCTTTACAGCCGGGCCTGCCTAATTTAGCCATATTTCCAAAGAAGTGGAATATTATAATTGATTTAAAAGATTGTTTCTATAACATTGCTTTAAGAGAAGAGGATAGAGAGAAATTTACTTTTACTGTCCCCTCTTTAAATAATGAGCATCCTACTAAAAGATGTCAGTGAACTGTTTTGCCACAAGGGGTGATCAACAGATCAACAATGTGCCAATATTGGATATAATAAGGATACAATACCCTGAGATTAAAATTATCCATTATATGGATGATATTCTAATTATTGCTGCACCTCAGACAAATTTGCAGGTTTATGAAACTGTAATTTATGAATTAGAGTCACGGGTTTAAAAATTGTACAGGATAAAATTCAACTCCAGGTTCCTTGGGAATTTTTAGGACAAATAATATGGGAAAGCAAAATTACACCCCAAAAGGTCCAAATTCGGAGAGATGAGTTAAAAACTTTAAATGATTTTCAGAAACTATTGGGAAATATAAATTGGTTATGTCCTTCTTTAGGCATCCCAAACTATGCCTTACAAAACTTGTTCCATAAATTGGAAGATGATTCTTTTAAGAGTCAGAGGCAACTCAGCCTTGCAGCTGAATGTGAATTGGAATTAATTGAGGAAATTGTAAATAAGGCTCAACTAGATAGAATTGATTCTTTAGAAAATTTAAATCTGATAGTGTTGCACACTTAACATTCTCCCACTTTGATTCTGGTATAAGGAACTAATATTGTGGAGTGCAGTCTTTTTTAAAAACATATTAAGCCTACTAAAAATTGGCCACTTATTTGTATAAAATATTTCATTTAATTCTTGAAGAAAAATAATTAGACAATAGGGAGTGATCTGCTGAAATTATGTCATTGACCAATGAACAAATCCAAGCACTATGGGAACTTGATTAGGATTAGCGAATTGCCTGCACTGATGATTTGGGCAAAAATTCATAACAGCCTTCCAAAGCAAAAGATGTTTCAATTTCTTAAATTTACTGATTGGATTTGGCCTAGCGTTATAAAAGTTGAACCTATTGAATCAGTGGTTACGTTTTTCAGATGCTAGCAAAGAAGGAAAGTCTACTTATACTGATGCAAAATGATAAATTCCTTATAATAGTATAGGACAAGCTATTATTGAAAGAGCAAATCGCTCACTTAAGGAAATGTTGCTTAAACAAAAAGGGGGAATATATACGGATTCTCCCAGATAGCAGTTATCCAGAGCACAGTTTTCTTTAAATTTTTTTTGTTGCTCTGATAACATAACACCTGCAGAAAAACATCGGGAAGTTCAAAATAGCTCGGAAGGAACAAATTCTAATGCAAACAGAAATAATTCAGATCAAACTATTCAGAAACATAAAGTCCTTTATAGGGACCCAGTCACTGGAATTTGGATGCCAGGCCGGATAGAAAGATGGGGGCGAGGTTTCGCTTTTATTTCCACAGAAAAAGAATGTTTCTGGTGTTCCACACACAAAAAAAAGGCTTAACTTTGTCCATGAATCTGATTAAGAAGAAACAGATGAATTGGCTATGAAAAAAGATGAAAAAATTCAGGATCAGTGATCTGAGTCTGGATTGGAATGCACTCACTCAACTTAAGAGGCCTTCCAACAACACAGCAAGAGGGGATTCCAACATGAGAAGATATTAAGGCCCTGACTAACAATGCTGAGAAGGTATTGTATGACACTAACACAAAGAAAACTCCTGAAGATTTCTTGTTACCTATCATATCTCTAATGAAATAATAAGTGCCTCTACTCAAAATCTAACCTATTGGGTTTGCCTTCCTAGTTTAACTTTATTGAGGGGTGTGTCTTGATAAGTTACCTTTTTAAAATAAGGAAATATTTTGGCTGCAAATATATCTATCTGGAGAGTATAGAAAAATTTATGTTATTAGATTTCTTGGAAAAATTGTAGAGGATTAGTTGCAAAATTTTATATTATGATTTTGTTAAAATTGATTGGAGCCCTAAAAGTTATGTTATTCATACAGACAAAAGAGTAGAAATAAGCCTGGTATGGCAATTTAAAGATAATCAGTGTATGGATGCAATAGATTTTTTTTTCTTACTGCATTATTTTAATTTGGATTTTTAAGGTAAATTTACTGATGTAAAATTGGCCTTGCTCTGTATGAGTATGCCTTATGGCAGGGAAACCAAACTAAGAATACTATTAACCTGATGTATTTCAACAGAAATTTAATCCTTTCTGTTTTAGCATGTGCGCCCTTTCCTTATGTGATATGAAGGAATGATTTCCTGTAGACAGTGTTCCATCTATACTTGTATTAACCAATCTATGAGATTCCTCGAGGAAGGAAGTTTTTATTTTTCAGAGCCTGAGTAGGTGTTTGAATGCTGGTGGCTTTTCATCGACCATGGGAGAAGAATCCAACGACTGAAGCGCGTTGTCAACTGATCATCTATCTTCTCTGATGGATCCAGAGATTTCTTAGCCTGCTCATTGCTGCTATCATGGGGATCATCGCAGCGACGACAACAATGGCTGTGGCAGACATAGCTCTGAAGCAAGGGACATAGACTGTGGTATTCGGCCAGAAATGGCGTGAGAATTCTGAAAAATTATGGACTGCTCAAAGATAAATGGACTCTGAACTGCAGTCTGAATTGGCTGATGTTCCTTGAACTGTTACTTTGCCTGGTGACTGGTCAGCGAGTCACCACTGTAAAATGTGATTGAAATATTGCTTTATTCTATATAACATCTGTGTTGTATAATGTGACTAAATTCTCATTGGAAAAGGTTAAAATCATTTGTTAGCGCATAAAATACATATGAACAACTAAGATAATGGATTTGTAAACTCATGGTACCTGTAATAACTATTCTTCTGGTATTAGATTTTCAGAAAAAATGATAAAGCATTTTTTGACAAGTTAAGTTCTTTTAATTTAAGGAACTGCTGGGAAGATCTGTGAGAATAGGTGTTCTGCTCTTGTTATTGGCCATTTTGTGCCTAGCATTTTATTTTAAGGTTAAGGGAAATGAAAGGCTGCTTGAATTGTTACGATGGTTAAAATCCGTCATAAACAAAAAGGGGGAGATGTTGGGGCTGGACTGAGCTATCAGGGCGAGCCCATGTATACTGTACCGTGCTACGGACAGGAACATAGGGACCCATGAAAATGGGCGAGACTTCTCATGTGTCCTGACTGGTTTGGATGAAGCTGAACATTTTCCCCCTTCAAGCTGCCTTCAGAAAAATAATTTCAGAATACTGAAAAGAGCAGTTTTTCCTTCTCTCACAGAAGCCTGGCTGGTCTTTGACATGCAGATGGTGTTAGCCAGGCCTGACCTTTGATATTGTAAATTGTAGATTTCAGGTGCAGGCCCAGCTTTGTCTTTGGGATGCAGATTTCAGGTGCCTGCCCAGTTTGTATTTGAAGTGGCAAGCACAGCCTAGTCTTTGGGATGTAAATCCAGGTGCCTGTAGGTTTCAGTTTCGGTTTTGTATCCTTCCCTTCTCAGTTCTGTATTCTTTTCCCGAGGCTATAGGCCTACCCATACAAGGAAACAATATGTTCCATTATCTCAATGTTCTCCCTGTAACATTTTTGATGCCTTTGGTGACGTCACTATATTGCGCCCTTTAGAGGTACCATGATCAATAAAAGGAGGTCCACGAGGCCCTCTGCCTTTGCTAAGAGCCAGAGCGAGCCTTAGTCCTCCAATCAGTGATTATTTCTTCCGCGTTCCTATCTCAGCGCCTCCGATTGCAGAACGTTCATGCAACAATTATCTCTTTATAGTAAAGTCTGAGGTTGGGGAGGGTGATGCCTCCCATCATCTTTTTAGCAATTCGTGGGCGTTTGTTGTTCCATATGAATTTCACGATTGCTTGATCCATTTCTTTGAAGAATGTCATGGGTATCCTTATAGGGATCGAGTTGAATCTGTACAATACTTTTGGGAGTATTGCCATTTTTGACAATGTTGATTCTCCCTAACCATGAGCAGGGGATATGTTTCCATTTACTCGTGTCCTCTTTTATTTCATGGAGTAGCGTCTTGTAGTTTTCTTTGTAGAGTTGTTTTACTTCCTTAGTTAAGCTGATTCCGAGGTACTTGATTTTCTGGGGCACAATTGTGAATGGGATTGCTTTTTTCATGTTCCTTTCCTCTGTCTCATTGTTTGCATATAGGAAGGCCACTGACATTGAGAGAGATTATTGTCATGGGATTTTGTGTCATCTTTCTGTGGGGTTTGTTGTTCTTGTAGGGTTTTTCCTTGTCTTACAAAAGCCCCTTTAGTCCTTCTTTTAAGCTTGGTTTTGAGTCTATGAAGTTCCTTAGTTGTTGTTTATCCATGAAATTGTGTATGGTTCCTTCGAGTTTGAGTGAGAGCTTAGCCAGATAAAGTATTCTTGGTGAGGCGTTCATTTCATTGAGTTTTTTCACTATATCCCACCATTGTCTTCTGGCTTGGAGGGTTTCCATTGATAAGTCTGCTGTGAATCTAAGGGGTGCTCCTTTGTATGTGATTTCTTTTTTTGACCTTGCTGCTTGCAGTATTGTATCCCTATCCATGGCATCCATCATTCTGACTATGATATGTCTTGGAGTCTTTTTATTAGGGTCCCTTCTAGCTGGCATCCTTATGGCTCCTAGGATCTGAACATCTGCCTTATCCAGCTCTGGGAACTTTTCAGCAATAATTTCTTTAACTGGCTTTCTCATTAGGATTGCCTCCCTGTCCTTCTGGAACTCCAATGATTCTTATGTTATTTTTCTTGGCATCATCCCATAGGTCTCTGATTCACCCTAGAGCTATTTTAAGATCTTTTCCAATTGTTTGTTGTAGCCTTTGGGATTTCTGTTGCTCATCTTCAAGCTCACTAATTCTCTCTTCAGCTGCAGCCATTCTACTGTTGAGGGCTCCAACTGTGTTTTTTATTTCGTCTACAGTGTCTTTTATTCGTGACATTTCTGAATGTAGCTTTCCTATTTCTGCTCTCATTTCTTCCCGTAATTTCTTCGCTGACTGATCCACCATTACTTTAAGTTCGATGAACATTCTCAGAATTTCTTCTCTGAATTATTTATCAGAGAGATCACATTTGTGGGAAACTCCTGCAGAGATTTCTGGACTCTTTTCTTCGTCCTCTCCTTGCTGTTGGGATTTGCACTGTTTCTTCATGCTGTCACGGTTGTATGGAGGTGGGAACTTCCAGTTCACTAAAACTAATCTCTCTTTTCCTGAGTTTTCGATATTTTGGTGCAATTGGAGTAAGCTAATGGTTAATTTAGTCTTTTGTGTCTGAAGTAACTGGGGAGATCTTCACAGAGTTAGTTAATGGGGATTGTGACATCTTCAAGTATACTAGTAAAGGGGAAAATAACTGCGGCCGCTGCTCCTGACGACCACGCCCACTGAAGCGAGGCCACGCCCACTAGCAAAGAGGCCACGCCCCTTTTGGCCACTGGCCACTGGCTGGAGATCAGTCCAGGGGCCTCGCATGCAGCAACCGGGCACCAACGGCAAGGAAGCTCAGGGAGGGAGAGAGGCACACCTACTTTATGAATTCTTTTTTTTAATGGTTATATTTTTATTTTTTAATTTTTTAGATTTTTTATGTTTTAATTAGTGAGTCACCGTGAGGGTACAGTTATAGATTTATACATTTTTGTGCTCATGTTTCCCTCATACAAAGTTCGAGAACCCATCCCTTCACCAGTGCCCATTCTCCACTACAAATAAACCCAGCATCCCTCCCCACCACCCAATCCCATCTCTCCCCACCCCACCCTGCCACTGTGGCAGGGTATTCCCTTTTCTTCTCTCTCTCTAATTAGGCATTGTGGTTTGCAATAAAGGTGTTGAGTGGCCATTGTGTTCAGTCTCAAGTCTACATTCAGCACGCATCACCCTTCCCCCGCGTGGCCTCCAACCACATTTTACTTGGTGTTCCCTTCTCTATCTGAGCTGCCCTCTCCCCAGAATGTGAGGCCAGCTTCCAAGCCATGGAGTCAACCTCCTGGTACTTATCTCTACTATTCTTGGGTGTTAGTCTCCTACTCTGTTATTCTATATTCCACAGATGAGTGCAATCTTTCTATGTCTGTCTCTCTTTCTGACTCATTTCACTTAGCATGACACTTTCCATGTTGATCCACTTATATGCAAAGTTCATGACTTCATCCTTTCTGACAGCTTCATAATATTACATTGTGTAGATGTACCAAAGTTTCTTTAACCAGTCATCTATTCTTGGGCATTCGGAGTTTTTCCAGATTCTGGCTATTGTAAACAGTGCTGCGATGAACATACAGGTGCAGATGTCATTTTGACTATACTTTTTTGCCTCTCCGGGGTATATTCCCAAAAGTGGTATTGCTGGGTCAAATGGGAGCTCAATTTCTAATTTTTTGAGAAGCGACCATATTGTTTTCCAAAAGGGCTGAACCAGTTGGCATTCCTACCAGCAGTGTAGGAGGGTTCCTTTCTCCCCACATCCATGCCAACAGCGGTTGCTTTTATTCTTTTGGATGTGGGCCAGTCTCAGTGGTGTGAGGTGGTATCTCATAGTTGTTTTGATCTGCATCTCCCTGATGATTAGTGATGAAGAGCATTTTTTTCATGTGCCTTTTAGCCATTCGTATTTCTTGCTTGAGAAAGTTTCTGTTCATTTCTTTGCCCCATTTTTTGATGGGGTTGGATGTTTTCTTTTTGTAGAGGTCAACCAGTGCCTTGTATACCCTTGATATCAACCCCTTATTGGATGGGTATTGGGTAAATTTCCTTTCCCATTCTGTAGATTACCTTTGTATTCTGGTCACTGTATCTTTTGCAGTGCAGAAGCTTCTTAGTTTAATATAGTCCCATTTATTTATTTCTATTTCTACTTGATTGTTTAGTTCTGTGTCATCTTTGAAGATACCTTAGGCTTCAGTAACGTGGAGGGTATTTCCGACCTTGTCTTCAATGTACCTTATGAATTGTTGTCTGATGTTGAGGTATTTAATCCATTTTGATCTGACTTTTGTGCATGGTGTTAGGTCGAGGTCTAAGGGATATTGGCCTGTAGTTTTCTTTGTTAATGGTATCTTTGTTTGCTTTTGGTATTAGGGAGATAAGAGCTTCCTAGAAACTGTTTGGTAGAGTCCGTGTTTCTTCAATTTCCTTGAATAACTTGAAGAGAACTGGCAACAGGTCCTCTTTAAATATTTGGAAGAATTCGCTAGTGAGCCCATCTGGGTCTGGGCTTTTGTTTTTGGGAAGACATTTGGTAACAGTTTCAATATCCTTGATATCAATGCGTCTATTCCGGTATTCCAGGTCATCTTGATTCAGTCTTGGGAGATTGTAGGAATCAAAGAATTTGTCCATTTCTTTTAGGTTCTCTTGTTTCATGGCATAGAGATTTTCAAAGTTAGTCTCTGATGATCTTTTAAATTTCATTGCTTTCTGTTGTGATATATCCCTTTTCATTTCTGATTTGGTTTATTAGCGTTCTCTCTCTTTCTTTCTTTGTGAGTCTTGCTAGTGGTTTATCAATCTTGTTTATTTTCTCAAAGAACCAGTTCTTTGTTTTATTGATTTTTCGGATTGGTTTTTGGGTTTTCATATTGTAAATTTCTGTTCTAAGTTTTGTTATTTCTTTCCTTTGTCTGGCTTGGGTTCCTTTTGCTGGTCCTTTTCTAAGATCTTGAGCTGTGAAGTCAAGCTCTCTATGTAGGCCCTTTCCTCCCTCCTGAGGAATGCTCGCAGGGCTATAACTTTTCCCCTTAACACAGCTTTAGCTGCATCCCACAGGTTCTGTAGCTTGTGTCTTCATTCTCATTTGTTTCGAGGTATCTTTTGATCTCTTCCTTGATTTCCTTTTTGATCCAATCGTTGTTCAACAGGGAGTTGTTTAATTTCCAGGTGTTTGATTTGGTGCTCCGTGTTTTGTGTGCTGAGCTTCTATTTTCAGTGCATCATAGTCCGAGGAGATGGTTGATACAATTTCTATCTTGCTGATTCTGTTGAGGTATGTTTTGTGACCCAGCGCGGTCTATTTTGGAGAATGTTCCGTGTGCACTGGAGAAAAATGTATATTCTTTCTTTTTGGGGTGTAAAGCCCTGTATAGGTCTATAAGCTCTCTCTCTCTCTTCTATTTCTTCCTTCAGGGCCATTGTTTCCTTGCTGAGTTTTGTTCTTGTTGATCTATCCAGAGGTGATAAGGCGGTATTGAAGTCTTCGACTAGTATTGTGGTGCTAGTGATGTCCTCTTTAAAGTCTGTTAGGAGTTGTTTTAAATATTTTGCTGGTCGCTCATTAGGTGCGTATACGTTTAAGAGTGTGATTTCTTCCAGTTGTACATATCCCTTGATGAATAGAAAATGACCGCTCCTGTCCCTTCTGATCTTTTTCAGCCTGAAATCTATGTTGTTAGATACCAGTATGGCCACCCAAGCTTTTTTGAGGGAGTTGTTTGCTTGCAGGATTGTTTTTCATCCTTTGACTTTAAGCCTGTTTTTGCTCTGACTGTTCAGGTGTGTTTCTTGTAGGCAGCAGAATGTTGGGTTTAGTTTCCCAATCCATTTTGCTACTCTGTGTCTCTTGATTGGTGCATTTTGACCATTGACATTGAGAGAGATTATTGTCATGGGATTATGTGCCATCTTTCAGTAGGGTTTGTTGTTCTTGTTAGGGTTTTTCTTTGTCTTACAGAAACCCCTTTAGACCTTCTTTTAAGCTTGGTTTTGAGTCTATGAAGTTCCTGAGCTGTTGTTTATCTGTGAAATAGTGTATGGTTCTTTTGAATTTAAGTGAGAGTTTAGCTGGATAGATAATCTTGGTGAGACGTTCATTTCGTTGAGCTTTTTCACTATATCCCACCATTGTCTTCGGGCTTGGAGGGTTTCCTCTGATAGGTCTGCTGTAAATCTAAGGGGTGCTCCTTTGCCTGTGATTTCCTTCTTTGACCTTGCTGCTTGCAGTATTGTGTCTCTATCTGCGGCATCCATCATTGTGACTATGATATGCCTTGGAGTTTTTTTGTTGGGGTCCCTTTTAGCTGGCACCCTTCGGGCTTCTTGGAGCTGGATGCCCACATTCTCCAGCTCTGGGAATTTCTTAGCAATGATGTCTTTAACTGTGTTTTTTTTATTGCAATTAGTTCCCTGTGCTTCTGGTACTCCAATGATTTTTATGTTGTTCTTTTGAGGTCATCCCCTAGGACTTTGATTCTCCCTAGAGCCATTTTGAGGTCTTTTGCCATTATTTGTTGTTGTCTGTAAGCTTTCTGCAGCTCATCTTCAAGGTCACTGATTCTGTCTTCGGCTGTAGTCATTCTACTGTTGAGGACTACTACTGAGCTTTTTATTTCATCTACCGATTCCTTTAATTGTGTCACTTCTGTTTGTGGCTTTGAAATTTCTGCTCTCATTTCTTCCTGTATTTTCTTGGTGGTCCGTTTCAAGGCTGTGTTCATATCCTCCCTTAGTTTATTGGTTGTCCGTTCCATGGTTGCTTTGAGTTCCTCGACCATCTTCACGATTTCTTCTCTGAATTCTTTATCTGAGAGGAGGTTGTATTTGTGGGTGAGCTCTACTGAGGCTTCTGGAATCTCTTCATTTTCTCTTTGTGGTGGTTTTTTTCGATGTTTCTTCATGTTGTTATGGAACAATAGAGGTGATACCTTCCCATTCTCTGTCACCATTCCCTCTTGCTACATAGGGGATTCTAGGTGAGCTAAATTGATGATGATATTCTTTTCCCCCTTCTAGAATAGTTCCTTACATTACTGTGCTCTTCCTAGTTTATGTAGGGCTTCTAGTCAAGGCTTGAGGCTATGATCTCTTTATGAGGGCTTTGTGTACCTTCCTGTATTCCTGACACTTTTTCTAGTATTAGGATGCGTTAATGGCTTATTGGCAAATAGTGATTGAGATGGCCAGGTTGTTCTTCATATCAATAGGTTATACTGATTGTGACCTAAGTGCGCAGTATAGGAAAGAGAAAAAATAACTGTGGCTGCATAAGCGGCCGCTGCTCCCGAAGAAGACCAAGCCCCCTTTTGAGGCCACGCCCTCTGGTGTAAAGGACACTCCCCCACCAGCAAAAGGGGAGGACCCCAAGATTACCTGGGTTAGGGGAGTTACCTGGGGGAGGGGAGTGGTTGGTTGGCGCGTGGAGAGGCAGGCAGCAGGAGGAGGGGGTCCCCGAGCCTAGGCAGTCTGCCAGGCTGGGCGGAGCCGGCGTGAGAGTTCTTTCAGAGGGACAGGAAGAGGAGAGGGTGATCTGGGTCCAAGTTACCTTGCGGAGGGGAGTGGTTGGTTAGAATGGCGCGTGGAGAGGCACGCGGCCTAAAACTCTATTTATTATAAAAATTTATTTTTATGTTTTCTGTGTCAATGACTGGAACCAGATCTAGCAGAGTGGAGCTGGATTAAAATTCTGGAAATTTCATATTATTAATGCTTAATGTAGAATTTGACCAGATATTATGTTTGATCCACAATAATATGGACTGTTTGTTTTTGAACTACCCCTCTTCCTTGTTTCTGCTTTACTCACAGCCCGTTTTTGCCACATTTTCAACAGATGAGAATTGGTATTTTGGTTCTTCTACTCTTCTGAATCTTATAAATACACGTCAAGTTCAAAGCACACTTTTTTTTTTTTCGCGCCAAAAGTTCATACCTTCTCAACGGACCCACAAAATGTCAGACACCAGGTGTATACTTTTTTAAACTTATAAATATAAGCCAGTCTATCTAAGACTCTTTCTGCTTGTCCAATCATTACACTTAATCTACTCCTAAATCATTTCCATGCTATCACAAACATCTGTGACACTCAGAACTTATTTTGTTCTTACTCCTAAACTAATTTTGTTTCTATATTTCAATAATCTCTCACATTCCTTGCCACTTGTAATCTTTTTCATGTCTTGTCACAAAAATTATCTTTTAAAATGCAAATATAGTAATGTGATTTGTCATTTAAAACCCATTATTGATTCTTCCTGTCAGATCATAGATCCTTGAGAATTGATTCCTCTGTTTCCAGAATTAGTTTATGCCATGTCAACTCATCTTATAGCTCAGATATTAAAAAAAACTATTAGTTCCTCATATATACATTTTTTCTTCATTTTTGAATTTTTATAATTTATTACCTTCATTTTCCAAAACAGTAAATTCCATTTTAGTCCACAGTACTCTTTCTTTTTTAATCTATCAAGGGATGTTATTTCACAGTCATTTTGTTGAGGTAATATAATTAATATCAGTTTTCATTTTTTTTATACTTACAATACACCAGTCAATGACCCTTTGCTATGGTCCCAAGATTCCTTTCCCTGCCCCTACTCTTTGCAGCTTAAATTCACTATTCTGTTGCAAGAATTTAGTGTTTGTTTCAGTTGGGGGTTATCTAAACCCTTGCTTTATTTCTTTACACTGCACACATCAGGAAGATTATCCGGTTTTTGTTTTTGCCTTCTAACTCGCTTTATTTAGTCTGGTGTCTTCCAATTCCATCCAGATTACAGCAAATAAAATTTTTAAATTTTTTTTCTCATAATTGAGTTGAATTTCATTGTGTATATGCACACCACAATTTCATTATCTACATTTCTGTTATTGAGTGCTTAGGTTATTTTTAGATCTTGGCTCTTGTGAATTATGCTATGTTGAACATAGGTGCATATGTGTTTTAGTGCAGATTAAGGCTTTTGTATTCTTGGGATAGATTCCCAGAAGGAGAAATGCTTTTTTTAGATGGGAATTATGTTCTTGATTTTTTTGTGTGAAGTCTCCATACTATATCCCATAAAGATAGAATAAGACACAGTGACAGTGAATGAGGGTTACCTTTTCACCCCTTCCTTACCAGCATGGATTATTTCCATTCATTTTTATGTATATCATTCTGACATAATGTATCCTGGTGTTAGGTATTTTTTTTTTATTGTGTGGATTTGATTTTCATTTCCCTATAAGTGGGGACAGCATTTAAATTGATTCCATATTTTAGCAATTGTGAATAATATTGTAATAGACATGAGATTGTAGATATCTCCTTGAGTTTCTATTTTCTCAGATATATATACTCAGGAGTAGATGATATGATAGCCCAATTTTTGATTTGGAACTACCATACTGTTTTCCATAATAGATGTACCAATTTAAATTTCCACCACTATGTATGGAAGTATTTTCCCGACATTATTTCAACATTTATTATTTTTTGATAATGGTTTGAAAATATCTTCTCACATTTTTAATAGTGTATGTGTTCACAAAGTGAGTGTGCATGCTCCATGTGCTTTTGGTGGCCATGAGCTACCTCCTCACCCTGGCGTTTTTATGCCAATGGACTCATGAAGGAGGAAGCAGGGCCACCAAGCTGGTTGGTGATCAGCTGACATTTATTTAAAGAGTCCCACTGTTTATTCCATTCTTCCCGCATGTGCCTATTTCAGCCTCACTGTGCTGCTCCCCATTCCTGCCCCTCATTTTCCATCTCCTATTCTCTCTCATGCTCTCTCTGTCCTCATAGACTTAGTCATTGACCCTCCCCCCCACCAATAGGTCAGAGCACAATCAACATATATAAAGCCCTTCCTTCCAGGGAAACCCTTCTAAGATCTCATTCTGCTAGGAGATCTGCCTAAGGGCAGAATTTCATCTAAGGGCCAAATTTCATCTATGTATTTTTCTTTCCTTAGTCTATATCCATTTAAACAATTATCTTCAATTTATTTCTTAATAATTTTTCTAGTCATTTTTTATGGACACAGTAAGAGATGTATTAAGCTTATAAAATGACTCTCCTGGACACACCTCACCCAGACTACAGTCCTCAGGCCAAAGTAGTCTTCTAACCCCAGCAGGGTCCTTGCCCAGTCACTTCTCTTTGGATCATGACAGAATTTGTCCATGACCATGCTCTTAATTTATAAGTTTTATGGTGCTTGGCCTGTCCCGTTTCAATGCCAGAGTAGCTTACAACTTGCCCTGGGTCCATCCAAGTCCCTTTGTTAGGACCCTTCTTTTGGGGTGCTAGGAACTAAGGGCAATTGAGGCTTAAGTAGAGTAAATATGACAGATGCCTGCGAGTAAATATTATTCGAAGTCAATTAAGTCCCAAGTTACAAAAGCATAACATTAACTGTCTATATAAAACTGTGTCTATATAAAAAGGATTTAAAGTGAACTATCTAAAGTAAAGTAAGCTATGCAAAGGAAATAAGAGAAAGAGAAAAGCAATATTTCACTTACAAATACAAAGTTCAGAGTCCTTAGAAGAATCTACCCTTACAAGTCAAAGGGTCTGATTTGGGCATATAGGTGGTTAACAGATAGGGGAAGCAAAGCACAGAGAAGTTAAAGATAAACTCAGTGGAATTGGAGTGCCTTGAGGCACTGTGATGGTTGTAACTCAATAAACCTAAACTCTCTGCAGCAAGGGAGAAAGGACAGAGGAGAGAGTATGAACCAATGTTATCCTACATAATAGTATCCCTTTTAGGTTTTTATTTTCAATCATTATAGATGTATTTATGTATATATATTTTATGTATATATAATGATGTCCAAACGTGTGGAGAGGGGCCTTGAGCATGGCTGTGGCTAAGGCTCTGGAGGTCTTTGACTGTGGGAGCTCTGCTCGGGGTGGGGAGGGAAGCTGAAGCCCACCCCCTCTGAGGGGCCCTGGGGAAGACAGCCAGATGCACACGTGGGCAAGAGACTCTCTGTGTCCCTCTTTTCTGGGAGCTTGCTTTTAAGTCTCTGGATGTTGGCCATTGGTGGGATTACACGGCACCAGGGGCAGTCCCTGGGTGTGACTGCCTAGCTACTGGAGCATGGGAAATCTGGGTGTAAGAGGCCCGTCCCGAACCTAGAAGGCTTGGAGGTCTCAGCCCTGGGTCCCACACACCACACATCTTATAGTCTAGGTCTCCCTCTGGGAGAACCTGGCAAGCTACCGAGAGTTTCCTGCCTACGTGGGAAAGCCTCGCAAACTTCCATGGTGTATTCATATGCCAAAACCAGTAACAATGATGGTTCTCATTCCCCTGATCCTGAAAGAGCCTCCAATGCAGCATCATTGGGAAGGACAAGTAAAGAGAGACTCCTAAAATCTCAGGACTAGGACGAATGGAGACGTTACTGAGATCGCTCGAGAAATTCGATGATGAACGGGATGATGATGATGATGATGATGATGATGATGATGTATACATATGATATAAAATATATCTTACAAATGATTGAAACTGATTATCTGTATTGCAAACCATAATACCCATAAGTAGATAGGAAGAGGGAAATTGTCTGCCATTGAGGCAGCGGAAGGGATGGGACGGGGTGGGGGGTGGGGAGGTGGACATTGGTGGTGGAAAATGCTTTTCCTTTTGCTAAGCAAATCTTTTAGATTTGATGGGATTCCTTTGATTTATTTTTACTTCTGTTTGCCTTTCCATTTGAATAAATCTACTTGATTTTTTCAATCTTATGTTCAAATCTTTAACCCATTTTGGGTTAATTTTGCCACTGGGGTAAGATGGTGGTATAAGCCAACCCCATCAGAATACAGGGGGTGGAAATGAACAGAAATTTTTTCAAAGAAGAAATCAAATGGCTAAAAAACACATGAGAAAATGCTTTACACCACTAATCATCAGGGAGATGCAGATTAAAACAATGAGATATCATTTCACACCACAGAGACTGGTCCACATCCAAACGAATGAAAGCAACTGGTGTTGGTGTGGATGCCGGGAGAAAGGGACTCTCCTCCACTGCTGGTGGGAATGCCGACTGGTTCAGCTCTTTTAGAAAACAATATGGATGATTCTCAGAAAACTAGGAATTGAGCTACCATCTGACCCAGCAATACCACTCCTGGGAATATATTCAGGAGAGGCAAAAAGGTATAGTAGAAATGACATCTGCATTTCTATGTTCATTGCAGCACTGTTTACAATAGCCAAAATCTGGAAAAAACTGAAATGCCCCAAACCAGATGACTGGTTAAAGAAACTTTGGTATATCTACACAACGGAATACTATGCAGCTGTTAGAAAAGATGAAGTCATGAAATTTGCATATAAGTGGATCAACATGGAAAGTATCACGTAAAGTAAAATGAGTCAGAAAGAGAGAGACAGACATAGAAAGATCTCATTCATCTGTGGAATGCAAAGTAACAGAATGGGAGACTAACACTCAAGAGTAGTAGAGATAAGGACCAGGAGATCTTCCCCACAGCTTGGAAACTGCCTCACATGTTGAGGGAAAAGACAGCTGAGATAGAGAAGGGAACGCCAAGTAGAGCATGTTGGGAGGATCCATTTGGGTTGAAAGTTGTGTGCAGAAAGTAAATTATAGACCAAACATGTTGGCCACTCAATACCTCTATTGCAAACTACAACACCCAAAAGGAGAGAGAACAAAAGGGAATGCCCTGCCACAGAGGCAGGGTGGGATGATGGGAGAGGGGTGGGGGTAGTGGAAGGGATACTGGGAACATTGGTGGTAGAGAATGGGCACTAGTGGAGGGATGGGT